>NC_141034.1:14729000-15075500 GCF_052040795.2 Danio rerio | reverse complement strand
ATGTTGTCTAAAACAAAAAGAATGATGCATTTTAGTAGCTGGATCTGGTTTTATCACATTCTGAATTGAACGTTGAAAATGAGCTTTTCAGAGCCAGCAGAGGTCAAAATAAGCAGTAATGCAAACTCAGTCATAGACATAGATTTTCACTTGCAACTTGCTTTAACATGTTTAACAGTGCATGGAATGTTGTCTAAAACAAAAATAAAATGCTTTTTAGTGGCTGGAACTGGTTTTATCACATTCTGAATTGAACGTTGAAAATGAGCTTTTCAGAGCCAGCAGAGGTCAAAATAAGCAGTAATGCAAACTCAGTCATAGACATAGATTTTCACTTGCAACTTTCTTAAACATATTTAACAGTGCATGAAATGTTGTCTAAAACAAAAAGAATGATGCATTTTAGTGGCTGGATCTGGTTTTATCACATTCTGAATTGAACGTTGAAAATGAGCTTTTCAGAGCCAGCAGAGGTCAAAATAAGCAGTAATGCAAACTCAGTCATAGACATAGATTTTCACTTGCAACTTTCTTAAACATATTTAACAGTGCATGAAATGTTGTCTAAAACAAAAAGAAAATGCTTTTTAGTGGCTGGATCTGGTTTTATCACATTCTGAATTGAACGTTGAAAATGAGCTTTTCAGAGCCAGCAGAGGTCAAAATAAGCAGTAATGCAAACTCAGTCATAGACATAGATTTTCACTTGCAACTTTCTTAAACATATTTAACAGTGCATGAAATGTTGTCTAAAACAAAAAGAATGATGCATTTTAGTGGCTGGATCTGGTTTTATCACATTCTGAATTGAACGTTGAAAATGAGCTTTTCAGAGCCAGCAGAGGTCAAAATAAGCAGTAATGCAAACTCAGTCATAGACATAGATTTTCACTTGCAACTTGCTTTAACATGTTTAACAGTGCATGGAATGTTGTCTAAAACAAAAATAAAATGCTTTTTTGTGGCTGGATCTGGTTTTATCAAATTCTGAATTGAACGTTGAAAATGAGCTTTTCAGAGCCAGCAGAGGTCAAAATAAGCAGTAATGCAAACTCAGTCATAGACATAGATTTTCACTTGCAACTTGCTTTAACATGTTTAACAGTGCATGGAATGTTGTCTAAAACAAAAATAAAATGCTTTTTAGTGGCTGGAACTGGTTTTATCACATTCTGAATTGAACGTTGAAAATGAGCTTTTCAGAGCCAGCAGAGGTCAAAATAAGCAGTAATGCAAACTCAGTCACAGACATAGATTTTCACTTGCAACTTTCTTAAACATATTTAACAGTGCATGAAATGTTGTCTAAAACAAAAAGAATGATGCATTTTAGTGGCTGGATCTGGTTTTATCACATTCTGAATTGAACGTTGAAAATGAGCTTTTCAGAGCCAGCAGAGGTCAAAATAAGCAGTAATGCAAACTCAGTCATAGACATAGATTTTCACTTGCAACTTGCTTTAACATGTTTAACAGTGCATGGAATGTTGTCTAAAACAAAAATAAAATGCTTTTTAGTGGCTGGAACTGGTTTTATCACATTCTGAATTGAACGTTGAAAATGAGCTTTTCAGAGCCAGCAGAGGTCAAAATAAGCAGTAATGCAAACTCAGTCACAGACATAGATTTTCACTTGCAACTTTCTTAAACATATTTAACAGTGCATGAAATGTTGTCTAAAACAAAAAGAATGATGCATTTTAGTGGCTGGATCTGGTTTTATCACATTCTGAATTGAACGTTGAAAATGAGCTTTTCAGAGCCAGCAGAGGTCAAAATAAGCAGTAATGCAAACTCAGTTATAGACATAGATTTTCACTTGCAACTTTCTTAAACATATTTAACAGTGCATGAAATGTTGTCTAAAACAAAAAGAATGATGCATTTTAGTGGCTGGATCTGGTTTTATCACATTCTGAATTGAACGTTGAAAATGAGCTTTTCAGAGCCAGCAGAGGTCAAAATAAGCAGTAATGCAAACTCAGTCATAGACATAGATTTTCACTTGCAACTTTCTTAAACATATTTAACAGTGCATGAAATGTTGTCTAAAACAAAAAGAAAATGCTTTTTAGTGGCTGGATCTGGTTTTATCACATTCTGAATTGAACGTTGAAAATGAGCTTTTCAGAGCCAGCAGAGGTCAAAATAAGCAGTAATGCAAACTCAGTCATAGACATAGATTTTCACTTGCAACTTTCTTAAACATATTTAACAGTGCATGAAATGTTGTCTAAAACAAAAAGAATGATGCATTTTAATGGCTGGATCTGGTTTTATCACATTCTGAATTGAACGTTGAAAATGAGCTTTTCAGAGCCAGCAGAGGTCAAAATAAGCAGTAATGCAAACTCAGTCATAGACATAGATTTTCACTTGCAACTTGCTTTAACATGTTTAACAGTGCATGAAATGTTGTCTAAAACAAAAAGAAAATGCTTTTTAGTGGCTGGAACTGGTTTTATCACATTCTGAATTGAACGTTGAAAATGAGCTTTTCAGAGCCAGCAGAGGTCAAAATAAGCAGTAATGCAAACTCAGTCATAGACATAGATTTTCACTTGCAACTTTCTTAAACATATTTAACAGTGCATGAAATGTTGTCTAAAACAAAACGAATGATGCATTTTAGTGGCTGGATCTGGTTTTATCACATTCTGAATTGAACGTTGAAAATGAGCTTTTCAGAGCCAGCAGAGGTCAAAATAAGCAGTAATGCAAACTCAGTCATAGACATAGATTTTCACTTGCAACTTGCTTTAACATGTTTAACAGTGCATGAAATGTTGTCTAAAACAAAAAGAATGATGCATTTTAGTAGCTGGATCTGGTTTTATCACATTCTGAATTGAACGTTGAAAATGAGCTTTTCAGAGCCAGCAGAGGTCAAAATAAGCAGTAATGCAAACTCAGTCATAGACATAGATTTTCACTTGCAACTTGCTTTAACATGTTTAACAGTGCATGAAATGTTGTCTAAAACAAAAAGAATGATGCATTTTAGTAGCTGGATCTGGTTTTATCACATTCTGAATTGAACGTTGAAAATGAGCTTTTCAGAGCCAGCAGAGGTCAAAATAAGCAGTAATGCAAACTCAGTCATAGACATAGATTTTCACTTGCAACTTGCTTTAACATGTTTAACAGTGCATGAAATGTTGTCTAAAACAAAAAGAATGATGCATTTTAGTAGCTGGATCTGGTTTTATCACATTCTGAATTGAACGTTGAAAATGAGCTTTTCAGAGCCAGCAGAGGTCAAAATAAGCAGTAATGCAAACTCAGTCATAGACATAGATTTTCACTTGCAACTTGCTTTAACATGTTTAACAGTGCATGGAATGTTGTCTAAAACAAAAATAAAATGCTTTTTTGTGGCTGGATCTGGTTTTATCAAATTCTGAATTGAACGTTGAAAATGAGCTTTTCAGAGCCAGCAGAGGTCAAAATAAGCAGTAATGCAAACTCAGACATAGATTTTCACTTGCAACTTGCTTTAACATGTTTAACAGTGCATGAAATGTTGTCTAAAACAAAAAGAATGATGCATTTTAGTAGCTGGATCTGGTTTTATCACATTCTGAATTGAACGTTGAAAATTAGCTTTTCAGAGCCAGCAGAGGTCAAAATAAGCAGTAATGCAAACTCAGTCATAGACATAGATTTTCACTTGCAACTTGCTTTAACATGTTTAACAGTGCATGGAATGTTGTCTAAAACAAAAATAAAATGCTTTTTAGTGGCTGGAACTGGTTTTATCACATTCTGAATTGAACGTTGAAAATGAGCTTTTCAGAGCCAGCAGAGGTCAAAATAAGCAGTAATGCAAACTCAGTCATAGACATAGATTTTCACTTGCAACTTTCTTAAACATATTTAACAGTGCATGAAATGTTGTCTAAAACAAAAAGAATGATGCATTTTAGTGGCTGGATCTGGTTTTATCACATTCTGAATTGAACGTTGAAAATGAGCTTTTCAGAGCCAGCAGAGGTCAAAATAAGCAGTAATGCAAACTCAGTCATAGACATAGATTTTCACTTGCAACTTTCTTAAACATATTTAACAGTGCATGAAATGTTGTCTAAAACAAAAAGAATGATGCATTTTAGTGGCTGGATCTGGTTTTATCACATTCTGAATTGAACGTTGAAAATGAGCTTTTTAGAGCCAGCAGAGGTCAAAATAAGCAGTAATGCAAACTCAGTCATAGACATAGATTTTCACTTGCAACTTGCTTTAACATGTTTAACAGTGCATGGAATGTTGTCTAAAACAAAAATAAAATGCTTTTTTGTGGCTGGATCTGGTTTTATCAAATTCTGAATTGAACGTTGAAAATGAGCTTTTCAGAGCCAGCAGAGGTCAAAATAAGCAGTAATGCAAACTCAGTCATAGACATAGATTTTCACTTGCAACTTGCTTTAACATGTTTAACAGTGCATGAAATGTTGTCTAAAACAAAAAGAATGATGCATTTTAGTAGCTGGATCTGGTTTTATCACATTCTGAATTGAACGTTGAAAATGAGCTTTTCAGAGCCAGCAGAGGTCAAAATAAGCAGTAATGCAAACTCAGTCATAGACATAGATTTTCACTTGCAACTTGCTTTAACATGTTTAACAGTGCATGTAATGTTGTCTAAAACAAAAAAAAAATGCTTTTTTGTGGCTGGATCTGGTTTTATCACATTCTGAATAGAACGTTGAAAATGAGCTTTTCAGAGCCAGCAGAGGTCAAAATAAGCAGTAATGCAAACTCAGTCATAGACATAGATTTTCACTTGCAACTTGCTTTAACATGTTTAACAGTGCATGAAATGTTGTCTAAAACAAAAAGAAAATGCTTTTTAGTGGCTGGATCTGGTTTTATCACATTCTGAATTGAACGTTGAAAATGAGCTTTTCAGAGCCAGCAGAGGTCAAAATAAGCAGTAATGCAAACTCAGTCATAGACATAGATTTTCACTTGCAACTTTCTTAAACATATTTAACAGTGCATGAAATGTTGTCTAAAACAAAAAGAATGATGCATTTTAGTGGCTGGATCTGGTTTTATCACATTCTGAATTGAACGTTGAAAATGAGCTTTTCAGAGCCAGCAGAGGTCAAAATAAGCAGTAATGCAAACTCAGTCATAGACATAGATTTTCACTTGCAACTTGCTTTAACATGTTTAACAGTGCATGGAATGTTGTCTAAAACAAAAATAAAATGCTTTTTTGTGGCTGGATCTGGTTTTATCAAATTCTGAATTGAACGTTGAAAATGAGCTTTTCAGAGCCAGCAGAGGTCAAAATAAGCAGTAATGCAAACTCAGTCATAGACATAGATTTTCACTTGCAACTTGCTTTAACATGTTTAACAGTGCATGAAATGTTGTCTAAAACAAAAAGAATGATGCATTTTAGTAGCTGGATCTGGTTTTATCACATTCTGAATTGAACGTTGAAAATGAGCTTTTCAGAGCCAGCAGAGGTCAAAATAAGCAGTAATGCAAACTCAGTCATAGACATAGATTTTCACTTGCAACTTGCTTTAACATGTTTAACAGTGCATGGAATGTTGTCTAAAACAAAAATAAAATGCTTTTTAGTGGCTGGAACTGGTTTTATCACATTCTGAATTGAACGTTGAAAATGAGCTTTTCAGAGCCAGCAGAGGTCAAAATAAGCAGTAATGCAAACTCAGTCACAGACATAGATTTTCACTTGCAACTTTCTTAAACATATTTAACAGTGCATGAAATGTTGTCTAAAACAAAAAGAATGATGCATTTTAGTGGCTGGATCTGGTTTTATCACATTCTGAATTGAACGTTGAAAATGAGCTTTTCAGAGCCAGCAGAGGTCAAAATAAGCAGTAATGCAAACTCAGTCATAGACATAGATTTTCACTTGCAACTTTCTTAAACATATTTAACAGTGCATGAAATGTTGTCTAAAACAAAAAGAATGATGCATTTTAGTGGCTGGATCTGGTTTTATCACATTCTGAATTGAACGTTGAAAATGAGCTTTTCAGAGCCAGCAGAGGTCAAAATAAGCAGTAATGCAAACTCAGTCATAGACATAGATTTTCACTTGCAACTTGCTTTAACATGTTTAACAGTGCATGGAATGTTGTCTAAAACAAAAATAAAATGCTTTTTTGTGGCTGGATCTGGTTTTATCAAATTCTGAATTGAACGTTGAAAATGAGCTTTTCAGAGCCAGCAGAGGTCAAAATAAGCAGTAATGCAAACTCAGTCATAGACATAGATTTTCACTTGCAACTTGCTTTAACATGTTTAACAGTGCATGAAATGTTGTCTAAAACAAAAAGAATGATGCATTTTAGTAGCTGGATCTGGTTTTATCACATTCTGAATTGAACGTTGAAAATGAGCTTTTCAGAGCCAGCAGAGGTCAAAATAAGCAGTAATGCAAACTCAGTCATAGACATAGATTTTCACTTGCAACTTGCTTTAACATGTTTAACAGTGCATGGAATGTTGTCTAAAACAAAAATAAAATGCTTTTTAGTGGCTGGAACTGGTTTTATCACATTCTGAATTGAACGTTGAAAATGAGCTTTTCAGAGCCAGCAGAGGTCAAAATAAGCAGTAATGCAAACTCAGTCACAGACATAGATTTTCACTTGCAACTTTCTTAAACATATTTAACAGTGCATGAAATGTTGTCTAAAACAAAAAGAATGATGCATTTTAGTGGCTGGATCTGGTTTTATCACATTCTGAATTGAACGTTGAAAATGAGCTTTTCAGAGCCAGCAGAGGTCAAAATAAGCAGTAATGCAAACTCAGTCATAGACATAGATTTTCACTTGCAACTTGCTGTAACATGTTTAACAGTGCATGGAATGGTGTCTAAAACAAAAATAAAATGCTTTTTTGTGGCTGGATCTGGTTTTATCAAATTCTGAATTGAACGTTGAAAATGAGCTTTTCAGAGCCAGCAGAGGTCAAAATAAGCAGTAATGCAAACTCAGTCATAGACATAGATTTTCACTTGCAACTTGCTTTAACATGTTTAACAGTGCATGAAATGTTGTCTAAAACAAAAAGAATGATGCATTTTAGTAGCTGGATCTGGTTTTATCACATTCTGAATTGAACGTTGAAAATGAGCTTTTCAGAGCCAGCAGAGGTCAAAATAAGCAGTAATGCAAACTCAGTCATAGACATAGATTTTCACTTGCAACTTGCTTTAACATGTTTAACAGTGCATGAAATGTTGTCTAAAACAAAAAGAATGATGCATTTTAGTAGCTGGATCTGGTTTTATCACATTCTGAATTGAACGTTGAAAATGAGCTTTTCAGAGCCAGCAGAGGTCAAAATAAGCAGTAATGCAAACTCAGTCATAGACATAGATTTTCACTTGCAACTTTCTTAAACATATTTAACAGTGCAAAAAAATGTTGTCTAAAACAAAAAGAATGATGCATTTTAGTGGCTGGATCTGGTTTTATCACATTCTGAATTGAACGTTGAAAATGAGCTTTTCAGAGCCAGCAGAGGTCAAAATAAGCAGTAATGCAAACTCAGTCAGAGACATAGATTTTCACTTGCAACTTGCTTTAACATGTTTAACAGTGCATGAAATGTTGTCTAAAACAAAAAGAAAATGCTTTTTTGTGGCTGGATCTGGTTTTATCAAATTCTGAATTGAACGTTGAAAATGAGCTTTTCAGAGCCAGCAGAGGTCAAAATAAGTAGTAATGCAAACTCAGTCATAGACATAGATTTTCACTTGCAACTTTCTTAAACATATTTAACAGTGCATGAAATGTTGTCTAAAACAAAAAGAATGATGCATTTTAGTGGCTGGATCTGGTTTTATCACATTCTGAATTGAACGTTGAAAATGAGCTTTTCAGAGCCAGCAGAGGTCAAAATAAGCAGTAATGCAAACTCAGTCATAGACATAGATTTTCACTTGCAACTTGCTTTAACATGTTTAACAGTGCATGGAATGTTGTCTAAAACAAAAATAAAATGCTTTTTTGTGGCTGGATCTGGTTTTATCACATTCTGAATTGAACGTTGAAAATGAGCTTTTCAGAGCCAGCAGAGGTCAAAATAAGCAGTAATGCAAACTCAGTCATAGACATAGATTTTCACTTGCAACTTGCTTTAACATGTTTATCAGTGCATGAATGTTGTCTAAAACAAAAAGAAAATGCTTTTTAGTGGCTGGATCTGGTTTTATCACATTCTGAATTGAACGTTGAAAATGAGCTTTTCAGAGCCAGCAGAGGTCAAAATAAGCAGTAATGCAAACTCAGTCATAGACATAGATTTTCACTTGCAACTTTCTTAAACATATTTAACAGTGCATGAAATGTTGTCTAAAACAAAAAGAATGATGCATTTTAGTGGCTGGATCTGGTTTTATCACATTCTGAATTGAATGTTGAAAATGAGCTTTACAGAGCCAGCAGAGGTCAAAATAAGCAGTAATGCAAACTCAGTCATAGACATAGATTTTCACTTGCAACTTGCTGTAACATGTTTAACAGTGCATGGAATGGTGTCTAAAACAAAAATAAAATGCTTTTTTGTGGCTGGATCTGGTTTTATCAAATTCTGAATTGAACGTTGAAAATGAGCTTTTCAGAGCCAGCAGAGGTCAAAATAAGCAGTAATGCAAACTCAGTCATAGACATAGATTTTCACTTGCAACTTGCTTTAACATGTTTAACAGTGCATGAAATGTTGTCTAAAACAAAAAGAATGATGCATTTTAGTATTAGTAGCTGGATCTGGTTTTATCACATTCTGAATTGAACGTTGAAAATGAGCTTTTCAGAGCCAGCAGAGGTCAAAATAAGCAGTAATGCAAACTCAGTCATAGACATAGATTTTCACTTGCAACTTGCTTTAACATGTTTAACAGTGCATGAAATGTTGTCTAAAACAAAAAGAATGATGCATTTTAGTAGCTGGATCTGGTTTTATCACATTCTGAATTGAACGTTGAAAATGAGCTTTTCAGAGCCAGCAGAGGTCAAAATAAGCAGTAATGCAAACTCAGTCATAGACATAGATTTTCACTTGCAACTTGCTTTAACATGTTTAACAGTGCATGGAATGTTGTCTAAAACAAAAATAAAATGCTTTTTAGTGGCTGGATCTGGTTTTATCACATTCTGAATTGAACGTTGAAAATGAGCTTTTCAGAGCCAGCAGAGGTCAAAATAAGCAGTAATGCAAACTCAGTCATAGACATAGATTTTCACTTGCAACTTTCTTAAACATATTTAACAGTGCATGAAATGTTGTCTAAAACAAAAAGAATGATGCATTTTAGTGGCTGGATCTGGTTTTATCACATTCTGAATTGAACGTGAAAAATGAGCTTTTCAGAGCAAGCAGAGGTCAAAATAAGCAGTAATGCAAACTCAGTCATAGACATAGATTTTCACTTGCAACTTTCTTAAACATATTTAACAGTGCAAAAAAATGTTGTCTAAAACAAAAAGAATGATGCATTTTAGTGGCTGGATCTGGTTTTATCACATTCTGAATTGAACGTTGAAACATGAGCTTTTCAGAGCCAGCAGAGGTCAAAATAAGCAGTAATGCAAACTCAGTCAGAGACATAGATTTTCACTTGCAACTTGCTTTAACATGTTTAACAGTGCATGAAATGTTGTCTAAAACAAAAAGAAAATGCTTTTTTGTGGCTGGATCTGGTTTTATCAAATTCTGAATTGAACGTTGAAAATGAGCTTTTCAGAGCCAGCAGAGGTCAAAATAAGTAGTAATGCAAACTCAGTCATAGACATAGATTTTCACTTGCAACTTTCTTAAACATATTTAACAGTGCATGAAATGTTGTCTAAAACAAAAAGAATGATGCATTTTAGTGGCTGGATCTGGTTTTATCACATTCTGAATTGAACGTTGAAAATGAGCTTTTCAGAGCCAGCAGAGGTCAAAATAAGCAGTAATGCAAACTCAGTCATAGACATAGATTTTCACTTGCAACTTGCTTTAACATGTTTAACAGTGCATGGAATGTTGTCTAAAACAAAAATAAAATGCTTTTTTGTGGCTGGATCTGGTTTTATCACATTCTGAATTGAACGTTGAAAATGAGCTTTTCAGAGCCAGCAGAGGTCAAAATAAGCAGTAATGCAAACTCAGTCATAGACATAGATTTTCACTTGCAACTTGCTTTAACATGTTTAACAGTGCATGAAATGTTGTCTAAAACAAAAAGAATGATGCATTTTAGTAGCTGGATCTGGTTTTATCACATTCTGAATTGAACGTTGAAAATGAGCTTTTCAGAGCCAGCAGAGGTCAAAATAAGCAGTAATGCAAACTCAGTCATAGACATAGATTTTCACTTGCAACTTGCTTTAACATGTTTAACAGTGCATGGAATGTTGTCTAAAACAAAAATAAAATGCTTTTTAGTGGCTGGATCTGGTTTTATCACATTCTGAATTGAACGTTGAAAATGAGCTTTTCAGAGCCAGCAGAGGTCAAAATAAGCAGTAATGCAAACTCAGTCATAGACATAGATTTTCACTTGCAACTTTCTTAAACATATTTAACAGTGCATGAAATGTTGTCTAAAACAAAAAGAATGATGCATTTTAGTGGCTGGATCTGGTTTTATCACATTCTGAATTGAACGTGAAAAATGAGCTTTCCAGAGCAAGCAGAGGTCAAAATAAGCAGTAATGCAAACTCAGTCATAGACATAGATTTTCACTTGCAACTTTCTTAAACATATTTAACAGTGCAAAAAAATGTTGTCTAAAACAAAAAGAATGATGCATTTTAGTGGCTGGATCTGGTTTTATCACATTCTGAATTGAACGTTGAAACATGAGCTTTTCAGAGCCAGCAGAGGTCAAAATAAGCAGTAATGCAAACTCAGTCAGAGACATAGATTTTCACTTGCAACTTGCTTTAACATGTTTAACAGTGCATGAAATGTTGTCTAAAACAAAAAGAAAATGCTTTTTTGTGGCTGGATCTGGTTTTATCAAATTCTGAATTGAACGTTGAAAATGAGCTTTTCAGAGCCAGCAGAGGTCAAAATA
This sequence comes from Danio rerio, assembly GCF_052040795.2. Lineage (NCBI taxonomy): Eukaryota > Metazoa > Chordata > Actinopteri > Cypriniformes > Danionidae > Danio > Danio rerio. Next base: position 15,064,437 of record NC_141034.1, on the reverse strand, counting down.
AGTAGTAATGCAAACTCAGTCATAGACATAGATTTTCACTTGCAACTTTCTTAAACATATTTAACAGTGCATGAAATGTTGTCTAAAACAAAAAGAATGATGCATTTTAGTGGCTGGATCTGGTTTTATCACATTCTGAATTGAACGTTGAAAATGAGCTTTTCAGAGCCAGCAGAGGTCAAAATAAGCAGTAATGCAAACTCAGTCATAGACATAGATTTTCACTTGCAACTTGCTTTAACATGTTTAACAGTGCATGGAATGTTGTCTAAAACAAAAATAAAATGCTTTTTTGTGGCTGGATCTGGTTTTATCACATTCTGAATTGAACGTTGAAAATGAGCTTTTCAGAGCCAGCAGAGGTCAAAATAAGCAGTAATGCAAACTCAGTCATAGACATAGATTTTCACTTGCAACTTGCTTTAACATGTTTATCAGTGCATGAATGTTGTCTAAAACAAAAAGAAAATGCTTTTTAGTGGCTGGATCTGGTTTTATCACATTCTGAATTGAACGTTGAAAATGAGCTTTTCAGAGCCAGCAGAGGTCAAAATAAGCAGTAATGCAAACTCAGTCATAGACATAGATTTTCACTTGCAACTTTCTTAAACATATTTAACAGTGCATGAAATGTTGTCTAAAACAAAAAGAATGATGCATTTTAGTGGCTGGATCTGGTTTTATCACATTCTGAATTGAATGTTGAAAATGAGCTTTACAGAGCCAGCAGAGGTCAAAATAAGCAGTAATGCAAACTCAGTCATAGACATAGATTTTCACTTGCAACTTTCTTAAACATATTTAACAGTGCAAGAAATGTTGTCTAAAACAAAAAGAATGATGCATTTTAGTGGCTGGATCTGGTTTTATCACATTCTGAATTGAACTTTAAAAATGAGCTTTTCAGAGCCAGCAGAGGTCAAAATAAGCAGTAATGCAAACTCAGTCAGAGACATAGATTTTCACTTGCAACTTTCTTAAACATATTTAACAGTGCATGAAATGTTGTCTAAAACAAAAAGAATGATGCATTTTAGTGGCTGGATCTGGTTTTATCACATTCTGAATTGAACGTTGAAAATGAGCTTTTCAGAGCCAGCAGAGGTCAAAATAAGCAGTAATGCAAACTCAGTCATAGACATAGATTTTCACTTGCAACTTTCTTAAACATATTTAACAGTGCATGAAATGTTGTCTAAAACAAAAAGAATGATGCATTTTAGTGGCTGGATCTGGTTTTATCACATTCTGAATTGAACGTTGAAAATGAGCTTTTCAGAGCCCCAGCAGAGGTCAAAATAAGCAGTAATGCAAACTCAGTCATAGACATAGATTTTCACTTGCAACTTTCTTAAACATATTTAACAGTGCATGAAATGTTGTCTAAAACAAAAAGAATGATGCATTTTAGTGGCTGGATCTGGTTTTATCACATTCTGAATTGAACGTTGAAAATGAGCTTTTCAGAGCCAGCAGAGGTCAAAATAAGCAGTAATGCAAACTCAGTCAGAGACATAGATTTTCACTTGCAACTTGCTTTAACATGTTTAACAGTGCATGAAATGTTGTCTAAAACAAAAAGAATGATGCATTTTAGTAGCTGGATCTGGTTTTATCACATTCTGAATTGAACGTTGAAAATGAGCTTTTCAGAGCCAGCAGAGGTCAAAATAAGCAGTAATGCAAACTCAGTCATAGACATAGATTTTCACTTGCAACTTGCTTTAACATGTTTAACAGTGCATGGAATGTTGTCTAAAACAAAAATAAAATGCTTTTTTGTGGCTGGATCTGGTTTTATCAAATTCTGAATTGAACGTTGAAAATGAGCTTTTCAGAGCCAGCAGAGGTCAAAATAAGCAGTAATGCAAACTCAGTCATAGACATAGATTTTCACTTGCAACTTGCTTTAACATGTTTAACAGTGCATGGAATGTTGTCTAAAACAAAAATAAAATGCTTTTTAGTGGCTGGATCTGGTTTTATCACATTCTGAATTGAACGTTGAAAATGAGCTTTTCAGAGCCAGCAGAGGTCAAAATAAGCAGTAATGCAAACTCAGTCATAGACATAGATTTTCACTTGCAACTTTCTTAAACATATTTAACAGTGCATGAAATGTTGTCTAAAACAAAAAGAATGATGCATTTTAGTGGCTGGATCTGGTTTTATCACATTCTGAATTGAACGTGAAAAATGAGCTTTTCAGAGCAAGCAGAGGTCAAAATAAGCAGTAATGCAAACTCAGTCATAGACATAGATTTTCACTTGCAACTTTCTTAAACATATTTAACAGTGCAAAAAATGTTGTCTAAAACAAAAAGAATGATGCATTTTAGTGGCTGGATCTGGTTTTATCACATTCTGAATTGAACGTTGAAAATGAGCTTTTCAGAGCCAGCAGAGGTCAAAATAAGCAGTAATGCAATCTCAGTCAGAGACATAGATTTTCACTTGCAACTTGCTTTAACATGTTTACCAGTGCATGAAATGTTGTCTAAAACAAAAAGAAAATGCTTTTTTGTGGCTGGATCTGGTTTTATCAAATTCTGAATTGAACGTTGAAAATGAGCTTTTCAGAGCCAGCAGAGGTCAAAATAAGCAGTAATGCAAACTCAGTCATAGACATAGATTTTCACTTGCAACTTTCTTAAACATATTTAACAGTGCATGAAATGTTGTCTAAAACAAAAAGAATGATGCATTTTAGTGGCTGGATCTGGTTTTATCACATTCTGAATTGAACGTTGAAAATGAGCTTTTCAGAGCCAGCAGAGGTCAAAATAAGCAGTAATGCAAACTCAGTCATAGACATAGATTTTCACTTGCAACTTGCTTTAACATGTTTAACAGTGCATGGAATGTTGTCTAAAACAAAAATAAAATGCTTTTTTGTGGCTGGATCTGGTTTTATCACATTCTGAATTGAACGTTGAAAATGAGCTTTTCAGAGCCAGCAGAGGTCAAAATAAGCAGTAATGCAAACTCAGTCATAGACATAGATTTTCACTTGCAACTTGCTTTAACATGTTTATCAGTGCATGAATGTTGTCTAAAACAAAAAGAAAATGCTTTTTAGTGGCTGGATCTGGTTTTATCACATTCTGAATTGAACGTTGAAAATGAGCTTTTCAGAGCCAGCAGAGGTCAAAATAAGCAGTAATGCAAACTCAGTCATAGACATAGATTTTCACTTGCAACTTTCTTAAACATATTTAACAGTGCATGAAATGTTGTCTAAAACAAAAAGAATGATGCATTTTAGTGGCTGGATCTGGTTTTATCACATTCTGAATTGAATGTTGAAAATGAGCTTTACAGAGCCAGCAGAGGTCAAAATAAGCAGTAATGCAAACTCAGTCATAGACATAGATTTTAACTTGCAACTTTCTTAAACATATTTAACAGTGCAAGAAATGTTGTCTAAAACAAAAAGAATGATGCATTTTAGTGGCTGGATCTGGTTTTATCACATTCTGAATTGAACTTTAAAAATGAGCTTTTCAGAGCCAGCAGAGGTCAAAATAAGCAGTAATGCAAACTCAGTCAGAGACATAGATTTTCACTTGCAACTTTCTTAAACATATTTAACAGTGCATGAAATGTTGTCTAAAACAAAAAGAATGATGCATTTTAGTGGCTGGATCTGGTTTTATCACATTCTGAATTGAACGTTGAAAATGAGCTTTTCAGAGCCAGCAGAGGTCAAAATAAGCAGTAATGCAAACTCAGTCATAGACATAGATTTTCACTTGCAACTTTCTTAAACATATTTAACAGTGCATGAAATGTTGTCTAAAACAAAAAGAATGATGCATTTTAGTGGCTGGATCTGGTTTTATCACATTCTGAATTGAACGTTGAAAATGAGCTTTTCAGAGCCCCAGCAGAGGTCAAAATAAGCAGTAATGCAAACTCAGTCATAGACATAGATTTTCACTTGCAACTTTCTTAAACATATTTAACAGTGCATGAAATGTTGTCTAAAACAAAAAGAATGATGCATTTTAGTGGCTGGATCTGGTTTTATCACATTCTGAATTGAACGTTGAAAATGAGCTTTTCAGAGCCAGCAGAGGTCAAAATAAGCAGTAATGCAAACTCAGTCAGAGACATAGATTTTCACTTGCAACTTGCTTTAACATGTTTAACAGTGCATGAAATGTTGTCTAAAACAAAAAGAATGATGCATTTTAGTAGCTGGATCTGGTTTTATCACATTCTGAATTGAACGTTGAAAATGAGCTTTTCAGAGCCAGCAGAGGTCAAAATAAGCAGTAATGCAAACTCAGTCATAGACATAGATTTTCACTTGCAACTTGCTTTAACATGTTTAACAGTGCATGGAATGTTGTCTAAAACAAAAATAAAATGCTTTTTTGTGGCTGGATCTGGTTTTATCAAATTCTGAATTGAACGTTGAAAATGAGCTTTTCAGAGCCAGCAGAGGTCAAAATAAGCAGTAATGCAAACTCAGTCATAGACATAGATTTTCACTTGCAACTTGCTTTAACATGTTTAACAGTGCATGGAATGTTGTCTAAAACAAAAATAAAATGCTTTTTAGTGGCTGGATCTGGTTTTATCACATTCTGAATTGAACGTTGAAAATGAGCTTTTCAGAGCCAGCAGAGGTCAAAATAAGCAGTAATGCAAACTCAGTCATAGACATAGATTTTCACTTGCAACTTTCTTAAACATATTTAACAGTGCATGAAATGTTGTCTAAAACAAAAAGAATGATGCATTTTAGTGGCTGGATCTGGTTTTATCACATTCTGAATTGAACGTGAAAAATGAGCTTTTCAGAGCAAGCAGAGGTCAAAATAAGCAGTAATGCAAACTCAGTCATAGACATAGATTTTCACTTGCAACTTTCTTAAACATATTTAACAGTGCAAAAAATGTTGTCTAAAACAAAAAGAATGATGCATTTTAGTGGCTGGATCTGGTTTTATCACATTCTGAATTGAACGTTGAAAATGAGCTTTTCAGAGCCAGCAGAGGTCAAAATAAGCAGTAATGCAATCTCAGTCAGAGACATAGATTTTCACTTGCAACTTGCTTTAACATGTTTACCAGTGCATGAAATGTTGTCTAAAACAAAAAGAAAATGCTTTTTTGTGGCTGGATCTGGTTTTATCAAATTCTGAATTGAACGTTGAAAATGAGCTTTTCAGAGCCAGCAGAGGTCAAAATAAGCAGTAATGCAAACTCAGTCATAGACATAGATTTTCACTTGCAACTTTCTTAAACATATTTAACAGTGCATGAAATGTTGTCTAAAACAAAAAGAATGATGCATTTTAGTGGCTGGATCTGGTTTTATCACATTCTGAATTGAACGTTGAAAATGAGCTTTTCAGAGCCAGCAGAGGTCAAAATAAGCAGTAATGCAAACTCAGTCATAGACATAGATTTTCACTTGCAACTTGCTTTAACATGTTTAACAGTGCATGGAATGTTGTCTAAAACAAAAATAAAATGCTTTTTTGTGGCTGGATCTGGTTTTATCACATTCTGAATTGAACGTTGAAAATGAGCTTTTCAGAGCCAGCAGAGGTCAAAATAAGCAGTAATGCAAACTCAGTCATAGACATAGATTTTCACTTGCAACTTGCTTTAACATGTTTATCAGTGCATGAATGTTGTCTAAAACAAAAAGAAAATGCTTTTTAGTGGCTGGATCTGGTTTTATCACATTCTGAATTGAACGTTGAAAATGAGCTTTTCAGAGCCAGCAGAGGTCAAAATAAGCAGTAATGCAAACTCAGTCATAGACATAGATTTTCACTTGCAACTTTCTTAAACATATTTAACAGTGCATGAAATGTTGTCTAAAACAAAAAGAATGATGCATTTTAGTGGCTGGATCTGGTTTTATCACATTCTGAATTGAATGTTGAAAATGAGCTTTACAGAGCCAGCAGAGGTCAAAATAAGCAGTAATGCAAACTCAGTCATAGACATAGATTTTAACTTGCAACTTTCTTAAACATATTTAACAGTGCAAGAAATGTTGTCTAAAACAAAAAGAATGATGCATTTTAGTGGCTGGATCTGGTTTTATCACATTCTGAATTGAACTTTAAAAATGAGCTTTTCAGAGCCAGCAGAGGTCAAAATAAGCAGTAATGCAAACTCAGTCAGAGACATAGATTTTCACTTGCAACTTTCTTAAACATATTTAACAGTGCATGAAATGTTGTCTAAAACAAAAAGAATGATGCATTTTAGTGGCTGGATCTGGTTTTATCACATTCTGAATTGAACGTTGAAAATGAGCTTTTCAGAGCCAGCAGAGGTCAAAATAAGCAGTAATGCAAACTCAGTCATAGACATAGATTTTCACTTGCAACTTTCTTAAACATATTTAACAGTGCATGAAATGTTGTCTAAAACAAAAAGAATGATGCATTTTAGTGGCTGGATCTGGTTTTATCACATTCTGAATTGAACGTTGAAAATGAGCTTTTCAGAGCCCCAGCAGAGGTCAAAATAAGCAGTAATGCAAACTCAGTCATAGACATAGATTTTCACTTGCAACTTTCTTAAACATATTTAACAGTGCATGAAATGTTGTCTAAAACAAAAAGAATGATGCATTTTAGTGGCTGGATCTGGTTTTATCACATTCTGAATTGAACGTTGAAAATGAGCTTTTCAGAGCCAGCAGAGGTCAAAATAAGCAGTAATGCAAACTCAGTCAGAGACATAGATTTTCACTTGCAACTTGCTTTAACATGTTTAACAGTGCATGAAATGTTGTCTAAAACAAAAAGAATGATGCATTTTAGTAGCTGGATCTGGTTTTATCACATTCTGAATTGAACGTTGAAAATGAGCTTTTCAGAGCCAGCAGAGGTCAAAATAAGCAGTAATGCAAACTCAGTCATAGACATAGATTTTCACTTGCAACTTTCTTAAACATATTTAACAGTGCATGAAATGTTGTCTAAAACAAAAAGAATGATGCATTTCAGTGGCTGGATCTGGTTTTATCACATTCTGAATTGAACGTTGAAAATGAGCTTTTCAGAGCCAGCAGAGGTCAAAATAAGCAGTAATGCAAACTCAGTCAGAGACATAGATTTTCACTTGCAACTTTCTTTAACATGTTTAACAGTGCATGAAATGTTGTCTAAAACAAAAAGAAAATGCTTTTTAGTGGCTGGATCTGGTTTTATCACATTCTGAATTGAACGTTGAAAATGAGCTTTTCAGAGCCAGCAGAGGTCAAAATAAGCAGTAATGCAAACTCAGTCATAGACATAGATTTTCACTTGCAACTTTCTTAAACATATTTAACAGTGCATGAAATGTTGTCTAAAACAAAAAGAATGATGCATTTTAGTGGCTGGATCTGGTTTTATCACATTCTGAATTGAACGTTGAAAATGAGCTTTTCAGAGCCAGCAGAGGTCAAAATAAGCAGTAATGCAAACTCAGTCAGAGACATAGATTTTCACTTGCAACTTTCTTTAACATGTTTAACAGTGCATGAAATGTTGTCTAAAACAAAAAGAAAATGCTTTTTAGTGGCTGGATCTGGTTTTATCACATTCTGAATTGAACGTTGAAAATGAGCTTTTCAGAGCCAGCAGAGGTCAAAATAAGCAGTAATGCAAACTCAGTCATAGACATAGATTTTCACTTGCAACTTTCTTAAACATATTTAACAGTGCATGAAATGTTGTCTAAAACAAAAAGAATGATGCATTTTAGTGGCTGGATCTGGTTTTATCACATTCTGAATTGAACTTTAAAAATGAGCTTTTCAGAGCCAGCAGAGGTCAAAATAAGCAGTAATGCAAACTCAGTCAGAGACATAGATTTTCACTTGCAACTTTCTTAAACATATTAAACAGTGCATGAAATGTTGTCTAAAACAAAAAGAATGATGCATTTTAGTGGCTGGATCTGGTTTTATCACATTCTGAATTGAACGTTGAAAATGAGCTTTTCAGAGCCAGCAGAGGTCAAAATAAGCAGTAATGCAAACTCAGTCATAGACATAGATTTTCACTTGCAACTTTCTTAAACATATTTAACAGTGCATGAAATGTTGTCTAAAACAAAAAGAATGATGCATTTTAGTGGCTGGATCTGGTTTTATCACATTCTGAATTGAACGTTGAAAATGAGCTTTTCAGAGCCCCAGCAGAGGTCAAAATAAGCAGTAATGCAAACTCAGTCATAGACATAGATTTTCACTTGCAACTTTCTTAAACATATTTAACAGTGCATGAAATGTTGTCTAAAACAAAAAGAATGATGCATTTTAGTGGCTGGATCTGGTTTTATCACATTCTGAATTGAACGTTGAAAATGAGCTTTTCAGAGCCAGCAAAGGTCAAAATAAGCAGTAATGCAAACTCAGTCAGAGACATAGATTTTCACTTGCAACTTGCTTTAACATGTTTAACAGTGCATGAAATGTTGTCTAAAACAAAAAGAATGATGCATTTTAATAGCTGGATCTGGTTTTATCACATTCTGAATTGAACGTTGAAAATGAGCTTTTCAGAGCCAGCAGAGGTCAAAATAAGCAGTAATGCAAACTCAGTCATAGACATAGATTTTCACTTGCAACTTTCTTAAACATATTTAACAGTGCATGAAATGTTGTCTAAAACAAAAAGAATGATGCATTTTAGTGGCTGGATCTGGTTTTATCACATTCTGAATTGAACGTTGAAAATGAGCTTTTCAGAGCCAGCAGAGGTCAAAATAAGCAGTAATGCAAACTCAGTCAGAGACATAGATTTTCACTTGCAACTTTCTTTAACATGTTTAACAGTGCATGAAATGTTGTCTAAAACAAAAAGAAAATGCTTTTTAGTGGCTGGATCTGGTTTTATCACATTCTGAATTGAACGTTGAAAATGAGCTTTTCAGAGCCAGCAGAGGTCAAAATAAGCAGTAATGCAAACTCAGTCATAGACATAGATTTTCACTTGCAACTTTCTTAAACATATTTAACAGTGCATGAAATGTTGTCTAAAACAAAAAGAATGATGCATTTTAGTGGCTGGATCTGGTTTTATCACATTCTGAATTGAACGTTGAAAATAAGCTTTTCAGAGCCAGCAGAGGTCAAAATAAGCAGTAATGCAAACTCAGTCATAGACATAGATTTTCACTTGCAACTTGCTTTAACATGTTTAACAGTGCATGGAATGTTGTCTAAAACAAAAATAAAATGCTTTTTAGTGGCTGGATCTGGTTTTATCACATTCTGAATTGAACGTTGAAAATGAGCTTTACAGAGCCAGCAGAGGTCAAAATAAGCAGTAATGCAAACTCAGTCATAGACATAGATTGTCACTTGCAACTTTCTTAAACATATTTAACAGTGCAAGAAATGTTGTCTAAAACAAAAAGAATGATGCATTTTAGTGGCTGGATCTGGTTTTATCACATTCTGAACTGAACGTTGAAAATGAGCTTTTCAGAGCCAGCAGAGGTCAAAATAAGCAGTAATGCAAACTCAGTCATAAACATAGATTTTCACTTGCAACTTTCTTAAACATATTTAACAGTGCATGAAATGTTGTCTAAAACAAAAAGAATGATGCATTTTAGTGGCTGGATCTGGTTTTATCACATTCTGAATTGAACGTTGAAAATGAGCTTTTCAGAGCCAGCAGAGGTCAAAATAAGCAGTAATGCAAACTCAGTCATAGACATAGATTTTCACTTGCAACTTGCTTTAACATGTTTAACAGTGCATGGAATGTTGTCTAAAACAAAAATAAAATGCTTTTTTGTGGCTGGATCTGGTTTTATCACATTCTGAATTGAACGTTGAAAATGAGCTTTTCAGAGCCAGCAGAGGTCAAAATAAGCAGTAATGCAAACTCAGTCATAGACATAGATTTTCACTTGCAACTTGCTTTAACATGTTTAACAGTGCATGAAATGTTGTCTAAAAAAAAAGAAAATGCTTTTTAGTGGCTGGATCTGGTTTTATCACATTCTGAATTGAACGTTGAAAATGAGCTTTTCAGAGCCAGCAGAGGTCAAAATAAGCAGTAATGCAAACTCAGTCATAGACATAGATTTTCACTTGCAACTTTCTTAAACATATTTAACAGTGCATGAAATGTTGTCTAAAACAAAAAGAATGATGCATTTTAGTGGCTGGATCTGGTTTTATCACATTCTGAATTGAACGTTGAAAATGAGCTTTTCAGAGCCAGCAGAGGTCAAAATAAGCAGTAATGCAAACTCAGTCATAGACATAGATTTTCACTTGCAACTATCTTAAACATATTTAACAGTGCATGAAATGTTGTCTAAAACAAAAAGAATGATGCATTTTAGTGGCTGGATCTGGTTTTATCACATTCTGAATTGAACGTTGAAAATGAGCTTTTCAGAGCCAGTAGAGGTCAAAATAAGCAGTAATGCAAACTCAGTCATAGACATAGATTTTCACTTGCAACTTGCTTTAACATGTTTAACAGTGCATGGAATGTTGTCTAAAACAAAAATAAAATGCTTTTTTGTGGCTGGATCTGGTTTTATCACATTCTGAATTGAACGTTGAAAATGAGCTTTTCAGAGCCAGCAGAGGTCAAAATAAGCAGTAATGCAAACTCAGTCATAGACATAGATTTTCACTTGCAACTTGCTTTAACATGTTTAACAGTGCATGAAATGTTGTCTAAAAAAAAAGAAAATGCATTTTAGTGGCTGGATCTGGTTTTATCACATTCTGAATTGAACTTTAAAAATGAGCTTTTCAGAGCCAGCAGAGGTCAAAATAAGCAGTAATGCAAACTCAGTCAGAGACATAGATTTTCACTTGCAACTTTCTTAAACATATTTAACAGTGCATGAAATGTTGTCTAAAACAAAAAGAATGATGCATTTTAGTGGCTGGATCTGGTTTTATCACATTCTGAATTGACCTTGAAAATGAGCTTTTCAGAGCCAGCAGAGGTCAAAATAAGCAGTAATGCAAACTCAGTCATAGACATAGATTTTCACTTGCAACTTTCTTAAACATATTTAACAGTGCATGAAATGTTGTCTAAAACAAAAAGAATGATGCATTTTAGTGGCTGGATCTGGTTTTATCACATTCTGAATTGAACGTTGAAAATGAGCTTTTCAGAGCCCCAGCAGAGGTCAAAATAAGCAGTAATGCAAACTCAGTCATAGACATAGATTTTCACTTGCAACTTTCTTAAACATATTTAACAGTGCATGAAATGTTGTCTAAAACAAAAAGAATGATGCATTTTAGTGGCTGGATCTGGTTTTATCACATTCTGAATTGAACGTTGAAAATGAGCTTTTCAGAGCCAGCAGAGGTCAAAATAAGCAGTAATGCAAACTCAGTCAGAGACATAGATTTTCACTTGCAACTTGCTTTAACATGTTTAACAGTGCATGAAATGTTGTCTAAAACAAAAAGAATGATGCATTTTAGTAGCTGGATCTGGTTTTATCACATTCTGAATTGAACGTTGAAAATGAGCTTTTCAGAGCCAGCAGAGGTCAAAATAAGCAGTAATGCAAACTCAGTCATAGACATAGATTTTCACTTGCAACTTTCTTAAACATATTTAACAGTGCATGAAATGTTGTCTAAAACAAAAAGAATGATGCATTTTAGTGGCTGGATCTGGTTTTATCACATTCTGAATTGAACGTTGAAAATGAGCTTTTCAGAGCCAGCAGAGGTCAAAATAAGCAGTAATGCAAACTCAGTCAGAGACATAGATTTTCACTTGCAACTTTCTTTAACATGTTTAACAGTGCATGAAATGTTGTCTAAAACAAAAAGAAAATGCTTTTTAGTGGCTGGATCTGGTTTTATCACATTCTGAATTGAACGTTGAAAATGAGCTTTTCAGAGCCAGCAGAGGTCAAAATAAGCAGTAATGCAAACTCAGTCATAGACATAGATTTTCACTTGCAACTTTCTTAAACATATTTAACAGTGCATGAAATGTTGTCTAAAACAAAAAGAATGATGCATTTTAGTGGCTGGATCTGGTTTTATCACATTCTGAATTGAACGTTGAAAATGAGCTTTTCAGAGCCAGCAGAGGTCAAAATAAGCAGTAATGCAAACTCAGTCATAGACATAGATTTTCACTTGCAACTTGCTTTAACATGTTTAACAGTGCATGGAATGTTGTCTAAAACAAAAATAAAATGCTTTTTTGTGGCTGGATCTGGTTTTATCACATTCTGAATTGAACGTTGAAAATGAGCTTTTCAGAGCCAGCAGAGGTCAAAATAAGCAGTAATGCAAACTCAGTCATAGACATAGATTTTCACTTGCAACTTGCTTTAACATGTTTAACAGTGCATGAAATGTTGTCTAAAACAAAAAGAATGATGCATTTTAGTAGCTGGATCTGGTTTTATCACATTCTGAATTGAACGTTGAAAATGAGCTTTTCAGAGCCAGCAGAGGTCAAAATAAGCAGTAATGCAAACTCAGTCATAGACATAGATTTTCACTTGCAACTTGCTTTAACATGTTTAACAGTGCATGTAATGTTGTCTAAAACAAAAATAAAATGCTTTTTTGTGGCTGGATCTGGTTTTATCACATTCTGAATTGAACGTTGAAAATGAGCTTTTCAGAGCCAGCAGAGGTCAAAATAAGCAGTAATGCAAACTCAGTCATAGACATAGATTTTCACTTGCAACTTGCTTTAACATGTTTAACAGTGCATGAAATGTTGTCTAAAACAAAAAGAAAATGCTTTTTAGTGGCTGGATCTGGTTTTATCACATTCTGAATTGAACGTTGAAAATGAGCTTTTCAGAGCCAGCAGAGGTCAAAATAAGCAGTAATGCAAACTCAGTCATAGACATAGATTTTCACTTGCAACTTTCTTAAACATATTTAACAGTGCATGAAATGTTGTCTAAAACAAAAAGAATGATGCATTTTAGTGGCTGGATCTGGTTTTATCACATTCTGAATTGAATGTTGAAAATGAGCTTTACAGAGCCAGCAGAGGTCAAAATAAGCAGTAATGCAAACTCAGTCATAGACATAGATTTTCACTTGCAACTTTCTTAAACATATTTAACAGTGCATGAAATGTTGTCTAAAACAAAAAGAATGATGCATTTTAGTGGCTGGATCTGGTTTTATCACATTCTGAATTGAATGTTGAAAATGAGCTTTACAGAGCCAGCAGAGGTCAAAATAAGCAGTAATGCAAACTCAGTCATAGACATAGATTTTCACTTGCAACTTTCTTAAACATATTTAACAGTGCAAGAAATGTTGTCTAAAACAAAAAGAATGATGCATTTTAGTGGCTGGATCTGGTTTTATCACATTCTGAATTGAACTTTAAAAATGAGCTTTTCAGAGCCAGCAGAGGTCAAAATAAGCAGTAATGCAAACTCAGTCAGAGACATAGATTTTCACTTGCAACTTTCTTAAACATATTTAACAGTGCATGAAATGTTGTCTAAAACAAAAAGAATGATGCATTTTAGTGGCTGGATCTGGTTTTATCACATTCTGAATTGAACGTTGAAAATGAGCTTTTCAGAGCCAGTAGAGGTCAAAATAAGCAGTAATGCAAACTCAGTCATAGACATAGATTTTCACTTGCAACTTGCTTTAACATGTTTAACAGTGCATGGAATGTTGTCTAAAACAAAAATAAAATGCTTTTTTGTGGCTGGATCTGGTTTTATCACATTCTGAATTGAACGTTGAAAATGAGCTTTTCAGAGCCAGCAGAGGTCAAAATAAGCAGTAATGCAAACTCAGTCATAGACATAGATTTTCACTTGCAACTTTCTTAAACATATTTAACAGTGCATGAAATGTTGTCTAAAACAAAAAGAATGATGCATTTTAGTGGCTGGATCTGGTTTTATCACATTCTGAATTGAACGTTGAAAATGAGGTTTTCAGAGCCAGCAGAGGTCAAAATAAGCAGTAATGCAAACTCAGTCATAGACATAGATTTTCACTTGCAACTATCTTAAACATATTTAACAGTGCATGAAATGTTGTCTAAAACAAAAAGAATGATGCATTTTAGTGGCTGGATCTGGTTTTATCACATTCTGAATTGAACGTTGAAAATGAGCTTTTCAGAGCCAGTAGAGGTCAAAATAAGCAGTAATGCAAACTCAGTCATAGACATAGATTTTCACTTGCAACTTGCTTTAACATGTTTAACAGTGCATGGAATGTTGTCTAAAACAAAAATAAAATGCTTTTTTGTGGCTGGATCTGGTTTTATCACATTCTGAATTGAACGTTGAAAATGAGCTTTTCAGAGCCAGCAGAGGTCAAAATAAGCAGTAATGCAAACTCAGTCATAGACATAGATTTTCACTTGCAACTTGCTTTAACATGTTTAACAGTGCATGAAATGTTGTCTAAAAAAAAAGAAAATGCATTTTAGTGGCTGGATCTGGTTTTATCACATTCTGAATTGAACTTTAAAAATGAGCTTTTCAGAGCCAGCAGAGGTCAAAATAAGCAGTAATGCAAACTCAGTCAGAGACATAGATTTTCACTTGCAACTTTCTTAAACATATTTAACAGTGCATGAAATGTTGTCTAAAACAAAAAGAATGATGCATTTTAGTGGCTGGATCTGGTTTTATCACATTCTGAATTGACCTTGAAAATGAGCTTTTCAGAGCCAGCAGAGGTCAAAATAAGCAGTAATGCAAACTCAGTCATAGACATAGATTTTCACTTGCAACTTTCTTAAACATATTTAACAGTGCATGAAATGTTGTCTAAAACAAAAAGAATGATGCATTTTAGTGGCTGGATCTGGTTTTATCACATTCTGAATTGAACGTTGAAAATGAGCTTTTCAGAGCCCCAGCAGAGGTCAAAATAAGCAGTAATGCAAACTCAGTCATAGACATAGATTTTCACTTGCAACTTTCTTAAACATATTTAACAGTGCATGAAATGTTGTCTAAAACAAAAAGAATGATGCATTTTAGTAGCTGGATCTGGTTTTATCACATTCTGAATTGAACGTTGAAAATGAGCTTTTCAGAGCCAGCAGAGGTCAAAATAAGCAGTAATGCAAACTCAGTCATAGACATAGATTTTCACTTGCAACTTTCTTAAACATATTTAACAGTGCATGAAATGTTGTCTAAAACAAAAAGAATGATGCATTTTAGTGGCTGGATCTGGTTTTATCACATTCTGAATTGAACGTTGAAAATGAGCTTTTCAGAGCCAGCAGAGGTCAAAATAAGCAGTAATGCAAACTCAGTCAGAGACATAGATTTTCACTTGCAACTTTCTTTAACATGTTTAACAGTGCATGAAATGTTGTCTAAAACAAAAAGAAAATGCTTTTTAGTGGCTGGATCTGGTTTTATCACATTCTGAATTGAACGTTGAAAATGAGCTTTTCAGAGCCAGCAGAGGTCAAAATAAGCAGTAATGCAAACTCAGTCATAGACATAGATTTTCACTTGCAACTTTCTTAAACATATTTAACAGTGCATGAAATGTTGTCTAAAACAAAAAGAATGATGCATTTTAGTGGCTGGATCTGGTTTTATCACATTCTGAATTGAACGTTGAAAATAAGCTTTTCAGAGCCAGCAGAGGTCAAAATAAGCAGTAATGCAAACTCAGTCATAGACATAGATTTTCACTTGCAACTTGCTTTAACATGTTTAACAGTGCATGGAATGTTGTCTAAAACAAAAATAAAATGCTTTTTTGTGGCTGGATCTGGTTTTATCACATTCTGAATTGAACGTTGAAAATGAGCTTTTCAGAGCCAGCAGAGGTCAAAATAAGCAGTAATGCAAACTCAGTCATAGACATAGATTTTCACTTGCAACTTGCTTTAACATGTTTAACAGTGCATGAAATGTTGTCTAAAACAAAAAGAATGATGCATTTTAGTAGCTGGATCTGGTTTTATCACATTCTGAATTGAACGTTGAAAATGAGCTTTTCAGAGCCAGCAGAGGTCAAAATAAGCAGTAATGCAAACTCAGTCATAGACATAGATTTTCACTTGCAACTTGCTTTAACATGTTTAACAGTGCATGTAATGTTGTCTAAAACAAAAATAAAATGCTTTTTTGTGGCTGGATCTGGTTTTATCACATTCTGAATTGAACGTTGAAAATGAGCTTTTCAGAGCCAGCAGAGGTCAAAATAAGCAGTAATGCAAACTCAGTCATATACATAGATTTTCACTTGCAACTTGCTTTAACATGTTTAACAGTGCATGAAATGTTGTCTAAAACAAAAAGAAAATGCTTTTTAGTGGCTGGATCTGGTTTTATCACATTCTGAATTGAACGTTGAAAATGAGCTTTTCAGAGCCAGCAGAGGTCAAAATAAGCAGTAATGCAAACTCAGTCATAGACATAGATTTTCACTTGCAACTTTCTTAAACATATTTAACAGTGCATGAAATGTTGTCTAAAACAAAAAGAATGATGCATTTTAGTGGCTGGATCTGGTTTTATCACATTCTGAATTGAATGTTGAAAATGAGCTTTACAGAGCCAGCAGAGGTCAAAATAAGCAGTAATGCAAACTCAGTCATAGACATAGATTGTCACTTGCAACTTTCTTAAACATATTTAACAGTGCATGAAATGTTGTCTAAAACAAAAAGAATGATGCATTTTAGTGGCTGGATCTGGTTTTATCACATTCTGAATTGAACGTTGAAAATGAGCTTTTCAGAGCCAGCAGAGGTCAAAATAAGCAGTAATGCAAACTCAGTCATAGACATAGATTTTCACTTGCAACTTGCTTTAACATGTTTAACAGTGCATGGAATGTTGTCTAAAACAAAAATAAAATGCTTTTTTGTGGCTGGATCTGGTTTTATCACATTCTGAATTGAACGTTGAAAATGAGCTTTTCAGAGCCAGCAGAGGTCAAAATAAGCAGTAATGCAAACTCAGTCATAGACATAGATTTTCACTTGCAACTTGCTTTAACATGTTTAACAGTGCATGAAATGTTGTCTAAAAAAAAAGAAAATGCTTTTTAGTGGCTGGATCTGGTTTTATCACATTCTGAATTGAACGTTGAAAATGAGCTTTTCAGAGCCAGCAGAGGTCAAAATAAGCAGTAATGCAAACTCAGTCATAGACATAGATTTTCACTTGCAACTTTCTTAAACATATTTAACAGTGCATGAAATGTTGTCTAAAACAAAAAGAATGATGCATTTTAGTGGCTGGATCTGGTTTTATCACATTCTGAATTGAACGTTGAAAATGAGCTTTTCAGAGCCAGCAGAGGTCAAAATAAGCAGTAATGCAAACTCAGTCATAGACATAGATTTTCACTTGCAACTATCTTAAACATATTTAACAGTGCATGAAATGTTGTCTAAAACAAAAAGAATGATGCATTTTAGTGGCTGGATCTGGTTTTATCACATTCTGAATTGAACGTTGAAAATGAGCTTTTCAGAGCCAGTAGAGGTCAAAATAAGCAGTAATGCAAACTCAGTCATAGACATAGATTTTCACTTGCAACTTGCTTTAACATGTTTAACAGTGCATGGAATGTTGTCTAAAACAAAAATAAAATGCTTTTTTGTGGCTGGATCTGGTTTTATCACATTCTGAATTGAACGTTGAAAATGAGCTTTTCAGAGCCAGCAGAGGTCAAAATAAGCAGTAATGCAAACTCAGTCATAGACATAGATTTTCACTTGCAACTTGCTTTAACATGTTTAACAGTGCATGAAATGTTGTCTAAAAAAAAAGAAAATGCATTTTAGTGGCTGGATCTGGTTTTATCACATTCTGAATTGAACTTTAAAAATGAGCTTTTCAGAGCCAGCAGAGGTCAAAATAAGCAGTAATGCAAACTCAGTCAGAGACATAGATTTTCACTTGCAACTTTCTTAAACATATTTAACAGTGCATGAAATGTTGTCTAAAACAAAAAGAATGATGCATTTTAGTGGCTGGATCTGGTTTTATCACATTCTGAATTGACCTTGAAAATGAGCTTTTCAGAGCCAGCAGAGGTCAAAATAAGCAGTAATGCAAACTCAGTCATAGACATAGATTTTCACTTGCAACTTTCTTAAACATATTTAACAGTGCATGAAATGTTGTCTAAAACAAAAAGAATGATGCATTTTAGTGGCTGGATCTGGTTTTATCACATTCTGAATTGAACGTTGAAAATGAGCTTTTCAGAGCCCCAGCAGAGGTCAAAATAAGCAGTAATGCAAACTCAGTCATAGACATAGATTTTCACTTGCAACTTTCTTAAACATATTTAACAGTGCATGAAATGTTGTCTAAAACAAAAAGAATGATGCATTTTAGTGGCTGGATCTGGTTTTATCACATTCTGAATTGAACGTTGAAAATGAGCTTTTCAGAGCCAGCAGAGGTCAAAATAAGCAGTAATGCAAACTCAGTCAGAGACATAGATTTTCACTTGCAACTTGCTTTAACATGTTTAACAGTGCATGAAATGTTGTCTAAAACAAAAAGAATGATGCATTTTAGTAGCTGGATCTGGTTTTATCACATTCTGAATTGAACGTTGAAAATGAGCTTTTCAGAGCCAGCAGAGGTCAAAATAAGCAGTAATGCAAACTCAGTCATAGACATAGATTTTCACTTGCAACTTTCTTAAACATATTTAACAGTGCATGAAATGTTGTCTAAAACAAAAAGAATGATGCATTTTAGTGGCTGGATCTGGTTTTATCACATTCTGAATTGAACGTTGAAAATGAGCTTTTCAGAGCCAGCAGAGGTCAAAATAAGCAGTAATGCAAACTCAGTCAGAGACATAGATTTTCACTTGCAACTTTCTTTAACATGTTTAACAGTGCATGAAATGTTGTCTAAAACAAAAAGAAAATGCTTTTTAGTGGCTGGATCTGGTTTTATCACATTCTGAATTGAACGTTGAAAATGAGCTTTTCAGAGCCAGCAGAGGTCAAAATAAGCAGTAATGCAAACTCAGTCATAGACATAGATTTTCACTTGCAACTTTCTTAAACATATTTAACAGTGCATGAAATGTTGTCTAAAACAAAAAGAATGATGCATTTTAGTGGCTGGATCTGGTTTTATCACATTCTGAATTGAACGTTGAAAATGAGCTTTTCAGAGCCAGCAGAGGTCAAAATAAGCAGTAATGCAAACTCAGTCATAGACATAGATTTTCACTTGCAACTTGCTTTAACATGTTTAACAGTGCATGGAATGTTGTCTAAAACAAAAAGAAAATGCTTTTTAGTGGCTGGATCTGGTTTTATCACATTCTGAATTGAACGTTGAAAATGAGCTTTTCAGAGCCAGCAGAGGTCAAAATAAGCAGTAATGCAAACTCAGTCATAGACATAGATTTTCACTTGCAACTTGCTTTAACATGTTTAACAGTGCATGAAATGTTGTCTAAAACAAAAAGAATGATGCATTTTAGTAGCTGGATCTGGTTTTATCACATTCTGAATTGAACGTTGAAAATGAGCTTTTCAGAGCCAGCAGAGGTCAAAATAAGCAGTAATGCAAACTCAGTCATAGACATAGATTTTCACTTGCAACTTGCTTTAACATGTTTAACAGTGCATGTAATGTTGTCTAAAACAAAAATAAAATGCTTTTTTGTGGCTGGATCTGGTTTTATCACATTCTGAATTGAACGTTGAAAATGAGCTTTTCAGAGCCAGCAGAGGTCAAAATAAGCAGTAATGCAAACTCAGTCATAGACATAGATTTTCACTTGCAACTTGCTTTAACATGTTTAACAGTGCATGAAATGTTGTCTAAAACAAAAAGAAAATGCTTTTTAGTGGCTGGATCTGGTTTTATCACATTCTGAATTGAACGTTGAAAATGAGCTTTTCAGAGCCAGCAGAGGTCAAAATAAGCAGTAATGCAAACTCAGTCATAGACATAGATTTTCACTTGCAACTTTCTTAAACATATTTAACAGTGCATGAAATGTTGTCTAAAACAAAAAGAATGATGCATTTTAGTGGCTGGATCTGGTTTTATCACATTCTGAATTGAATGTTGAAAATGAGCTTTACAGAGCCAGCAGAGGTCAAAATAAGCAGTAATGCAAACTCAGTCATAGACATAGATTTTCACTTGCAACTTTCTTAAACATATTTAACAGTGCAAGAAATGTTGTCTAAAACAAAAAGAATGATGCATTTTAGTGGCTGGATCTGGTTTTATCACATTCTGAATTGAACTTTAAAAATGAGCTTTTCAGAGCCAGCAGAGGTCAAAATAAGCAGTAATGCAAACTCAGTCAGAGACATAGATTTTCACTTGCAACTTTCTTAAACATATTTAACAGTGCATGAAATGTTGTCTAAAACAAAAAGAATGATGCATTTTAGTGGCTGGATCTGGTTTTATCACATTCTGAATTGAACGTTGAAAATGAGCTTTTCAGAGCCAGTAGAGGTCAAAATAAGCAGTAATGCAAACTCAGTCATAGACATAGATTTTCACTTGCAACTTGCTTTAACATGTTTAACAGTGCATGGAATGTTGTCTAAAACAAAAATAAAATGCTTTTTTGTGGCTGGATCTGGTTTTATCACATTCTGAATTGAACGTTGAAAATGAGCTTTTCAGAGCCAGCAGAGGTCAAAATAAGCAGTAATGCAAACTCAGTCATAGACATAGATTTTCACTTGCAACTTTCTTAAACATATTTAACAGTGCATGAAATGTTGTCTAAAACAAAAAGAATGATGCATTTTAGTGGCTGGATCTGGTTTTATCACATTCTGAATTGAACGTTGAAAATGAGCTTTTCAGAGCCAGCAGAGGTCAAAATAAGCAGTAATGCAAACTCAGTCATAGACATAGATTTTCACTTGCAACTATCTTAAACATATTTAACAGTGCATGAAATGTTGTCTAAAACAAAAAGAATGATGCATTTTAGTGGCTGGATCTGGTTTTATCACATTCTGAATTGAACGTTGAAAATGAGCTTTTCAGAGCCAGTAGAGGTCAAAATAAGCAGTAATGCAAACTCAGTCATAGACATAGATTTTCACTTGCAACTTGCTTTAACATGTTTAACAGTGCATGGAATGTTGTCTAAAACAAAAATAAAATGCTTTTTTGTGGCTGGATCTGGTTTTATCACATTCTGAATTGAACGTTGAAAATGAGCTTTTCAGAGCCAGCAGAGGTCAAAATAAGCAGTAATGCAAACTCAGTCATAGACATAGATTTTCACTTGCAACTTGCTTTAACATGTTTAACAGTGCATGAAATGTTGTCTAAAAAAAAAGAAAATGCATTTTAGTGGCTGGATCTGGTTTTATCACATTCTGAATTGAACTTTAAAAATGAGCTTTTCAGAGCCAGCAGAGGTCAAAATAAGCAGTAATGCAAACTCAGTCAGAGACATAGATTTTCACTTGCAACTTTCTTAAACATATTTAACAGTGCATGAAATGTTGTCTAAAACAAAAAGAATGATGCATTTTAGTGGCTGGATCTGGTTTTATCACATTCTGAATTGACCTTGAAAATGAGCTTTTCAGAGCCAGCAGAGGTCAAAATAAGCAGTAATGCAAACTCAGTCATAGACATAGATTTTCACTTGCAACTTTCTTAAACATATTTAACAGTGCATGAAATGTTGTCTAAAACAAAAAGAATGATGCATTTTAGTGGCTGGATCAGGTTTTATCACATTCTGAATTGAACGTTGAAAATGAGCTTTTCAGAGCCCCAGCAGAGGTCAAAATAAGCAGTAATGCAAACTCAGTCATAGACATAGATTTTCACTTGCAACTTTCTTAAACATATTTAACAGTGCATGAAATGTTGTCTAAAACAAAAAGAATGATGCATTTTAGTGGCTGGATCTGGTTTTATCACATTCTGAATTGAACGTTGAAAATGAGCTTTTCAGAGCCAGCAGAGGTCAAAATAAGCAGTAATGCAAACTCAGTCAGAGACATAGATTTTCACTTGCAACTTGCTTTAACATGTTTAACAGTGCATGAAATGTTGTCTAAAACAAAAAGAATGATGCATTTTAGTAGCTGGATCTGGTTTTATCACATTCTGAATTGAACGTTGAAAATGAGCTTTTCAGAGCCAGCAGAGGTCAAAATAAGCAGTAATGCAAACTCAGTCATAGACATAGATTTTCACTTGCAACTTTCTTAAACATATTTAACAGTGCATGAAATGTTGTCTAAAACAAAAAGAATGATGCATTTTAGTGGCTGGATCTGGTTTTATCACATTCTGAATTGAACGTTGAAAATGAGCTTTTCAGAGCCAGCAGAGGTCAAAATAAGCAGTAATGCAAACTCAGTCAGAGACATAGATTTTCACTTGCAACTTTCTTTAACATGTTTAACAGTGCATGAAATGTTGTCTAAAACAAAAAGAAAATGCTTTTTAGTGGCTGGATCTGGTTTTATCACATTCTGAATTGAACGTTGAAAATGAGCTTTTCAGAGCCAGCAGAGGTCAAAATAAGCAGTAATGCAAACTCAGTCATAGACATAGATTTTCACTTGCAACTTTCTTAAACATATTTAACAGTGCATGAAATGTTGTCTAAAACAAAAAGAATGATGCATTTTAGTGGCTGGATCTGGTTTTATCACATTCTGAATTGAACGTTGAAAATGAGCTTTTCAGAGCCAGCAGAGGTCAAAATAAGCAGTAATGCAAACTCAGTCATAGACATAGATTTTCACTTGCAACTTGCTTTAACATGTTTAACAGTGCATGGAATGTTGTCTAAAACAAAAATAAAATGCTTTTTTGTGGCTGGATCTGGTTTTATCACATTCTGAATTGAACGTTGAAAATGAGCTTTTCAGAGCCAGCAGAGGTCAAAATAAGCAGTAATGCAAACTCAGTCATAGACATAGATTTTCACTTGCAACTTGCTTTAACATGTTTAACAGTGCATGAAATGTTGTCTAAAACAAAAAGAATGATGCATTTTAGTAGCTGGATCTGGTTTTATCACATTCTGAATTGAACGTTGAAAATGAGCTTTTCAGAGCCAGCAGAGGTCAAAATAAGCAGTAATGCAAACTCAGTCATAGACATAGATTTTCACTTGCAACTTGCTTTAACATGTTTAACAGTGCATGTAATGTTGTCTAAAACAAAAATAAAATGCTTTTTTGTGGCTGGATCTGGTTTTATCACATTCTGAATTGAACGTTGAAAATGAGCTTTTCAGAGCCAGCAGAGGTCAAAATAAGCAGTAATGCAAACTCAGTCATAGACATAGATTTTCACTTGCAACTTGCTTTAACATGTTTAACAGTGCATGAAATGTTGTCTAAAACAAAAAGAAAATGCTTTTTAGTGGCTGGATCTGGTTTTATCACATTCTGAATTGAACGTTGAAAATGAGCTTTTCAGAGCCAGCAGAGGTCAAAATAAGCAGTAATGCAAACTCAGTCATAGACATAGATTTTCACTTGCAACTTTCTTAAACATATTTAACAGTGCATGAAATGTTGTCTAAAACAAAAAGAATGATGCATTTTAGTGGCTGGATCTGGTTTTATCACATTCTGAATTGAATGTTGAAAATGAGCTTTACAGAGCCAGCAGAGGTCAAAATAAGCAGTAATGCAAACTCAGTCATAGACATAGATTTTCACTTGCAACTTTCTTAAACATATTTAACAGTGCAAGAAATGTTGTCTAAAACAAAAAGAATGATGCATTTTAGTGGCTGGATCTGGTTTTATCACATTCTGAATTGAACTTTAAAAATGAGCTTTTCAGAGCCAGCAGAGGTCAAAATAAGCAGTAATGCAAACTCAGTCAGAGACATAGATTTTCACTTGCAACTTTCTTAAACATATTTAACAGTGCATGAAATGTTGTCTAAAACAAAAAGAATGATGCATTTTAGTGGCTGGATCTGGTTTTATCACATTCTGAATTGAACGTTGAAAATGAGCTTTTCAGAGCCAGTAGAGGTCAAAATAAGCAGTAATGCAAACTCAGTCATAGACATAGATTTTCACTTGCAACTTGCTTTAACATGTTTAACAGTGCATGGAATGTTGTCTAAAACAAAAATAAAATGCTTTTTTGTGGCTGGATCTGGTTTTATCACATTCTGAATTGAACGTTGAAAATGAGCTTTTCAGAGCCAGCAGAGGTCAAAATAAGCAGTAATGCAAACTCAGTCATAGACATAGATTTTCACTTGCAACTTTCTTAAACATATTTAACAGTGCATGAAATGTTGTCTAAAACAAAAAGAATGATGCATTTTAGTGGCTGGATCTGGTTTTATCACATTCTGAATTGAACGTTGAAAATGAGCTTTTCAGAGCCAGCAGAGGTCAAAATAAGCAGTAATGCAAACTCAGTCATAGACATAGATTTTCACTTGCAACTATCTTAAACATATTTAACAGTGCATGAAATGTTGTCTAAAACAAAAAGAATGATGCATTTTAGTGGCTGGATCTGGTTTTATCACATTCTGAATTGAACGTTGAAAATGAGCTTTTCAGAGCCAGTAGAGGTCAAAATAAGCAGTAATGCAAACTCAGTCATAGACATAGATTTTCACTTGCAACTTGCTTTAACATGTTTAACAGTGCATGGAATGTTGTCTAAAACAAAAATAAAATGCTTTTTTGTGGCTGGATCTGGTTTTATCACATTCTGAATTGAACGTTGAAAATGAGCTTTTCAGAGCCAGCAGAGGTCAAAATAAGCAGTAATGCAAACTCAGTCATAGACATAGATTTTCACTTGCAACTTGCTTTAACATGTTTAACAGTGCATGAAATGTTGTCTAAAAAAAAAGAAAATGCATTTTAGTGGCTGGATCTGGTTTTATCACATTCTGAATTGAACTTTAAAAATGAGCTTTTCAGAGCCAGCAGAGGTCAAAATAAGCAGTAATGCAAACTCAGTCAGAGACATAGATTTTCACTTGCAACTTTCTTAAACATATTTAACAGTGCATGAAATGTTGTCTAAAACAAAAAGAATGATGCATTTTAGTGGCTGGATCTGGTTTTATCACATTCTGAATTGACCTTGAAAATGAGCTTTTCAGAGCCAGCAGAGGTCAAAATAAGCAGTAATGCAAACTCAGTCATAGACATAGATTTTCACTTGCAACTTTCTTAAACATATTTAACAGTGCATGAAATGTTGTCTAAAACAAAAAGAATGATGCATTTTAGTGGCTGGATCTGGTTTTATCACATTCTGAATTGAACGTTGAAAATGAGCTTTTCAGAGCCCCAGCAGAGGTCAAAATAAGCAGTAATGCAAACTCAGTCATAGACATAGATTTTCACTTGCAACTTTCTTAAACATATTTAACAGTGCATGAAATGTTGTCTAAAACAAAAAGAATGATGCATTTTAGTGGCTGGATCTTGTTTTATCACATTCTGAATTGAACGTTGAAAATGAGCTTTTCAGAGCCAGCAGAGGTCAAAATAAGCAGTAATGCAAACTCAGTCAGAGACATAGATTTTCACTTGCAACTTGCTTTAACATGTTTAACAGTGCATGAAATGTTGTCTAAAACAAAAAGAATGATGCATTTTAGTAGCTGGATCTGGTTTTATCACATTCTGAATTGAACGTTGAAAATGAGCTTTTCAGAGCCAGCAGAGGTCAAAATAAGCAGTAATGCAAACTCAGTCATAGACATAGATTTTCACTTGCAACTTTCTTAAACATATTTAACAGTGCATGAAATGTTGTCTAAAACAAAAAGAATGATGCATTTTAGTGGCTGGATCTGGTTTTATCACATTCTGAATTGAACGTTGAAAATGAGCTTTTCAGAGCCAGCAGAGGTCAAAATAAGCAGTAATGCAAACTCAGTCAGAGACATAGATTTTCACTTGCAACTTTCTTTAACATGTTTAACAGTGCATGAAATGTTGTCTAAAACAAAAAGAAAATGCTTTTTAGTGGCTGGATCTGGTTTTATCACATTCTGAATTGAACGTTGAAAATGAGCTTTTCAGAGCCAGCAGAGGTCAAAATAAGCAGTAATGCAAACTCAGTCATAGACATAGATTTTCACTTGCAACTTTCTTAAACATATTTAACAGTGCATGAAATGTTGTCTAAAACAAAAAGAATGATGCATTTTAGTGGCTGGATCTGGTTTTATCACATTCTGAATTGAACGTTGAAAATGAGCTTTTCAGAGCCAGCAGAGGTCAAAATAAGCAGTAATGCAAACTCAGTCATAGACATAGATTTTCACTTGCAACTTGCTTTAACATGTTTAACAGTGCATGGAATGTTGTCTAAAACAAAAATAAAATGCTTTTTTGTGGCTGGATCTGGTTTTATCACATTCTGAATTGAACGTTGAAAATGAGCTTTTCAGAGCCAGCAGAGGTCAAAATAAGCAGTAATGCAAACTCAGTCATAGACATAGATTTTCACTTGCAACTTGCTTTAACATGTTTAACAGTGCATGAAATGTTGTCTAAAACAAAAAGAATGATGCATTTTAGTAGCTGGATCTGGTTTTATCACATTCTGAATTGAACGTTGAAAATGAGCTTTTCAGAGCCAGCAGAGGTCAAAATAAGCAGTAATGCAAACTCAGTCATAGACATAGATTTTCACTTGCAACTTGCTTTAACATGTTTAACAGTGCATGTAATGTTGTCTAAAACAAAAATAAAATGCTTTTTTGTGGCTGGATCTGGTTTTATCACATTCTGAATTGAACGTTGAAAATGAGCTTTTCAGAGCCAGCAGAGGTCAAAATAAGCAGTAATGCAAACTCAGTCATAGACATAGATTTTCACTTGCAACTTGCTTTAACATGTTTAACAGTGCATGAAATGTTGTCTAAAACAAAAAGAAAATGCTTTTTAGTGGCTGGATCTGGTTTTATCACATTCTGAATTGAACGTTGAAAATGAGCTTTTCAGAGCCAGCAGAGGTCAAAATAAGCAGTAATGCAAACTCAGTCATAGACATAGATTTTCACTTGCAACTTTCTTAAACATATTTAACAGTGCATGAAATGTTGTCTAAAACAAAAAGAATGATGCATTTTAGTGGCTGGATCTGGTTTTATCACATTCTGAATTGAATGTTGAAAATGAGCTTTACAGAGCCAGCAGAGGTCAAAATAAGCAGTAATGCAAACTCAGTCATAGACATAGATTTTCACTTGCAACTTTCTTAAACATATTTAACAGTGCAAGAAATGTTGTCTAAAACAAAAAGAATGATGCATTTTAGTGGCTGGATCTGGTTTTATCACATTCTGAATTGAACTTTAAAAATGAGCTTTTCAGAGCCAGCAGAGGTCAAAATAAGCAGTAATGCAAACTCAGTCAGAGACATAGATTTTCACTTGCAACTTTCTTAAACATATTTAACAGTGCATGAAATGTTGTCTAAAACAAAAAGAATGATGCATTTTAGTGGCTGGATCTGGTTTTATCACATTCTGAATTGAACGTTGAAAATGAGCTTTTCAGAGCCAGTAGAGGTCAAAATAAGCAGTAATGCAAACTCAGTCATAGACATAGATTTTCACTTGCAACTTGCTTTAACATGTTTAACAGTGCATGGAATGTTGTCTAAAACAAAAATAAAATGCTTTTTTGTGGCTGGATCTGGTTTTATCACATTCTGAATTGAACGTTGAAAATGAGCTTTTCAGAGCCAGCAGAGGTCAAAATAAGCAGTAATGCAAACTCAGTCATAGACATAGATTTTCACTTGCAACTTGCTTTAACATGTTTAACAGTGCATGAAATGTTGTCTAAAAAAAAAGAAAATGCTTTTTAGTGGCTGGATCTGGTTTTATCACATTCTGAATTGAACGTTGAAAATGAGCTTTTCAGAGCCAGCAGAGGTCAAAATAAGCAGTAATGCAAACTCAGTCATAGACATAGATTTTCACTTGCAACTTTCTTAAACATATTTAACAGTGCATGAAATGTTGTCTAAAACAAAAAGAATGATGCATTTTAGTGGCTGGATCTGGTTTTATCACATTCTGAATTGAACGTTGAAAATGAGCTTTTCAGAGCCCCAGCAGAGGTCAAAATAAGCAGTAATGCAAACTCAGTCATAGACATAGATTTTCACTTGCAACTTGCTTTAACATATTTAACAGTGCATGAAATGTTGTCTAAAACAAAAAGAATGATGCATTTTAGTAGCTGGATCTGGTTTTATCACATTCTGAATTGAACGTTGAAAATGAGCTTTTCAGAGCCAGCAGAGGTCAAAATAAGCAGTAATGCAAACTCAGTCATAGACATAGATTTTCACTTGCAACTTTCTTAAACATATTTAACAGTGCATGAAATGTTGTCTAAAACAAAAAGAATGATGCATTTTAGTGGCTGGATCTGGTTTTATCACATTCTGAATTGAACGTTGAAAATGAGCTTTTCAGAGCCAGCAGAGGTCAAAATAAGCAGTAATGCAAACTCAGTCAGAGACATAGATTTTCACTTGCAACTTTCTTTAACATGTTTAACAGTGCATGAAATGTTGTCTAAAACAAAAAGAAAATGCTTTTTAGTGGCTGGATCTGGTTTTATCACATTCTGAATTGAACGTTGAAAATGAGCTTTTCAGAGCCAGCAGAGGTCAAAATAAGCAGTAATGCAAACTCAGTCATAGACATAGATTTTCACTTGCAACTTTCTTAAACATATTTAACAGTGCATGAAATGTTGTCTAAAACAAAAAGAATGATGCATTTTAGTGGCTGGATCTGGTTTTATCACATTCTGAATTGAACTTTAAAAATGAGCTTTTCAGAGCCAGCAGAGGTCAAAATAAGCAGTAATGCAAACTCAGTCAGAGACATAGATTTTCACTTGCAACTTTCTTAAACATATTTAACAGTGCATGAAATGTTGTCTAAAACAAAAAGAATGATGCATTTTAGTGGCTGGATCTGGTTTTATCACATTCTGAATTGAACGTTGAAAATGAGCTTTTCAGAGCCAGCAGAGGTCAAAATAAGCAGTAATGCAAACTCAGTCATAGACATAGATTTTCACTTGCAACTTTCTTAAACATATTTAACAGTGCATGAAATGTTGTCTAAAACAAAAAGAATGATGCATTTTAGTGGCTGGATCTGGTTTTATCACATTCTGAATTGAACGTTGAAAATGAGCTTTTCAGAGCCCCAGCAGAGGTCAAAATAAGCAGTAATGCAAACTCAGTCATAGACATAGATTTTCACTTGCAACTTTCTTAAACATATTTAACAGTGCATGAAATGTTGTGTAAAACAAAAAGAATGATGCATTTTAGTGGCTGGATCTGGTTTTATCACATTCTGAATTGAACGTTGAAAATGAGCTTTTCAGAGCCAGCAGAGGTCAAAATAAGCAGTAATGCAAACTCAGTCAGAGACATAGATTTTCACTTGCAACTTGCTTTAACATGTTTAACAGTGCATGAAATGTTGTCTAAAACAAAAAGAATGATGCATTTTAGTAGCTGGATCTGGTTTTATCACATTCTGAATTGAACGTTGAAAATGAGCTTTTCAGAGCCAGCAGAGGTCAAAATAAGCAGTAATGCAAACTCAGTCATAGACATAGATTTTCACTTGCAACTTTCTTAAACATATTTAACAGTGCATGAAATGTTGTCTAAAACAAAAAGGAAATGCTTTTTAGTGGCTGGATCTGGTTTTATCACATTCTGAATTGAACGTTGAAAATGAGCTTTTCAGAGCCAGCAGAGGTCAAAATAAGCAGTAATGCAAACTCAGTCATAGACATAGATTTTCACTTGCAACTTTCTTAAACATATTTAACAGTGCATGAAATGTTGTCTAAAACAAAAAGAATGATGCATTTTAGTGGCTGGATCTGGTTTTATCACATTCTGAATTGAACGTTGAAAATGAGCTTTTCAGAGCCAGCAGAGGTCAAAATAAGCAGTAATGCAAACTCAGTCATAGACATAGATTTTCACTTGCAACTTGCTTTAACATGTTTAACAGTGCATGGAATGTTGTCTAAAACAAAAATAAAATGCTTTTTTGTGGCTGGATCTGGTTTTATCACATTCTGAATTGAACGTTGAAAATGAGCTTTTCAGAGCCAGCAGAGGTCAAAATAAGCAGTAATGCAAACTCAGTCATAGACATAGATTTTCACTTGCAACTTGCTTTAACATGTTTAACAGTGCATGAAATGTTGTCTAAAACAAAAAGAATGATGCATTTTAGTAGCTGGATCTGGTTTTATCACATTCTGAATTGAACGTTGAAAATGAGCTTTTCAGAGCCAGCAGAGGTCAAAATAAGCAGTAATGCAAACTCAGTCATAGACATAGATTTTCACTTGCAACTTGCTTTAACATGTTTAACAGTGCATGTAATGTTGTCTAAAACAAAAAGAAAATGCTTTTTAGTGGCTGGATCTGGTTTTATCACATTCTGAATTGAACGTTGAAAATGAGCTTTTCAGAGCCAGCAGAGGTCAAAATAAGCAGTAATGCAAACTCAGTCATAGACATAGATTTTCACTTGCAACTTGCTTTAACATGTTTAACAGTGCATGAAATGTTGTCTAAAACAAAAAGAAAATGCTTTTTAGTGGCTGGATCTGGTTTTATCACATTCTGAATTGAACGTTGAAAATGAGCTTTTCAGAGCCAGCAGAGGTCAAAATAAGCAGTAATGCAAACTCAGTCATAGACATAGATTTTCACTTGCAACTTTCTTAAACATATTTAACAGTGCATGAAATGTTGTCTAAAACAAAAAGAATGATGCATTTTAGTGGCTGGATCTGGTTTTATCACATTCTGAATTGAATGTTGAAAATGAGCTTTACAGAGCCAGCAGAGGTCAAAATAAGCAGTAATGCAAACTCAGTCATAGACATAGATTTTCACTTGCAACTTTCTTAAACATATTTAACAGTGCAAGAAATGTTGTCTAAAACAAAAAGAATGATGCATTTTAGTGGCTGGATCTGGTTTTATCACATTCTGAATTGAACTTTAAAAATGAGCTTTTCAGAGCCAGCAGAGGTCAAAATAAGCAGTAATGCAAACTCAGTCAGAGACATAGATTTTCACTTGCAACTTTCTTAAACATATTTAACAGTGCATGAAATGTTGTCTAAAACAAAAAGAATGATGCATTTTAGTGGCTGGATCTGGTTTTATCACATTCTGAATTGAACGTTGAAAATGAGCTTTTCAGAGCCAGCAGAGGTCAAAATAAGCAGTAATGCAAACTCAGTCATAAACATAGATTTTCACTTGCAACTTTCTTAAACATATTTAACAGTACATGAAATGTTGTCTAAAACAAAAAGAATGATGCATTTTAGTGGCTGGATCTGGTTTTATTACATTCTGAATTGAACGTTGAAAATGAGCTTTTCAGAGCCAGCAGAGGTCAAAATAAGCAGTAATGCAAACTCAGTCATAGACATAGATTTTCACTTGCAACTTGCTTTAACATGTTTAACAGTGCATGGAATGTTGTCTAAAACAAAAATAAAATGCTTTTTTGTGGCTGGATCTGGTTTTATCACATTCTGAATTGAACGTTGAAAATTAGCTTTTCAGAGCCAGCAGAGGTCAAAATAAGCAGTAATGCAAACTCAGTCATAGACATAGATTTTCACTTGCAACTTGCTTTAACATGTTTAACAGTGCATGAAATGTTGTCTAAAAAAAAAGAAAATGCTTTTTAGTGGCTGGATCTGGTTTTATCACATTCTGAATTGAACGTTGAAAATGAGCTTTTCAGAGCCAGCAGAGGTCAAAATAAGCAGTAATGCAAACTCAGTCATAGACATAGATTTTCACTTGCAACTTTCTTAAACATATTTAACAGTGCATGAAATGTTGTCTAAAACAAAAAGAATGATGCATTTTAGTGGCTGGATCTGGTTTTATCACATTCTGAATTGAACGTTGAAAATGAGCTTTTCAGAGCCAGCAGAGGTCAAAATAAGCAGTAATGCAAACTCAGTCATAGACATAGATTTTCACTTGCAACTATCTTAAACATATTTAACAGTGCATGAAATGTTGTCTAAAACAAAAAGAATGATGCATTTTAGTGGCTGGATCTGGTTTTATCACATTCTGAATTGAACGTTGAAAATGAGCTTTTCAGAGCCAGTAGAGGTCAAAATAAGCAGTAATGCAAACTCAGTCATAGACATAGATTTTCACTTGCAACTTGCTTTAACATGTTTAACAGTGCATGGAATGTTGTCTAAAACAAAAATAAAATGCTTTTTTGTGGCTGGATCTGGTTTTATCACATTCTGAATTGAACGTTGAAAATGAGCTTTTCAGAGCCAGCAGAGGTCAAAATAAGCAGTAATGCAAACTCAGTCATAGACATAGATTTTCACTTGCAACTTGCTTTAACATGTTTAACAGTGCATGAAATGTTGTCTAAAAAAAAGAAAATGCTTTTTAGTGGCTGGATCTGGTTTTATCACATTCTGAATTGAACGTTGAAAATGAGCTTTTCAGAGCCAGCAGAGGTCAAAATAAGCAGTAATGCAAACTCAGTCATAGACATAGATTTTCACTTGCAACTTT
Organism: Danio rerio; assembly: GCF_052040795.2. Lineage (NCBI taxonomy): Eukaryota > Metazoa > Chordata > Actinopteri > Cypriniformes > Danionidae > Danio > Danio rerio. Next base: position 15,031,899 of record NC_141034.1, on the reverse strand, counting down.
CTTAAACATATTTAACAGTGCATGAAATGTTGTCTAAAACAAAAAGAATGATGCATTTTAGTGGCTGGATCTGGTTTTATCACATTCTGAATTGAACGTTGAAAATGAGCTTTTCAGAGCCAGCAGAGGTCAAAATAAGCAGTAATGCAAACTCAGTCATAGACATAGATTTTCACTTGCAACTTTCTTAAACATATTTAACAGTGCATGAAATGTTGTCTAAAACAAAAAGAATGATGCATTTTAGTGGCTGGATCTGGTTTTATCACATTCTGAATTGAACGTTGAAAATGAGCTTTTCAGAGCCCCAGCAGAGGTCAAAATAAGCAGTAATGCAAACTCAGTCATAGACATAGATTTTCACTTGCAACTTTCTTAAACATATTTAACAGTGCATGAAATGTTGTCTAAAACAAAAAGAATGATGCATTTTAGTGGCTGGATCTGGTTTTATCACATTCTGAATTGAACGTTGAAAATGAGCTTTTCAGAGCCAGCAGAGGTCAAAATAAGCAGTAATGCAAACTCAGTCAGAGACATAGATTTTCACTTGCAACTTGCTTTAACATGTTCAACAGTGCATGAAATGTTGTCTAAAACAAAAAGAATGATGCATTTTAGTAGCTGGATCTGGTTTTATTACATTCTGAATTGAACGTTGAAAATGAGCTTTTCAGAGCCAGCAGAGGTCAAAATAAGCAGTAATGCAAACTCAGTCATAGACATAGATTTTCACTTGCAACTTTCTTAAACATATTTAACAGTGCATGAAATGTTGTCTAAAACAAAAAGAATGGTGCATTTTAGTGGCTGGATCTGGTTTTATCACATTCTGAATTGAACGTTGAAAATGAGCTTTTCAGAGCCAGCAGAGGTCAAAATAAGCAGTAATGCAAACTCAGTCAGAGACATAGATTTTCACTTGCAACTTGCTTTAACATATTTAACAGTGCAAGAAATGTTGTCTAAAACAAAAAGAATGATGCATTTTAGTGGCTGGATCTGGTTTTATCACATTCTGAATTGAACTTTAAAAATGAGCTTTTCAGAGCCAGCAGAGGTCAAAATAAGCAGTAATGCAAACTCAGTCAGAGACATAGATTTTCACTTGCAACTTTCTTAAACATATTTAACAGTGCATGAAATGTTGTCTAAAACAAAAAGAATGATGCATTTTAGTGGCTGGATCTGGTTTTATCACATTCTGAATTGAACGTTGAAAATGAGCTTTTCAGAGCCAGCAGAGGTCAAAATAAGCAGTAATGCAAACTCAGTCATAAACATAGATTTTCACTTGCAACTTTCTTAAACATATTTAACAGTACATGAAATGTTGTCTAAAACAAAAAGAATGATGCATTTTAGTGGCTGGATCTGGTTTTATCACATTCTGAATTGAATGTTGAAAATGAGCTTTACAGAGCCAGCAGAGGTCAAAATAAGCAGTAATGCAAACTCAGTCATAGACATAGATTTTCACTTGCAACTTTCTTAAACATATTTAACAGTGCAAGAAATGTTGTCTAAAACAAAAAGAATGATGCATTTTAGTGGCTGGATCTGGTTTTATCACATTCTGAATTGAACTTTAAAAATGAGCTTTTCAGAGCCAGCAGAGGTCAAAATAAGCAGTAATGCAAACTCAGTCAGAAACATAGATTTTCACTTGCAACTTTCTTAAACGTATTTAACAGTGCATGAAATGTTGTCTAAAACAAAAAGAATGATGCATTTTAGTGGCTGGATCTGGTTTTATCACATTCTGAATTGAACGTTGAAAATGAGCTTTTCAGAGCCAGCAGAGGTCAAAATAAGCAGTAATGCAAACTCAGTCATAAACATAGATTTTCACTTGCAACTTTCTTAAACATATTTAACAGTACATGAAATGTTGTCTAAAACAAAAAGAATGATGCATTTTAGTGGCTGGATCTGGTTTTATCACATTCTGAATTGAACGTTGAAAATGAGCTTTTCAGAGCCAGCAGAGGTCAAAATAAGCAGTAATGCAAACTCAGTCATAGACATAGATTTTCACTTGCAACTTGCTTTAACATGTTTAACAGTGCATGGAATGTTGTTTAAAACAAAAATAAAATGCTTTTTTGTGGCTGGATCTGGTTTTATCACATTCTGAATTGAACGTTGAAAATGAGCTTTTCAGAGCCAGCAGAGGTCAAAATAAGCAGTAATGCAAACTCAGTCATAGACATAGATTTTCACTTGCAACTTGCTTTAACATGTTTAACAGTGCATGAAATGTTGTCTAAAAAAAAAGAAAATGCTTTTTAGTGGCTGGATCTGGTTTTATCACATTCTGAATTGAACGTTGAAAATGAGCTTTTCAGAGCCAGCAGAGGTCAAAATAAGCAGTAATGCAAACTCAGTCATAGACATAGATTTTCACTTGCAACTTTCTTAAACATATTTAACAGTGCATGAAATGTTGTCTAAAACAAAAAGAATGATGCATTTTAGTGGCTGGATCTGGTTTTATCACATTCTGAATTGAACGTTGAAAATGAGCTTTTCAGAGCCAGCAGAGGTCAAAATAAGCAGTAATGCAAACTCAGTCATAGACATAGATTTTCACTTGCAACTATCTTAAACATATTTAACAGTGCATGAAATGTTGTCTAAAACAAAAAGAATGATGCATTTTAGTGGCTGGATCTGGTTTTATCACATTCTGAATTGAACGTTGAAAATGAGCTTTTCAGAGCCAGTAGAGGTCAAAATAAGCAGTAATGCAAACTCAGTCATAGACATAGATTTTCACTTGCAACTTGCTTTAACATGTTTAACAGTGCATGGAATGTTGTCTAAAACAAAAATAAAATGCTTTTTTGTGGCTGGATCTGGTTTTATCACATTCTGAATTGAACGTTGAAAATGAGCTTTTCAGAGCCAGCAGAGGTCAAAATAAGCAGTAATGCAAACTCAGTCATAGACATAGATTTTCACTTGCAACTTGCTTTAACATGTTTAACAGTGCATGAAATGTTGTCTAAAAAAAAGAAAATGCTTTTTAGTGGCTGGATCTGGTTTTATCACATTCTGAATTGAACGTTGAAAATGAGCTTTTCAGAGCCAGCAGAGGTCAAAATAAGCAGTAATGCAAACTCAGTCATAGACATAGATTTTCACTTGCAACTTTCTTAAACATATTTAACAGTGCATGAAATGTTGTCTAAAACAAAAAGAATGATGCATTTTAGTGGCTGGATCTGGTTTTATCACATTCTGAATTGAACGTTGAAAATGAGCTTTTCAGAGCCAGCAGAGGTCAAAATAAGCAGTAATGCAAACTCAGTCATAGACATAGATTTTCACTTGCAACTTTCTTAAACATATTTAACAGTGCATGAAATGTTGTCTAAAACAAAAAGAATGATGCATTTTAGTGGCTGGATCTGGTTTTATCACATTCTGAATTGAACGTTGAAAATGAGCTTTTCAGAGCCAGCAGAGGTCAAAATAAGCAGTAATGCAAACTCAGTCATAGACATAGATTTTCACTTGCAACTTTCTTAAACATATTTAACAGTGCATGAAATGTTGTCTAAAACAAAAAGAATGATGCATTTTAGTGGCTGGATCTGGTTTTATCACATTCTGAATTGAACGTTGAAAATGAGCTTTTCAGAGCCAGCAGAGGTCAAAATAAGCAGTAATGCAAACTCAGTCAGAGACATAGATTTTCACTTGCAACTTGCTTTAACATGTTCAACAGTGCATGAAATGTTGTCTAAAACAAAAAGAATGATGCATTTTAGTAGCTGGATCTGGTTTTATTACATTCTGAATTGAACGTTGAAAATGAGCTTTTCAGAGCCAGCAGAGGTCAAAATAAGCAGTAATGCAAACTCAGTCATAGACATAGATTTTCACTTGCAACTTTCTTAAACATATTTAACAGTGCATGAAATGTTGTCTAAAACAAAAAGAATGGTGCATTTTAGTGGCTGGATCTGGTTTTATCACATTCTGAATTGAACGTTGAAAATGAGCTTTTCAGAGCCAGCAGAGGTCAAAATAAGCAGTAATGCAAACTCAGTCAGAGACATAGATTTTCACTTGCAACTTGCTTTAACATATTTAACAGTGCATGAAATGTTGTCTAAAACAAAAAGAATGATGCATTTTAGTGGCTGGATCTGGTTTTATCACATTCTGAATTGAACGTTGAAAATGAGCTTTTCAGAGCCAGCAGAGGTCAAAATAAGCAGTAATGCAAACTCAGTCATAGACATAGATTTTCACTTGCAACTTTCTTAAACATATTTAACAGTGCATGAAATGTTGTCTAAAACAAAAAGAATGATGCATTTTAGTGGCTGGATCTGGTTTTATCACATTCTGAATTGAACGTTGAAAATGAGCTTTTCAGAGCCAGCAGAGGTCAAAATAAGCAGTAATGCAAACTCAGTCAGAGACATAGATTTTCACTTGCAACTTTCTTTAACATGTTTAACAGTGCATGAAATGTTGTCTAAAACAAAAAGAAAATGCTTTTTAGTGGCTGGATCTGGTTTTATCACATTCTGAATTGAACGTTGAAATTGAGCTTTTCAGAGCCAGCAGAGGTCAAAATAAGCAGTAATGCAAACTCAGTCATAGACATAGATTTTCACTTGCAACTTGCTTTAACATATTTAACAGTGCATGAAATGTTGTCTAAAACAAAAAGAATGATGCATTTTAGTGGCTGGATCTGGTTTTATCACATTCTGAATTGAACGTTGAAAATGAGCTTTTCAGAGCCAGCAGAGGTCAAAATAAGCAGTAATGCAAACTCAGTCATAGACATAGATTTTCACTTGCAACTTTCTTAAACATATTTAACAGTGCATGAAATGTTGTCTAAAACAAAAAGAATGATGCATTTTAGTAGCTGGATCTGGTTTTATCACATTCTGAATTGAACGTTGAAAATGAGCTTTTCAGAGCCAGCAGAGGTCAAAATAAGCAGTAATGCAAACTCAGTCATAGACATAGATTTTCACTTGCAACTTTCTTAAACATATTTAACAGTGCATGAAATGTTGTCTAAAACAAAAAGAATGATGCATTTTAGTGGCTGGATCTGGTTTTATCACATTCTGAATTGAACGTGAAAAATGAGCTTTTCAGAGCAAGCAGAGGTCAAAATAAGCAGTAATGCAAACTCAGTCATAGACATAGATTTTCACTTGCAACTTTCTTAAACATATTTAACAGTGCAAGAAATGTTGTCTAAAACAAAAAGAATGATGCATTTTAGTGGCTGGATCTGGTTTTATCACATTCTGAATTGAAATTTAAAAATGAGCTTTTCAGAGCCAGCAGAAGTCAAAATAAGCAGTAATGCAAACTCAGTCAGAGACATAGATTTTCACTTGCAACTTTCTTAAACATATTTAACAGTGCATGAAATGTTGTCTAAAACAAAAAGAATGATGCATTTTAGTGGCTGGATCTGGTTTTATCACATTCTGAATTGAACGTTGAAAATGAGCTTTTCAGAGCCAGCAGAGGTCAAAATAAGCAGTAATGCAAACTCAGTCATAGACATAGATTTTCACTTGCAACTTGCTTTAACATGTTGAACAGTGCATGGAATGTTGTCTAAAATAAAAATAAAATGCTTTTTTGTGGCTGGATCTGGTTTTATCAAATTCTGAATTGAACGTTGAAAATGAGCTTTTCAGAGCCAGCAGAGGTCAAAATAAGCAGTAATGCAAACTCAGTCATAGACATAGATTTTCACTTGCAACTTTCTTAAACATATTTAACAGTGCATGAAATGTTGTCTAAAACAAAAAGAATGATGCATTTTAGTGGCTGGATCTGGTTTTATCACATTCTGAATTGAACGTTGAAAATGAGCTTTTCAGAGCCAGCAGAGGTCAAAATAAGCAGTAATGCAAACTCAGTCATAGACATAGATTTTCACTTGCAACTTGCTTTAACATGTTTAACAGTGCATGGAATGTTGTCTAAAACAAAAATAAAATGCTTTTTTGTGGCTGGATCTGGTTTTATCACATTCTGAATTGAACGTTGAAAATGAGCTTTTCAGAGCCAGCAGAGGTCAAAATAAGCAGTAATGCAAACTCAGTCATAGACATAGATTTTCACTTGCAACTTGCTTTAACATGTTTATCAGTGCATGGATGTTGTCTAAAACAAAAAGAAAATGCTTTTTAGTGGCTGGATCTGGTTTTATCACATTCTGAATTGAACGTTGAAAATGAGCTTTTCAGAGCCAGCAGAGGTCAAAATAAGCAGTAATGCAAACTCAGTCATAGACATAGATTTTCACTTGCAACTTTCTTAAACATATTTAACAGTGCATGAAATGTTGTCTAAAACAAAAAGAATGATGCATTTTAGTGGCTGGATCTGGTTTTATCACATTCTGAATTGAATGTTGAAAATGAGCTTTACAGAGCCAGCAGAGGTCAAAATAAGCAGTAATGCAAACTCAGTCATAGACATAGATTTTCACTTGCAACTTTCTTAAACATATTTAACAGTGCAAGAAATGTTGTCTAAAACAAAAAGAATGATGCATTTTAGTGGCTGGATCTGGTTTTATCACATTCTGAATTGAACTTTAAAAATGAGCTTTTCAGAGCCAGCAGAGGTCAAAATAAGCAGTAATGCAAACTCAGTCAGAGACATAGATTTTCACTTGCAACTTTCTTAAACATATTTAACAGTGCATGAAATGTTGTCTAAAACAAAAAGAATGATGCATTTTAGTGGCTGGATCTGGTTTTATCACATTCTGAATTGAACGTTGAAAATGAGCTTTTCAGAGCCAGCAGAGGTCAAAATAAGCAGTAATGCAAACTCAGTCATAGACATAGATTTTCACTTGCAACTTTCTTAAACATATTTAACAGTGCATGAAATGTTGTCTAAAACAAAAAGAATGATGCATTTTAGTGGCTGGATCTGGTTTTATCACATTCTGAATTGAACGTTGAAAATGAGCTTTTCAGAGCCCCAGCAGAGGTCAAAATAAGCAGTAATGCAAACTCAGTCATAGACATAGATTTTCACTTGCAACTTTCTTAAACATATTTAACAGTGCATGAAATGTTGTCTAAAACAAAAAGAATGATGCATTTTAGTGGCTGGATCTGGTTTTATCACATTCTGAATTGAACGTTGAAAATGAGCTTTTCAGAGCTAGCAGAGGTCAAAATAAGCAGTAATGCAAACTCAGTCAGAGACATAGATTTTCACTTGCAACTTGCTTTAACATGTTTAACAGTGCATGAAATGTTGTCTAAAACAAAAAGAATGATGCATTTTAGTAGCTGGATCTGTTTTTATCACATTCTGAATTGAACGTTGAAAATGAGCTTTTCAGAGCCAGCAGAGGTCAAAATAAGCAGTAATGCAAACTCAGTCATAGACATAGATTTTCACTTGCAACTTTCTTAAACATATTTAACAGTGCATGAAATGTTGTCTAAAACAAAAAGAATGATGCATTTTAGTGGCTGGATCTGGTTTTTATCACATTCTGAATTGAACGTTGAAAATGAGCTTTTCAGAGCCAGCAGAGGTCAAAATAAGCAGTAATGCAAACTCAGTCAGAGACATAGATTTTCACTTGCAACTTTCTTTAACATGTTTAACAGTGCATGAAATGTTGTCTAAAACAAAAAGAAAATGCTTTTTAGTGGCTGGATCTGGTTTTATCACATTCTGAATTGAACGTTGAAAATGAGCTTTTCAGAGCCAGCAGAAGTCAAAATAAGCAGTAATGCAAACTCAGTCAGAGACATAGATTTTCACTTGCAACTTTCTTAAACATATTTAACAGTGCATGAAATGTTGTCTAAAACAAAAAGAATGATGCATTTTAGTGGCTGGATCTGGTTTTATCACATTCTGAATTGAACGTTGAAAATGAGCTTTTCAGAGCCAGCAGAGGTCAAAATAAGCAGTAATGCAAACTCAGTCATAGACATAGATTTTCACTTGCAACTTGCTTTAACATGTTGAACAGTGCATGGAATGTTGTCTAAAATAAAAATAAAATGCTTTTTTGTGGCTGGATCTGGTTTTATCAAATTCTGAATTGAACGTTGAAAATGAGCTTTTCAGAGCCAGCAGAGGTCAAAATAAGCAGTAATGCAAACTCAGTCATAGACATAGATTTTCACTTGCAACCTTCCTAAACATATTTAACAGTGCATGAAATGTTGTCTAAAACAAAAAGAATGATGCATTTTAGTGGCTGGATCTGGTTTTATCACATTCTGAATTGAACGTTGAAAATGAGCTTTTCAGAGCCAGCAGAGGTCAAAATAAGCAGTAATGCAAACTCAGTCATAGACATAGATTTTCACTTGCAACTTGCTTTAACATGTTTAACAGTGCATGGAATGTTGTCTAAAACAAAAATAAAATGCTTTTTTGTGGCTGGATCTGGTTTTATCACATTCTGAATTGAACGTTGAAAATGAGCTTTTCAGAGCCAGCAGAGGTCAAAATAAGCAGTAATGCAAACTCAGTCATAGACATAGATTTTCACTTGCAACTTGCTTTAACATGTTTATCAGTGCATGAATGTTGTCTAAAACAAAAAGAAAATGCTTTTTAGTGGCTGGATCTGGTTTTATCACATTCTGAATTGAACGTTGAAAATGAGCTTTTCAGAGCCAGCAGAGGTCAAAATAAGCAGTAATGCAAACTCAGTCATAGACATAGATTTTCACTTGCAACTTTCTTAAACATATTTAACAGTGCATGAAATGTTGTCTAAAACAAAAAGAATGATGCATTTTAGTGGCTGGATCTGGTTTTATCACATTCTGAATTAAATGTTGAAAATGAGCTTTACAGAGCCAGCAGAGGTCAAAATAAGCAGTAATGCAAACTCAGTCATAGACATAGATTTTCACTTGCAACTTTCTTAAACATATTTAACAGTGCAAGAAATGTTGTCTAAAACAAAAAGAATGATGCATTTTAGTGGCTGGATCTGGTTTTATCACATTCTGAATTGAACTTTAAAAATGAGCTTTTCAGAGCCAGCAGAGGTCAAAATAAGCAGTAATGCAAACTCAGTCAGAGACATAGATTTTCACTTGCAACTTTCTTAAACATATTTAACAGTGCATGAAATGTTGTCTAAAACAAAAAGAATGATGCATTTTAGTGGCTGGATCTGGTTTTATCACATTCTGAATTGAACGTTGAAAATGAGCTTTTCAGAGCCAGCAGAGGTCAAAATAAGCAGTAATGCAAACTCAGTCATAGACATAGATTTTCACTTGCAACTTTCTTAAACATATTTAACAGTGCATGAAATGTTGTCTAAAACAAAAAGAATGATGCATTTTAGTGGCTGGATCTGGTTTTATCACATTCTGAATTGAACGTTGAAAATGAGCTTTTCAGAGCCCCAGCAGAGGTCAAAATAAGCAGTAATGCAAACTCAGTCATAGACATAGATTTTCACTTGCAACTTTCTTAAACATATTTAACAGTGCATGAAATGTTGTCTAAAACAAAAAGAATGATGCATTTTAGTGGCTGGATCTGGTTTTATCACATTCTGAATTGAACGTTGAAAATGAGCTTTTCAGAGCTAGCAGAGGTCAAAATAAGCAGTAATGCAAACTCAGTCAGAGACATAGATTTTCACTTGCAACTTGCTTTAACATGTTTAACAGTGCATGAAATGTTGTCTAAAACAAAAAGAATGATGCATTTTAGTAGCTGGATCTGTTTTTATCACATTCTGAATTGAACGTTGAAAATGAGCTTTTCAGAGCCAGCAGAGGTCAAAATAAGCAGTAATGCAAACTCAGTCATAGACATAGATTTTCACTTTCAACTTTCTTAAACATATTTAACAGTGCATGAAATGTTGTCTAAAACAAAAAGAATGATGCATTTTAGTGGCTGGATCTGGTTTTTATCACATTCTGAATTGAACGTTGAAAATGAGCTTTTCAGAGCCAGCAGAGGTCAAAATAAGCAGTAATGCAAACTCAGTCAGAGACATAGATTTTCACTTGCAACTTTCTTTAACATGTTTAACAGTGCATGAAATGTTGTCTAAAACAAAAAGAAAATGCTTTTTAGTGGCTGGATCTGGTTTTATCACATTCTGAATTGAACGTTGAAAATGAGCTTTTCAGAGCCAGCAGAAGTCAAAATAAGCAGTAATGCAAACTCAGTCAGAGACATAGATTTTCACTTGCAACTTTCTTAAACATATTTAACAGTGCATGAAATGTTGTCTAAAACAAAAAGAATGATGCATTTTAGTGGCTGGATCTGGTTTTATCACATTCTGAATTGAACGTTGAAAATGAGCTTTTCAGAGCCAGCAGAGGTCAAAATAAGCAGTAATGCAAACTCAGTCATAGACATAGATTTTCACTTGCAACTTGCTTTAACATGTTTAACAGTGCATGGAATGTTGTCTAAAATAAAAATAAAATGCTTTTTTGTGGCTGGATCTGGTTTTATCAAATTCTGAATTGAACGTTGAAAATGAGCTTTTCAGAGCCAGCAGAGGTCAAAATAAGCAGTAATGCAAACTCAGTCATAGACATAGATTTTCACTTGCAACTTTCTTAAACATATTTAACAGTGCATGAAATGTTGTCTAAAACAAAAAGAATGATGCATTTTAGTGGCTGGATCTGGTTTTATCACATTCTGAATTGAACGTTGAAAATGAGCTTTTCAGAGCCAGCAGAGGTCAAAATAAGCAGTAATGCAAACTCAGTCATAGACATAGATTTTCACTTGCAACTTGCTTTAACATGTTTAACAGTGCATGGAATGTTGTCTAAAACAAAAATAAAATGCTTTTTTGTGGCTGGATCTGGTTTTATCACATTCTGAATTGAACGTTGAAAATGAGCTTTTCAGAGCCAGCAGAGGTCAAAATAAGCAGTAATGCAAACTCAGTCATAGACATAGATTTTCACTTGCAACTTTCTTAAACATATTTAACAGTGCATGAAATGTTGTCTAAAACAAAAAGAATGATGCATTTTAGTGGCTGGATCTGGTTTTATCACATTCTGAATTGAACGTTGAAAATGAGCTTTTCAGAGCTAGCAGAGGTCAAAATAAGCAGTAATGCAAACTCAGTCAGAGACATAGATTTTCACTTGCAACTTGCTTTAACATGTTTAACAGTGCATGAAATGTTGTCTAAAACAAAAAGAATGATGCATTTTAGTAGCTGGATCTGTTTTTATCACATTCTGAATTGAACGTTGAAAATGAGCTTTTCAGAGCCAGCAGAGGTCAAAATAAGCAGTAATGCAAACTCAGTCAGAGACATAGATTTTCACTTGCAACTGTCTTTAACATGTTTAACAGTGCATGAAATGTTGTCTAAAACAAAAAGAATGATGCATTTTAGTAGCTGGATCTGGTTTTATCACATTCTGAATTGAACGTTGAAAATGAGCTTTTCAGAGCCAGCAGAGGTCAAAATAAGCAGTAATGCAAACTCAGTCATAGACATAGATTTTCACTTGCAACTTTCTTAAACATATTTAACAGTGCATGAAATGTTGTCTAAAACAAAAAGAATGGTGCATTTTAGTGGCTGGATCTGGTTTTATCACATTCTGAATTGAACGTTGAAAATGAGCTTTTCAGAGCCAGCAGAGGTCAAAATAAGCAGTAATGCAAACTCAGTCAGAGACATAGATTTTCACTTGCAACTTGCTTTAACATATTTAACAGTGCATGAAATGTTGTCTAAAACAAAAAGAATGATGCATTTTAGTGGCTGGATCTGGTTTTATCACATTCTGAATTGAACGTTGAAAATGAGCTTTTCAGAGCCAGCAGAGGTCAAAATAAGCAGTAATGCAAACTCAGTCATAGACATAGATTTTCACTTGCAACTTTCTTAAACATATTTAACAGTGCATGAAATGTTGTCTAAAACAAAAAGAAAGATGCATTTTAGTGGCTGGATCTGGTTTTATCACATTCTGAATTGAACGTTGAAAATGAGCTTTTCAGAGCCAGCAGAGGTCAAAATAAGCAGTAATGCAAACTCAGTCAGAGACATAGATTTTCACTTGCAACTTGCTTTAACATATTTAACAGTGCATGAAATGTTGTCTAAAACAAAAAGAATGATGCATTTTAGTGGCTGGATCTGGTTTTATCACATTCTGAATTGAACGTTGAAAATGAGCTTTTCAGAGCCAGCAGAGGTCAAAATAAGCAGTAATGCAAACTCAGTCATAGACATAGATTTTCACTTGCAACTTTCTTAAACATATTTAACAGTGCATGAAATGTTGTCTAAAACAAAAAGAATGATGCATTTTAGTGGCTGGATCTGGTTTTATCACATTCTGAATTGAACGTTGAAAATGAGCTTTTCAGAGCCAGCAGAGGTCAAAATAAGCAGTAATGCAAACTCAGTCATAGACATAGATTTTCACTTGCAACTTTCTTAAACATATTTAACAGTGCATGAAATGTTGTCTAAAACAAAAAGAATGATGCATTTTAGTGGCTGGATCTGGTTTTATCACATTCTGAATTGAACGTTGAAAATGAGCTTTTCAGAGCCAGCAGAGGTCAAAATAAGCAGTAATGCAAACTCAGTCAGAGACATAGATTTTCACTTGCAACTTTCTTTAACATGTTTAACAGTGCATGAAATGTTGTCTAAAACAAAAAGAAAATGCTTTTTAGTGGCTGGATCTGGTTTTATCACATTCTGAATTGAACGTTGAAAATGAGCTTTTCAGAGCCAGCAGAGGTCAAAATAAGCAGTAATGCAAACTCAGTCATAGACATAGATTTTCACTTGCAACTTTCATAAACATATTTAACAGTGCATGAAATGTTGTCTAAAACAAAAAGAATGATGCATTTTAGTGGCTGGATCTGGTTTTATCACATTCTGAATTGAACGTTGAAAATGAGCTTTTCAGAGCCAGCAGAGGTCAAAATAAGCAGTAATGCAAACTCAGTCATAGACATAGATTTTCACTTGCAACTTGCTTTAACATGTTTAACAGTGCATGGAATGTTGTCTAAAACAAAAATAAAATGCTTTTTTGTGGCTGGATCTGGTTTTATCAAATTCTGAATTGAACGTTGAAAATGAGCTTTTCAGAGCCAGCAGAGGTCAAAATAAGCAGTAATGCAAACTCAGTCATAGACATAGATTTTCACTTGCAACTTGCTTTAACATGTTTAACAGTGCATGAAATGTTGTCTAAAACAAAAAGAATGATGCATTTTAGTAGCTGGATCTGGTTTTATCACATTCTGAATTGAACGTTGAAAATGAGCTTTTCAGAGCCAGCAGAGGTCAAAATAAGCAGTAATGCAAACTCAGTCATAGACATAGATTTTCACTTGCAACTTTCTTAAACATATTTAACAGTGCATGAAATGTTGTCTAAAACAAAAAGAATGATGCATTTTAGTGGCTGGATCTGGTTTTATCACATTCTGAATTGAACGTGAAAAATGAGCTTTTCAGAGCAAGCAGAGGTCAAAATAAGCAGTAATGCAAACTCAGTCATAGACATAGATTTTCACTTGCAACTTTCTTAAACATATTTAACAGTGCAAGAAATGTTGTCTAAAACAAAAAGAATGATGCATTTTAGTGGCTGGATCTGGTTTTATCACATTCTGAATTGAAATTTAAAAATGAGCTTTTCAGAGCCAGCAGAAGTCAAAATAAGCAGTAATGCAAACTCAGTCAGAGACATAGATTTTCACTTGCAACTTTCTTAAACATATTTAACAGTGCATGAAATGTTGTCTAAAACAAAAAGAATGATGCATTTTAGTGGCTGGATCTGGTTTTATCACATTCTGAATTGAACGTTGAAAATGAGCTTTTCAGAGCCAGCAGAGGTCAAAATAAGCAGTAATGCAAACTCAGTCATAGACATAGATTTTCACTTGCAACTTGCTTTAACATGTTTAACAGTGCATGGAATGTTGTCTAAAATAAAAATAAAATGCTTTTTTGTGGCTGGATCTGGTTTTATCAAATTCTGAATTGAACGTTGAAAATGAGCTTTTCAGAGCCAGCAGAGGTCAAAATAAGCAGTAATGCAAACTCAGTCATAGACATAGATTTTCACTTGCAACTTTCTTAAACATATTTAACAGTGCATGAAATGTTGTCTAAAACAAAAAGAATGATGCATTTTAGTGGCTGGATCTGGTTTTATCACATTCTGAATTGAACGTTGAAAATGAGCTTTTCAGAGCCAGCAGAGGTCAAAATAAGCAGTAATGCAAACTCAGTCATAGACATAGATTTTCACTTGCAACTGTCTTTAACATGTTTAACAGTGCATGAAATGTTGTCTAAAACAAAAAGAAAATGCTTTTTAGTGGCTGGATCTGGTTTTATCACATTCTGAATTGAACGTTGAAATTGAGCTTTTCAGAGCCAGCAGAGGTCAAAATAAGCAGTAATGCAAACTCAGTCATAGACATAGATTTTCACTTGCAACTTGCTTTAACATATTTAACAGTGCATGAAATGTTGTCTAAAACAAAAAGAATGATGCATTTTAGTGGCTGGATCTGGTTTTATCACATTCTGAATTGAACGTTGAAAATGAGCTTTTCAGAGCCAGCAGAGGTCAAAATAAGCAGTAATGCAAACTCAGTCATAGACATAGATTTTCACTTGCAACTTTCTTAAACATATTTAACAGTGCATGAAATGTTGTCTAAAACAAAAAGAATGATGCATTTTAGTGGCTGGATCTGGTTTTATCACATTCTGAATTGAACGTTGAAAATGAGCTTTTCAGAGCCAGCAGAGGTCAAAATAAGCAGTAATGCAAACTCAGTCATAGACATAGATTTTCACTTGCAACTTGCTTTAACATGTTTAACAGTGCATGAAATGTTGTCTAAAACAAAAAGAATGATGCATTTTAGTAGCTGGATCTGGTTTTATCACATTCTGAATTGAACGTTGAAAATGAGCTTTTCAGAGCCAGCAGAGGTCAAAATAAGCAGTAATGCAAACTCAGTCATAGACATAGATTTTCACTTGCAACTTTCTTAAACATATTTAACAGTGCATGAAATGTTGTCTAAAACAAAAAGAATGATGCATTTTAGTGGCTGGATCTGGTTTTATCACATTCTGAATTGAACGTTGAAAATGAGCTTTTCAGAGCCAGCAGAGGTCAAAATAAGCAGTAATGCAAACTCAGTCATAGACATAGATTTTCACTTGCAACTTGCTTTAACATGTTTAACAGTGCATGAAATGTTGTCTAAAACAAAAAGAAAATGCTTTTTAGTGGCTGGATCTGGATTTATCACATTCTGAATTGAACGTAGAAAATGAGCTTTTCAGAGCCAGCAGAGATCAAAATAAGCAGTAATGCAAACTCAGTCATAGACATAGATTTTCACTTGCAACTTTCTTAAACATATTTAACAGTGCATGAAATGTTGTCTAAAACAAAAAGAATGATGCAGTTTAGTGGCTGGATCTGGTTTTATCACATTCTGAATTGAACGTTGAAAATGAGCTTTTCAGAGCCAGCAGAGGTCAAAATAAGCAGTAATGCAAACTCAGTCAGAGACATAGATTTTCACTTGCAACTTTCTTAAACATATTTAACAGTGCATGAAATGTTGTCTAAAACAAAAAGAATGATGCATTTTAGTGGCTGGATCTGGTTTTATCACATTCTGAATTGAACGTTGAAAATGAGCTTTTCAGAGCTAGCAGAGGTCAAAATAAGCAGTAATGCAAACTCAGTCAGAGACATAGATTTTCACTTGCAACTTGCTTTAACATGTTTAACAGTGCATGAAATGTTGTCTAAAACAAAAAGAATGATGCATTTTAGTAGCTGGATCTGTTTTTATCACATTCTGAATTGAACGTTGAAAATGAGCTTTTCAGAGCCAGCAGAGGTCAAAATAAGCAGTAATGCAAACTCAGTCATAGACATAGATTTTCACTTGCAACTTTCTTAAACATATTTAACAGTGCATGAAATGTTGTCTAAAACAAAAAGAATGATGCATTTTAGTGGCTGGATCTGGTTTTATCACATTCTGAATTGAACGTTGAAAATGAGCTTTTCAGAGCCAGCAGAGGTCAAAATAAGCAGTAATGCAAACTCAGTCAGAGACATAGATTTTCACTTGCAACTTTCTTTAACATGTTTAACAGTGCATGAAATGTTGTCTAAAACAAAAAGAAAATGCTTTTTAGTGGCTGGATCTGGTTTTATCACATTCTGAATTGAACGTTGAAAATGAGCTTTTCAGAGCCAGCAGAGGTCAAAATAAGCAGTAATGCAAACTCAGTCATAGACATAGATTTTCACTTGCAACTTTCTTAAACATATTTAACAGTGCATGAAATGTTGTCTAAAACAAAAAGAATGATGCATTTTAGTGGCTGGATCTGGTTTTATCACATTCTGAATTGAACGTTGAAAATGAGCTTTTCAGAGCCAGCAGAGGTCAAAATAAGCAGTAATGCAAACTCAGTCATAGACATAGATTTTCACTTGCAACTTTCTTAAACATATTTAACAGTGCATGAAATGTTGTCTAAAACAAAAAGAATGATGCATTTTAGTGGCTGGATCTGGTTTTATCACATTCTGAATTGAACGTTGAAAATGAGCTTTTCAGAGCCAGCAGAGGTCAAAATAAGCAGTAATGCAAACTCAGTCAGAGACATAGATTTTCACTTGCAACTTGCTTTAACATGTTTAACAGTGCATGAAATGTTGTCTAAAACAAAAAGAATGATGCATTTTAGTAGCTGGATCTGGTTTTATCACATTCTGAATTGAACGTTGAAAATGAGCTTTTCAGAGCCAGCAGAGGTCAAAATAAGCAGTAATGCAAACTCAGTCATAGACATAGATTTTCACTTGCAACTTTCTTAAACATATTTAACAGTGCATGAAATGTTGTCTAAAACAAAAAGAATGGTGCATTTTAGTGGCTGGATCTGGTTTTATCACATTCTGAATTGAACGTTGAAAATGAGCTTTTCAGAGCCAGCAGAGGTCAAAATAAGCAGTAATGCAAACTCAGTCAGAGACATAGATTTTCACTTGCAACTTGCTTTAACATATTTAACAGTGCATGAAATGTTGTCTAAAACAAAAAGAATGATGCATTTTAGTGGCTGGATCTGGTTTTATCACATTCTGAATTGAACGTTGAAAATGAGCTTTTCAGAGCCAGCAGAGGTCAAAATAAGCAGTAATGCAAACTCAGTCATAGACATAGATTTTCACTTGCAACTTTCTTAAACATATTTAACAGTGCATGAAATGTTGTCTAAAACAAAAAGAATGATGCATTTTAGTGGCTGGATCTGGTTTTATCACATTCTGAATTGAACGTTGAAAATGAGCTTTTCAGAGCCAGCAGAGGTCAAAATAAGCAGTAATGCAAACTCAGTCAGAGACATAGATTTTCACTTGCAACTGTCTTTAACATGTTTAACAGTGCATGAAATGTTGTCTAAAACAAAAAGAAAATGCTTTTTAGTGGCTGGATCTGGTTTTATCACATTCTGAATTGAACGTTGAAATTGAGCTTTTCAGAGCCAGCAGAGGTCAAAATAAGCAGTAATGCAAACTCAGTCATAGACATAGATTTTCACTTGCAACTTGCTTTAACATATTTAACAGTGCATGAAATGTTGTCTAAAACAAAAAGAATGATGCATTTTAGTGGCTGGATCTGGTTTTATCACATTCTGAATTGAACGTTGAAAATGAGCTTTTCAGAGCCAGCAGGGGTCAAAATAAGCAGTAATGCAAACTCAGTCATAGACATAGATTTTCACTTGCAACTTTCTTAAACATATTTAACAGTGCATGAAATGTTGTCTAAAACAAAAAGAATGATGCATTTTAGTGGCTGGATCTGGTTTTATCACATTCTGAATTGAACGTTGAAAATGAGCTTTTCAGAGCCAGCAGAGGTCAAAATAAGCAGTAATGCAAACTCAGTCATAGACATAGATTTTCACTTGCAACTTTCTTAAACATATTTAACAGTGCATGAAATGTTGTCTAAAACAAAAAGAATGATGCATTTTAGTGGCTGGATCTGGTTTTATCACATTCTGAATTGAACGTTGAAAATGAGCTTTTCAGAGCCAGCAGAGGTCAAAATAAGCAGTAATGCAAACTCAGTCAGAGACATAGATTTTCACTTGCAACTTGCTTTAACATGTTTAACAGTGCATGAAATGTTGTCTAAAACAAAAAGAATGATGCATTTTAGTAGCTGGATCTGGTTTTATCACATTCTGAATTGAACGTTGAAAATGAGCTTTTCAGAGCCAGCAGAGGTCAAAATAAGCAGTAATGCAAACTCAGTCATAGACATAGATTTTCACTTGCAACTTTCTTAAACATATTTAACAGTGCATGAAATGTTGTCTAAAACAAAAAGAATGATGCATTTTAGTGGCTGGATCTGGTTTTATCACATTCTGAATTGAACGTTGAAAATGAGCTTTTCAGAGCCAGCAGAGGTCAAAATAAGCAGTAATGCAAACTCAGTCAGAGACATAGATTTTCACTTGCAACTTGCTTTAACATGTTTAACAGTGCATGAAATGTTGTCTAAAACAAAAAGAATGGTGCATTTTAGTGGCTGGATCTGGTTTTATCACATTCTGAATTGAACGTTGAAAATGAGCTTTTCAGAGCCAGCAGAGGTCAAAATAAGCAGTAATGCAAACTCAGTCAGAGACATAGATTTTCACTTGCAACTTGCTTTAACATATTTAACAGTGCATGAAATGTTGTCTAAAACAAAAAGAATGATGCATTTTAGTGGCTGGATCTGGTTTTATCACATTCTGAATTGAACGTTGAAAATGAGCTTTTCAGAGCCAGCAGAGGTCAAAATAAGCAGTAATGCAAACTCAGTCATAGACATAGATTTTCACTTGCAACTTTCTTAAACATATTTAACAGTGCATGAAATGTTGTCTAAAACAAAAAGAATGATGCATTTTAGTGGCTGGATCTGGTTTTATCACATTCTGAATTGAACGTTGAAAATGAGCTTTTCAGAGCCAGCAGAGGTCAAAATAAGCAGTAATGCAAACTCAGTCAGAGACATAGATTTTCACTTGCAACTTGCTTTAACATATTTAACAGTGCATGAAATGTTGTCTAAAACAAAAAGAATGATGCATTTTAGTGGCTGGATCTGGTTTTATCACATTCTGAATTGAACGTTGAAAATGAGCTTTTCAGAGCCAGCAGAGGTCAAAATAAGCAGTAATGCAAACTCAGTCATAGACATAGATTTTCACTTGCAACTTTCTTAAACATATTTAACAGTGCATGAAATGTTGTCTAAAACAAAAAGAATGATGCATTTTAGTGGCTGGATCTGGTTTTATCACATTCTGAATTGAACGTTGAAAATGAGCTTTTCAGAGCCAGCAGAGGTCAAAATAAGCAGTAATGCAAACTCAGTCATAGACATAGATTTTCACTTGCAACTTTCTTAAACATATTTAACAGTGCATGAAATGTTGTCTAAAACAAAAAGAATGATGCATTTTAGTGGCTGGATCTGGTTTTATCACATTCTGAATTGAACGTTGAAAATGAGCTTTTCAGAGCCAGCAGAGGTCAAAATAAGCAGTAATGCAAACTCAGTCAGAGACATAGATTTTCACTTGCAACTTTCTTTAACATGTTTAACAGTGCATGAAATGTTGTCTAAAACAAAAAGAAAATGCTTTTTAGTGGCTGGATCTGGTTTTATCACATTCTGAATTGAACGTTGAAAATGAGCTTTTCAGAGCCAGCAGAGGTCAAAATAAGCAGTAATGCAAACTCAGTCATAGACATAGATTTTCACTTGCAACTTTCTTAAACATATTTAACAGTGCATGAAATGTTGTCTAAAACAAAAAGAATGATGCATTTTAGTGGCTGGATCTGGTTTTATCACATTCTGAATTGAACGTTGAAAATGAGCTTTTCAGAGCCAGCAGAGGTCAAAATAAGCAGTAATGCAAACTCAGTCATAGACATAGATTTTCACTTGCAACTTGCTTTAACATGTTTAACAGTGCATGGAATGTTGTCTAAAACAAAAATAAAATGCTTTTTTGTGGCTGGATCTGGTTTTATCAAATTCTGAATTGAACGTTGAAAATGAGCTTTTCAGAGCCAGCAGAGGTCAAAATAAGCAGTAATGCAAACTCAGTCATAGACATAGATTTTCACTTGCAACTTGCTTTAACATGTTTAACAGTGCATGAAATGTTGTCTAAAACAAAAAGAATGATGCATTTTAGTAGCTGGATCTGGTTTTATCACATTCTGAATTGAACGTTGAAAATGAGCTTTTCAGAGCCAGCAGAGGTCAAAATAAGCAGTAATGCAAACTCAGTCATAGACATAGATTTTCACTTGCAACTTGCTTTAACATGTTTAACAGTGCATGGAATGTTGTCTAAAACAAAAATAAAATGCTTTTTAGTGGCTGGATCTGGTTTTATCACATTCTGAATTGAACGTTGAAAATGAGCTTTTCAGAGCCAGCAGAGGTCAAAATAAGCAGTAATGCAAACTCAGTCATAGACATAGATTTTCACTTGCAACTTGCTTTAACATGTTTAACAGTGCATGGAATGTTGTCTAAAACAAAAATAAAATGCTTTTTAGTGGCTGGATCTGGTTTTATCACATTCTGAATTGAACGTTGAAAATGAGCTTTTCAGAGCCAGCAGAGGTCAAAATAAGCAGTAATGCAAACTCAGTCATAGACATAGATTTTCACTTGCAACTTTCTTAAACATATTTAACAGTGCATGAAATGTTGTCTAAAACAAAAAGAATGATGCATTTTAGTGGCTGGATCTGGTTTTATCACATTCTGAATTGAACGTGAAAAATGAGCTTTTCAGAGCAAGCAGAGGTCAAAATAAGCAGTAATGCAAACTCAGTCATAGACATAGATTTTCACTTGCAACTTTCTTAAACATATTTAACAGTGCAAGAAATGTTGTCTAAAACAAAAAGAATGATGCATTTTAGTGGCTGGATCTGGTTTTATCACATTCTGAATTGAAATTTAAAAATGAGCTTTTCAGAGCCAGCAGAAGTCAAAATAAGCAGTAATGCAAACTCAGTCAGAGACATAGATTTTCACTTGCAACTTTCTTAAACATATTTAACAGTGCATGAAATGTTGTCTAAAACAAAAAGAATGATGCATTTTAGTGGCTGGATCTGGTTTTATCACATTCTGAATTGAACGTTGAAAATGAGCTTTTCAGAGCCAGCAGAGGTCAAAATAAGCAGTAATGCAAACTCAGTCATAGACATAGATTTTCACTTGCAACTTGCTTTAACATGTTTAACAGTGCATGGAATGTTGTCTAAAATAAAAATAAAATGCTTTTTTGTGGCTGGATCTGGTTTTATCAAATTCTGAATTGAACGTTGAAAATGAGCTTTTCAGAGCCAGCAGAGGTCAAAATAAGCAGTAATGCAAACTCAGTCATAGACATAGATTTTCACTTGCAACTTTCTTAAACATATTTAACAGTGCATGAAATGTTGTCTAAAACAAAAAGAATGATGCATTTTAGTGGCTGGATCTGGTTTTATCACATTCTGAATTGAACGTTGAAAATGAGCTTTTCAGAGCCAGCAGAGGTCAAAATAAGCAGTAATGCAAACTCAGTCATAGACATAGATTTTCACTTGCAACTTGCTTTAACATGTTTAACAGTGCATGGAATGTTGTCTAAAACAAAAATAAAATGCTTTTTTGTGGCTGGATCTGGTTTTATCACATTCTGAATTGAACGTTGAAAATGAGCTTTTCAGAGCCAGCAGAGGTCAAAATAAGCAGTAATGCAAACTCAGTCATAGACATAGATTTTCACTTGCAACTTGCTTTAACATGTTTATCAGTGCATGAATGTTGTCTAAAACAAAAAGAAAATGCTTTTTAGTGGCTGGATCTGGTTTTATCACATTCTGAATTGAACGTTGAAAATGAGCTTTTCAGAGCCAGCAGAGGTCAAAATAAGCAGTAATGCAAACTCAGTCATAGACATAGATTTTCACTTGCAACTTTCTTAAACATATTTAACAGTGCATGAAATGTTGTCTAAAACAAAAAGAATGATGCATTTTAGTGGCTGGATCTGGTTTTATCACATTCTGAATTGAATGTTGAAAATGAGCTTTACAGAGCCAGCAGAGGTCAAAATAAGCAGTAATGCAAACTCAGTCATAGACATAGATTTTCACTTGCAACTTTCTTAAACATATTTAACAGTGCAAGAAATGTTGTCTAAAACAAAAAGAATGATGCATTTTAGTGGCTGGATCTGGTTTTATCACATTCTGAATTGAACTTTAAAAATGAGCTTTTCAGAGCCAGCAGAGGTCAAAATAAGCAGTAATGCAAACTCAGTCAGAGACATAGATTTTCACTTGCAACTTTCTTAAACATATTTAACAGTGCATGAAATGTTGTCTAAAACAAAAAGAATGATGCATTTTAGTGGCTGGATCTGGTTTTATCACATTCTGAATTGAACGTTGAAAATGAGCTTTTCAGAGCCAGCAGAGGTCAAAATAAGCAGTAATGCAAACTCAATCATAGACATAGATTTTCACTTGCAACTTTCTTAAACATATTTAACAGTGCATGAAATGTTGTCTAAAACAAAAAGAATGATGCATTTTAGTGGCTGGATCTGGTTTTATCACATTCTGAATTGAACGTTGAAAATGAGCTTTTCAGAGCCCCAGCAGAGGTCAAAATAAGCAGTAATGCAAACTCAGTCATAGACATAGATTTTCACTTGCAACTTTCTTAAACATATTTAACAGTGCATGAAATGTTGTCTAAAACAAAAAGAATGATGCATTTTAGTGGCTGGATCTGGTTTTATCACATTCTGAATTGAACGTTGAAAATGAGCTTTTCAGAGCCAGCAGAGGTCAAAATAAGCAGTAATGCAAACTCAGTCATAGACATAGATTTTCACTTGCAACTTTCTTAAACATATTTAACAGTGCATGAAATGTTGTCTAAAACAAAAAGAATGATGCATTTTAGTGGCTGGATCTGGTTTTATCACATTCTGAATTGAACGTTGAAAATGAGCTTTTCAGAGCCAGCAGAGGTCAAAATAAGCAGTAATGCAAACTCAGTCAGAGACATAGATTTTCACTTGCAACTTTCTTTAACATGTTTAACAGTGCATGAAATGTTGTCTAAAACAAAAAGAAAATGCTTTTTAGTGGCTGGATCTGGTTTTATCACATTCTGAATTGAACGTTGAAAATGAGCTTTTCAGAGCCAGCAGAGGTCAAAATAAGCAGTAATGCAAACTCAGTCATAGACATAGATTTTCACTTGCAACTTTCTTAAACATATTTAACAGTGCATGAAATGTTGTCTAAAACAAAAAGAATGATGCATTTTAGTGGCTGGATCTGGTTTTATCACATTCTGAATTGAACGTTGAAAATGAGCTTTTCAGAGCCAGCAGAGGTCAAAATAAGCAGTAATGCAAACTCAGTCAGAGACATAGATTTTCACTTGCAACTTTCTTTAACATGTTTAACAGTGCATGAAATGTTGTCTAAAACAAAAAGAAAATGCTTTTTAGTGGCTGGATCTGGTTTTATCACATTCTGAATTGAACGTTGAAAATGAGCTTTTCAGAGCCAGCAGAGGTCAAAATAAGCAGTAATGCAAACTCAGTCATAGACATAGATTTTCACTTGCAACTTTCTTAAACATATTTAACAGTGCATGAAATGTTGTCTAAAACAAAAAGAATGATGCATTTTAGTGGCTGGATCTGGTTTTATCACATTCTGAATTGAACGTTGAAAATGAGCTTTTCAGAGCCAGCAGAGGTCAAAATAAGCAGTAATGCAAACTCAGTCATAGACATAGATTTTCACTTGCAACTTTCTTAAACATATTTAACAGTGCATGAAATGTTGTCTAAAACAAAAAGAATGATGCATTTTAGTGGCTGGATCTGGTTTTATCACATTCTGAATTGAACGTTGAAAATGAGCTTTTCAGAGCCCCAGCAGAGGTCAAAATAAGCAGTAATGCAAACTCAGTCATAGACATAGATTTTCACTTGCAACTTTCTTAAACATATTTAACAGTGCATGAAATGTTGTCTAAAACAAAAAGAATGATGCATTTTAGTGGCTGGATCTGGTTTTATCACATTCTGAATTGAACGTTGAAAATGAGCTTTTCAGAGCCAGCAGAGGTCAAAATAAGCAGTAATGCAAACTCAGTCAGAGACATAGATTTTCACTTGCAACTTGCTTTAACATGTTTAACAGTGCATGAAATGTTGTCTAAAACAAAAAGAATGATGCATTTTAGTAGCTGGATCTGGTTTTATCACATTCTGAATTGAACGTTGAAAATGAGCTTTTCAGAGCCAGCAGAGGTCAAAATAAGCAGTAATGCAAACTCAGTCATAGACATAGATTTTCACTTGCAACTTTCTTAAACATATTTAACAGTGCATGAAATGTTGTCTAAAACAAAAAGAATGATGCATTTTAGTGGCTGGATCTGGTTTTATCACATTCTGAATTGAACGTTGAAAATGAGCTTTTCAGAGCCAGCAGAGGTCAAAATAAGCAGTAATGCAAACTCAGTCAGAGACATAGATTTTCACTTGCAACTTTCTTTAACATGTTTAACAGTGCATGAAATGTTGTCTAAAACAAAAAGAAAATGCTTTTTAGTGGCTGGATCTGGTTTTATCACATTCTGAATTGAACGTTGAAAATGAGCTTTTCAGAGCCAGCAGAGGTCAAAATAAGCAGTAATGCAAACTCAGTCATAGACATAGATTTTCACTTGCAACTTTCTTAAACATATTTAACAGTGCATGAAATGTTGTCTAAAACAAAAAGAATGATGCATTTTAGTGGCTGGATCTGGTTTTATCACATTCTGAATTGAACGTTGAAAATGAGCTTTTCAGAGCCAGCAGAGGTCAAAATAAGCAGTAATGCAAACTCAGTCATAGACATAGATTTTCACTTGCAACTTGCTTTAACATGTTTAACAGTGCATGGAATGTTGTCTAAAACAAAAATAAAATGCTTTTTTGTGGCTGGATCTGGTTTTATCACATTCTGAATTGAACGTTGAAAATGAGCTTTTCAGAGCCAGCAGAGGTCAAAATAAGCAGTAATGCAAACTCAGTCATAGACATAGATTTTCACTTGCAACTTGCTTTAACATGTTTAACAGTGCATGAAATGTTGTCTAAAACAAAAAGAATGATGCATTTTAGTAGCTGGATCTGGTTTTATCACATTCTGAATTGAACGTTGAAAATGAGCTTTTCAGAGCCAGCAGAGGTCAAAATAAGCAGTAATGCAAACTCAGTCATAGACATAGATTTTCACTTGCAACTTGCTTTAACATGTTTAACAGTGCATGTAATGTTGTCTAAAACAAAAATAAAATGCTTTTTTGTGGCTGGATCTGGTTTTATCACATTCTGAATTGAACGTTGAAAATGAGCTTTTCAGAGCCAGCAGAGGTCAAAATAAGCAGTAATGCAAACTCAGTCATAGACATAGATTTTCACTTGCAACTTTCTTAAACATATTTAACAGTGCATGAAATGTTGTCTAAAACAAAAAGAATGATGCATTTTAGTGGCTGGATCTGGTTTTATCACATTCTGAATTGAACGTTGAAAATGAGCTTTTCAGAGCCAGCAGAGGTCAAAATAAGCAGTAATGCAAACTCAGTCATAGACATAGATTTTCACTTGCAACTTGCTTTAACATGTTTAACAGTGCATGGAATGTTGTCTAAAACAAAAATAAAATGCTTTTTTGTGGCTGGATCTGGTTTTATCACATTCTGAATTGAACGTTGAAAATGAGCTTTTCAGAGCCAGCAGAGGTCAAAATAAGCAGTAATGCAAACTCAGTCATAGACATAGATTTTCACTTGCAACTTGCTTTAACATGTTTAACAGTGCATGAAATGTTGTCTAAAACAAAAAGAAAATGCTTTTTAGTGGCTGGATCTGGTTTTATCACATTCTGAATTGAACGTTGAAAATGAGCTTTTCAGAGCCAGCAGAGGTCAAAATAAGCAGTAATGCAAACTCAGTCATAGACATAGATTTTCACTTGCAACTTTCTTAAACATATTTAACAGTGCATGAAATGTTGTCTAAAACAAAAAGAATGATGCATTTTAGTGGCTGGATCTGGTTTTATCACATTCTGAATTGAATGTTGAAAATGAGCTTTACAGAGCCAGCAGAGGTCAAAATAAGCAGTAATGCAAACTCAGTCATAGACATAGATTTTCACTTGCAACTTTCTTAAACATATTTAACAGTGCAAGAAATGTTGTCTAAAACAAAAAGAATGATGCATTTTAGTGGCTGGATCTGGTTTTATCACATTCTGAATTGAACTTTAAAAATGAGCTTTTCAGAGCCAGCAGAGGTCAAAATAAGCAGTAATGCAAACTCAGTCAGAGACATAGATTTTCACTTGCAACTTTCTTAAACATATTTAACAGTGCATGAAATGTTGTCTAAAACAAAAAGAATGATGCATTTTAGTGGCTGGATCTGGTTTTATCACATTCTGAATTGAACGTTGAAAATGAGCTTTTCAGAGCCAGCAGAGGTCAAAATAAGCAGTAATGCAAACTCAGTCATAAACATAGATTTTCACTTGCAACTTTCTTAAACATATTTAACAGTGCATGAAATGTTGTCTAAAACAAAAAGAATGATGCATTTTAGTGGCTGGATCTGGTTTTATCACATTCTGAATTGAACGTTGAAAATGAGCTTTTCAGAGCCAGCAGAGGTCAAAATAAGCAGTAATGCAAACTCAGTCATAGACATAGATTTTCACTTGCAACTTGCTTTAACATGTTTAACAGTGCATGGAATGTTGTCTAAAACAAAAATAAAATGCTTTTTTGTGGCTGGATCTGGTTTTATCACATTCTGAATTGAACGTTGAAAATGAGCTTTTCAGAGCCAGCAGAGGTCAAAATAAGCAGTAATGCAAACTCAGTCATAGACATAGATTTTCACTTGCAACTTGCTTTAACATGTTTAACAGTGCATGAAATGTTGTCTAAAAAAAAAGAAAATGCTTTTTAGTGGCTGGATCTGGTTTTATCACATTCTGAATTGAACGTTGAAAATGAGCTTTTCAGAGCCAGCAGAGGTCAAAATAAGCAGTAATGCAAACTCAGTCATAGACATAGATTTTCACTTGCAACTTTCTTAAACATATTTAACAGTGCATGAAATGTTGTCTAAAACAAAAAGAATGATGCATTTTAGTGGCTGGATCTGGTTTTATCACATTCTGAATTGAACGTTGAAAATGAGCTTTTCAGAGCCAGCAGAGGTCAAAATAAGCAGTAATGCAAACTCAGTCATAGACATAGATTTTCACTTGCAACTATCTTAAACATATTTAACAGTGCATGAAATGTTGTCTAAAACAAAAAGAATGATGCATTTTAGTGGCTGGATCTGGTTTTATCACATTCTGAATTGAACGTTGAAAATGAGCTTTTCAGAGCCAGTAGAGGTCAAAATAAGCAGTAATGCAAACAGTCATAGACATAGATTTTCACTTGCAACTTGCTTTAACATGTTTAACAGTGCATGGAATGTTGTCTAAAACAAAAATAAAATGCTTTTTTGTGGCTGGATCTGGTTTTATCACATTCTGAATTGAACGTTGAAAATGAGCTTTTCAGAGCCAGCAGAGGTCAAAATAAGCAGTAATGCAAACTCAGTCATAGACATAGATTTTCACTTGCAACTTGCTTTAACATGTTTAACAGTGCATGAAATGTTGTCTAAAAAAAAAGAAAATGCTTTTTAGTGGCTGGATCTGGTTTTATCACATTCTGAATTGAACGTTGAAAATGAGCTTTTCAGAGCCAGCAGAGGTCAAAATAAGCAGTAATGCAAACTCAGTCATAGACATAGATTTTCACTTGCAACTTTCTTAAACATATTTAACAGTGCATGAAATGTTGTCTAAAACAAAAAGAATGATGCATTTTAGTGGCTGGATCTGGTTTTATCACATTCTGAATTGAACGTTGAAAATGAGCTTTTCAGAGCCAGCAGAGGTCAAAATAAGCAGTAATGCAAACTCAGTCATAGACATAGATTTTCACTTGCAACTTGCTTTAACATGTTTAACAGTGCATGGAATGTTGTCTAAAACAAAAATAAAATGCTTTTTTGTGGCTGGATCTGGTTTTATCACATTCTGAATTGAACGTTGAAAATGAGCTTTTCAGAGCCAGCAGAGGTCAAAATAAGCAGTAATGCAAACTCAGTCATAGACATAGATTTTCACTTGCAACTTGCTTTAACATGTTTAACAGTGCATGAAATGTTGTCTAAAACAAAAAGAAAATGCTTTTTAGTGGCTGGATCTGGTTTTATCACATTCTGAATTGAACGTTGAAAATGAGCTTTTCAGAGCCAGCAGAGGTCAAAATAAGCAGTAATGCAAACTCAGTCATAGACATAGATTTTCACTTGCAACTTTCTTAAACATATTTAACAGTGCATGAAATGTTGTCTAAAACAAAAAGAATGATGCATTTTAGTGGCTGGATCTGGTTTTATCACATTCTGAATTGATTGTTGAAAATGAGCTTTACAGAGCCAGCAGAGGTCAAAATAAGCAGTAATGCAAACTCAGTCATAGACATAGATTTTCACTTGCAACTTTCTTAAACATATTTAACAGTGCAAGAAATGTTGTCTAAAACAAAAAGAATGATGCATTTTAGTGGCTGGATCTGGTTTTATCACATTCTGAATTGAACTTTAAAAATGAGCTTTTCAGAGCCAGCAGAGGTCAAAATAAGCAGTAATGCAAACTCAGTCAGAGACATAGATTTTCACTTGCAACTTTCTTAAACATATTTAACAGTGCATGAAATGTTGTCTAAAACAAAAAGAATGATGCATTTTAGTGGCTGGATCTGGTTTTATCACATTCTGAATTGAACGTTGAAAATGAGCTTTTCAGAGCCAGCAGAGGTCAAAATAAGCAGTAATGCAAACTCAGTCATAAACATAGATTTTCACTTGCAACTTTCTTAAACATATTTAACAGTGCATGAAATGTTGTCTAAAACAAAAAGAATGATGCATTTTAGTGGCTGGATCTGGTTTTATCACATTCTGAATTGAACGTTGAAAATGAGCTTTTCAGAGCCAGCAGAGGTCAAAATAAGCAGTAATGCAAACTCAGTCATAGACATAGATTTTCACTTGCAACTTTCTTAAACATATTTAACAGTGCATGAAATGTTGTCTAAAACAAAAAGAATGATGCATTTTAGTGGCTGGATCTGGTTTTATCACATTCTGAATTGAACGTTGAAAATGAGCTTTTCAGAGCCAGCAGAGGTCAAAATAAGCAGTAATGCAAACTCAGTCATAGACATAGATTTTCACTTGCAACTTGCTTTAACATGTTTAACAGTGCATGGAATGTTGTCTAAAACAAAAATAAAATGCTTTTTTGTGGCTGGATCTGGTTTTATCACATTCTGAATTGAACGTTGAAAATGAGCTTTTCAGAGCCAGCAGAGGTCAAAATAAGCAGTAATGCAAACTCAGTCATAGACATAGATTTTCACTTGCAACTTGCTTTAACATGTTTAACAGTGCATGAAATGTTGTCTAAAACAAAAAGAAAATGCTTTTTAGTGGCTGGATCTGGTTTTATCACATTCTGAATTGAACGTTGAAAATGAGCTTTTCAGAGCCAGCAGAGGTCAAAATAAGCAGTAATGCAAACTCAGTCATAGACATAGATTTTCACTTGCAACTTTCTTAAACATATTTAACAGTGCATGAAATGTTGTCTAAAACAAAAAGAATGATGCATTTTAGTGGCTGGATCTGGTTTTATCACATTCTGAATTGAATGTTGAAAATGAGCTTTACAGAGCCAGCAGAGGTCAAAATAAGCAGTAATGCAAACTCAGTCATAGACATAGATTTTCACTTGCAACTTTCTTAAACATATTTAACAGTGCAAGAAATGTTGTCTAAAACAAAAAGAATGATGCATTTTAGTGGCTGGATCTGGTTTTATCACATTCTGAATTGAACTTTAAAAATGAGCTTTTCAGAGCCAGCAGAGGTCAAAATAAGCAGTAATGCAAACTCAGTCAGAGACATAGATTTTCACTTGCAACTTTCTTAAACATATTTAACAGTGCATGAAATGTTGTCTAAAACAAAAAGAATGATGCATTTTAGTGGCTGGATCTGGTTTTATCACATTCTGAATTGAACGTTGAAAATGAGCTTTTCAGAGCCAGCAGAGGTCAAAATAAGCAGTAATGCAAACTCAGTCATAAACATAGATTTTCACTTGCAACTTTCTTAAACATATTTAACAGTGCATGAAATGTTGTCTAAAACAAAAAGAATGATGCATTTTAGTGGCTGGATCTGGTTTTATCACATTCTGAATTGAACGTTGAAAATGAGCTTTTCAGAGCCAGCAGAGGTCAAAATAAGCAGTAATGCAAACTCAGTCATAGACATAGATTTTCACTTGCAACTTGCTTTAACATGTTTAACAGTGCATGGAATGTTGTCTAAAACAAAAATAAAATGCTTTTTTGTGGCTGGATCTGGTTTTATCACATTCTGAATTGAACGTTGAAAATGAGCTTTTCAGAGCCAGCAGAGGTCAAAATAAGCAGTAATGCAAACTCAGTCATAGACATAGATTTTCACTTGCAACTTGCTTTAACATGTTTAACAGTGCATGAAATGTTGTCTAAAAAAAAAGAAAATGCTTTTTAGTGGCTGGATCTGGTTTTATCACATTCTGAATTGAACGTTGAAAATGAGCTTTTCAGAGCCAGCAGAGGTCAAAATAAGCAGTAATGCAAACTCAGTCATAGACATAGATTTTCACTTGCAACTTTCTTAAACATATTTAACAGTGCATGAAATGTTGTCTAAAACAAAAAGAATGATGCATTTTAGTGGCTGGATCTGGTTTTATCACATTCTGAATTGAACGTTGAAAATGAGCTTTTCAGAGCCAGCAGAGGTCAAAATAAGCAGTAATGCAAACTCAGTCATAGACATAGATTTTCACTTGCAACTATCTTAAACATATTTAACAGTGCATGAAATGTTGTCTAAAACAAAAAGAATGATGCATTTTAGTGGCTGGATCTGGTTTTATCACATTCTGAATTGAACTTTAAAAATGAGCTTTTCAGAGCCAGCAGAGGTCAAAATAAGCAGTAATGCAAACTCAGTCAGAGACATAGATTTTCACTTGCAACTTTCTTAAACAAATTTTCTTAGTGCATGAAATGTTGTCTAAAACAAAAAGAATGATGCATTTTAGTGGCTGGATCTGGTTTTATCACATTCTGAATTGAACGTTGAAAATGAGCTTTTCAGAGCCAGCAGAGGTCAAAATAAGCAGTAATGCAAACTCAATCATAGACATAGATTTTCACTTGCAACTTTCTTAAACATATTTAACAGTGCATGAAATGTTGTCTAAAACAAAAAGAATGATGCATTTTAGTGGCTGGATCTGGTTTTATCACATTCTGAATTGAACGTTGAAAATGAGCTTTTCAGAGCCCCAGCAGAGGTCAAAATAAGCAGTAATGCAAACTCAGTCATAGACATAGATTTTCACTTGCAACTTTCTTAAACATATTTAACAGTGCATGAAATGTTGTCTAAAACAAAAAGAATGATGCATTTTAGTGGCTGGATCTGGTTTTATCACATTCTGAATTGAACGTTGAAAATGAGCTTTTCAGAGCCAGCAGAGGTCAAAATAAGCAGTAATGCAAACTCAGTCAGAGACATAGATTTTCACTTGCAACTTGCTTTAACATGTTTAACAGTGCATGAAATGTTGTCTAAAACAAAAAGAATGATGCATTTTAGTAGCTGGATCTGGTTTTATCACATTCTGAATTGAACGTTGAAAATGAGCTTTTCAGAGCCAGCAGAGGTCAAAATAAGCAGTAATGCAAACTCAGTCATAGACATAGATTTTCACTTGCAACTTTCTTAAACATATTTAACAGTGCATGAAATGTTGTCTAAAACAAAAAGAATGATGCATTTTAGTGGCTGGATCTGGTTTTATCACATTCTGAATTGAACGTTGAAAATGAGCTTTTCAGAGCCAGCAGAGGTCAAAATAAGCAGTAATGCAAACTCAGTCAGAGACATAGATTTTCACTTGCAACTTGCTTTAACATGTTTAACAGTGCATGGAATGTTGTCTAAAACAAAAATAAAATGCTTTTTTGTGGCTGGATCTGGTTTTATCACATTCTGAATTGAACGTTGAAAATGAGCTTTTCAGAGCCAGCAGAGGTCAAAATAAGTAGTAATGCAAACTCAGTCATAGACATAGATTTTCACTTGAAACTTTCTTAAACATATTTAACAGTGCATGGAATGTTGTCTAAAACAAAAATAAAATGCTTTTTTGTGGCTGGATCTGGTTTTATCACATTCTGAATTGAACGTTGAAAATGAGCTTTTCAGAGCCAGCAGAGGTCAAAATAAGCAGTAATGCAAACTCAGTCATAGACATAGATTTTCACTTGCAACTTGCTTTAACATGTTTAACAGTGCATGAAATGTTGTCTAAAACAAAAAGAATGATGCATTTTAGTAGCTGGATCTGGTTTTATCACATTCTGAATTGAACGTTGAAAATGAGCTTTTCAGAGCCAGCAGAGGTCAAAATAAGCAGTAATGCAAACTCAGTCATAGACATAGATTTTCACTTGCAACTTGCTTTAACATGTTTAACAGTGCATGTAATGTTGTCTAAAACAAAAATAAAATGCTTTTTTGTGGCTGGATCTGGTTTTATCACATTCTGAATTGAACGTTGAAAATGAGCTTTTCAGAGCCAGCAGAGGTCAAAATAAGCAGTAATGCAAACTCAGTCATAGACATAGATTTTCACTTGCAACTTTCTTAAACATATTTAACAGTGCATGAAATGTTGTCTAAAACAAAAAGAATGATGCATTTTAGTGGCTGGATCTGGTTTTATCACATTCTGAATTGAACGTTGAAAATGAGCTTTTCAGAGCCAGCAGAGGTCAAAATAAGCAGTAATGCAAACTCAGTCATAGACATAGATTTTCACTTGCAACTTGCTTTAACATGTTTAACAGTGCATGGAATGTTGTCTAAAACAAAAATAAAATGCTTTTTTGTGGCTGGATCTGGTTTTATCACATTCTGAATTGAACGTTGAAAATGAGCTTTTCAGAGCCAGCAGAGGTCAAAATAAGCAGTAATGCAAACTCAGTCATAGACATAGATTTTCACTTGCAACTTGCTTTAACATGTTTAACAGTGCATGAAATGTTGTCTAAAACAAAAAGAAAATGCTTTTTAGTGGCTGGATCTGGTTTTATCACATTCTGAATTGAACGTTGAAAATGAGCTTTTCAGAGCCAGCAGAGGTCAAAATAAGCAGTAATGCAAACTCAGTCATAGACATAGATTTTCACTTGCAACTTTCTTAAACATATTTAACAGTGCATGAAATGTTGTCTAAAACAAAAAGAATGATGCATTTTAGTGGCTGGATCTGGTTTTATCACATTCTGAATTGAATGTTGAAAATGAGCTTTACAGAGCCAGCAGAGGTCAAAATAAGCAGTAATGCAAACTCAGTCATAGACATAGATTTTCACTTGCAACTTTCTTAAACATATTTAACAGTGCAAGAAATGTTGTCTAAAACAAAAAGAATGATGCATTTTAGTGGCTGGATCTGGTTTTATCACATTCTGAATTGAACTTTAAAAATGAGCTTTTCAGAGCCAGCAGAGGTCAAAATAAGCAGTAATGCAAACTCAGTCAGAGACATAGATTTTCACTTGCAACTTTCTTAAACATATTTAACAGTGCATGAAATGTTGTCTAAAACAAAAAGAATGATGCATTTTAGTGGCTGGATCTGGTTTTATCACATTCTGAATTGAACGTTGAAAATGAGCTTTTCAGAGCCAGCAGAGGTCAAAATAAGCAGTAATGCAAACTCAGTCATAAACATAGATTTTCACTTGCAACTTTCTTAAACATATTTAACAGTGCATGAAATGTTGTCTAAAACAAAAAGAATGATGCATTTTAGTGGCTGGATCTGGTTTTATCACATTCTGAATTGAACGTTGAAAATGAGCTTTTCAGAGCCAGCAGAGGTCAAAATAAGCAGTAATGCAAACTCAGTCATAGACATAGATTTTCACTTGCAACTTGCTTTAACATGTTTAACAGTGCATGGAATGTTGTCTAAAACAAAAATAAAATGCTTTTTTGTGGCTGGATCTGGTTTTATCACATTCTGAATTGAACGTTGAAAATGAGCTTTTCAGAGCCAGCAGAGGTCAAAATAAGCAGTAATGCAAACTCAGTCATAGACATAGATTTTCACTTGCAACTTGCTTTAACATGTTTAACAGTGCATGAAATGTTGTCTAAAAAAAAAGAAAATGCTTTTTAGTGGCTGGATCTGGTTTTATCACATTCTGAATTGAACGTTGAAAATGAGCTTTTCAGAGCCAGCAGAGGTCAAAATAAGCAGTAATGCAAACTCAGTCATAGACATAGATTTTCACTTGCAACTTTCTTAAACATATTTAACAGTGCATGAAATGTTGTCTAAAACAAAAAGAATGATGCATTTTAGTGGCTGGATCTGGTTTTATCACATTCTGATTTGAACGTTGAAAATGAGCTTTTCAGAGCCAGCAGAGGTCAAAATAAGCAGTAATGCAAACTCAGTCAGAGACATAGATTTTCACTTGCAACTTTCTTTAACATGTTTAACAGTGCATGAAATGTTGTCTAAAACAAAAAGAAAATGCTTTTTAGTGGCTGGATCTGGTTTTATCACATTCTGAATTGAACGTTGAAAATGAGCTTTTCAGAGCCAGCAGAGGTCAAAATAAGCAGTAATGCAAACTCAGTCATAGACATAGATTTTCACTTGCAACTTTCTTAAACATATTTAACAGTGCATGAAATGTTGTCTAAAACAAAAAGAATGATGCATTTTAGTGGCTGGATCTGGTTTTATCACATTCTGAATTGAACGTTGAAAATGAGCTTTTCAGAGCCAGCAGAGGTCAAAATAAGCAGTAATGCAAACTCAGTCAGAGACATAGATTTTCACTTGCAACTTTCTTTAACATGTTTAACAGTGCATGAAATGTTGTCTAAAACAAAAAGAAAATGCTTTTTAGTGGCTGGATCTGGTTTTATCACATTCTGAATTGAACGTTGAAAATGAGCTTTTCAGAGCCAGCAGAGGTCAAAATAAGCAGTAATGCAAACTCAGTCATAGACATAGATTTTCACTTGAAACTTTCTTAAACATATTTAACAGTGCATGAAATGTTGTCTAAAACAAAAAGAATGATGCATTTTAGTGGCTGGATCTGGTTTTATCACATTCTGAATTGAACTTTAAAAATGAGCTTTTCAGAGCCAGCAGAGGTCAAAATAAGCAGTAATGCAAACTCAGTCAGAGACATAGATTTTCACTTGCAACTTTCTTAAACATATTTAACAGTGCATGAAATGTTGTCTAAAACAAAAAGAATGATGCATTTTAGTGGCTGGATCTGGTTTTATCACATTCTGAATTGAACGTTGAAAATGAGCTTTTCAGAGCCAGCAGAGGTCAAAATAAGCAGTAATGCAAACTCAGTCATAGACATAGATTTTCACTTGCAACTTTCTTAAACATATTTAACAGTGCATGAAATGTTGTCTAAAACAAAAAGAATGATGCATTTTAGTGGCTGGATCTGGTTTTATCACATTCTGAATTGAACGTTGAAAATGAGCTTTTCAGAGCCCCAGCAGAGGTCAAAATAAGCAGTAATGCAAACTCAGTCATAGACATAGATTTTCACTTGCAACTTTCTTAAACATATTTAACAGTGCATGAAATGTTGTCTAAAACAAAAAGAATGATGCATTTTAGTGGCTGGATCTGGTTTTATCACATTCTGAATTGAACGTTGAAAATGAGCTTTTCAGAGCCAGCAGAGGTCAAAATAAGCAGTAATGCAAACTCAGTCAGAGACATAGATTTTCACTTGCAACTTGCTTTAACATGTTTAACAGTGCATGAAATGTTGTCTAAAACAAAAAGAATGATGCATTTTAGTAGCTGGATCTGGTTTTATCACATTCTGAATTGAACGTTGAAAATGAGCTTTTCAGAGCCAGCAGAGGTCAAAATAAGCAGTAATGCAAACTCAGTCATAGACATAGATTTTCACTTGCAACTTTCTTAAACATATTTAACAGTGCATGAAATGTTGTCTAAAACAAAAAGAATGATGCATTTTAGTGGCTGGATCTGGTTTTATCACATTCTGAATTGAACGTTGAAAATGAGCTTTTCAGAGCCAGCAGAGGTCAAAATAAGCAGTAATGCAAACTCAGTCAGAGACATAGATTTTCACTTGCAACTTGCTTTAACATGTTTAACAGTGCATGGAATGTTGTCTAAAACAAAAATAAAATGCTTTTTTGTGGCTGGATCTGGTTTTATCACATTCTGAATTGAACGTTGAAAATGAGCTTTTCAGAGCCAGCAGAGGTCAAAATAAGTAGTAATGCAAACTCAGTCATAGACATAGATTTTCACTTGAAACTTTCTTAAACATATTTAACAGTGCATGGAATGTTGTCTAAAACAAAAATAAAATGCTTTTTTGTGGCTGGATCTGGTTTTATCACATTCTGAATTGAACGTTGAAAATGAGCTTTTCAGAGCCAGCAGAGGTCAAAATAAGCAGTAATGCAAACTCAGTCATAGACATAGATTTTCACTTGCAACTTGCTTTAACATGTTTAACAGTGCTTGAAATGTTGTCTAAAACAAAAAGAATGATGCATTTTAGTAGCTGGATCTGGTTTTATCACATTCTGAATTGAACGTTGAAAATGAGCTTTTCAGAGCCAGCAGAGGTCAAAATAAGCAGTAATGCAAACTCAGTCATAGACATAGATTTTCACTTGCAACTTGCTTTAACATGTTTAACAGTGCATGTAATGTTGTCTAAAACAAAAATAAAATGCTTTTTTGTGGCTGGATCTGGTTTTATCACATTCTGAATTGAACGTTGAAAATGAGCTTTTCAGAGCCAGCAGAGGTCAAAATAAGCAGTAATGCAAACTCAGTCATAGACATAGATTTTCACTTGCAACTTTCTTAAACATATTTAACAGTGCATGAAATGTTGTCTAAAACAAAAAGAATGATGCATTTTAGTGGCTGGATCTGGTTTTATCACATTCTGAATTGAACGTTGAAAATGAGCTTTTCAGAGCCAGCAGAGGTCAAAATAAGCAGTAATGCAAACTCAGTCATAGACATAGATTTTCACTTGCAACTTGCTTTAACATGTTTAACAGTGCATGGAATGTTGTCTAAAACAAAAATAAAATGCTTTTTTGTGGCTGGATCTGGTTTTATCACATTCTGAATTGAACGTTGAAAATGAGCTTTTCAGAGCCAGCAGAGGTCAAAATAAGCAGTAATGCAAACTCAGTCATAGACATAGATTTTCACTTGCAACTTGCTTTAACATGTTTAACAGTGCATGAAATGTTGTCTAAAACAAAAAGAAAATGCTTTTTAGTGGCTGGATCTGGTTTTATCACATTCTGAATTGAACGTTGAAAATGAGCTTTTCAGAGCCAGCAGAGGTCAAAATAAGCAGTAATGCAAACTCAGTCATAGACATAGATTTTCACTTGCAACTTTCTTAAACATATTTAACAGTGCATGAAATGTTGTCTAAAACAAAAAGAATGATGCATTTTAGTGGCTGGATCTGGTTTTATCACATTCTGAATTGAATGTTGAAAATGAGCTTTACAGAGCCAGCAGAGGTCAAAATAAGCAGTAATGCAAACTCAGTCATAGACATAGATTTTCACTTGCAACTTTCTTAAACATATTTAACAGTGCAAGAAATGTTGTCTAAAACAAAAAGAATGATGCATTTTAGTGGCTGGATCTGGTTTTATCACATTCTGAATTGAACTTTAAAAATGAGCTTTTCAGAGCCAGCAGAGGTCAAAATAAGCAGTAATGCAAACTCAGTCAGAGACATAGATTTTCACTTGCAACTTTCTTAAACATATTTAACAGTGCATGAAATGTTGTCTAAAACAAAAAGAATGATGCATTTTAGTGGCTGGATCTGGTTTTATCACATTCTGAATTGAACGTTGAAAATGAGCTTTTCAGAGCCAGCAGAGGTCAAAATAAGCAGTAATGCAAACTCAGTCATAAACATAGATTTTCACTTGCAACTTTCTTAAACATATTTAACAGTGCATGAAATGTTGTCTAAAACAAAAAGAATGATGCATTTTAGTGGCTGGATCTGGTTTTATCACATTCTGAATTGAACGTTGAAAATGAGCTTTTCAGAGCCAGCAGAGGTCAAAATAAGCAGTAATGCAAACTCAGTCATAGACATAGATTTTCACTTGCAACTTGCTTTAACATGTTTAACAGTGCATGGAATGTTGTCTAAAACAAAAATAAAATGCTTTTTTGTGGCTGGATCTGGTTTTATCACATTCTGAATTGAACGTTGAAAATGAGCTTTTCAGAGCCAGCAGAGGTCAAAATAAGCAGTAATGCAAACTCAGTCATAGACATAGATTTTCACTTGCAACTTGCTTTAACATGTTTAACAGTGCATGAAATGTTGTCTAAAAAAAAAGAAAATGCTTTTTAGTGGCTGGATCTGGTTTTATCACATTCTGAATTGAACGTTGAAAATGAGCTTTTCAGAGCCAGCAGAGGTCAAAATAAGCAGTAATGCAAACTCAGTCATAGACATAGATTTTCACTTGCAACTTTCTTAAACATATTTAACAGTGCATGAAATGTTGTCTAAAACAAAAAGAATGATGCATTTTAGTGGCTGGATCTGGTTTTATCACATTCTGAATTGAACGTTGAAAATGAGCTTTTCAGAGCCAGCAGAGGTCAAAATAAGCAGTAATGCAAACTCAGTCATAGACATAGATTTTCACTTGCAACTATCTTAAACATATTTAACAGTGCATGAAATGTTGTCTAAAACAAAAAGAATGATGCATTTTAGTGGCTGGATCTGGTTTTATCACATTCTGAATTGAACGTTGAAAATGAGCTTTTCAGAGCCAGTAGAGGTCAAAATAAGCAGTAATGCAAACTCAGTCATAGACATAGATTTTCACTTGCAACTTGCTTTAACATGTTTAACAGTGCATGGAATGTTGTCTAAAACAAAAATAAAATGCTTTTTTGTGGCTGGATCTGGTTTTATCACATTCTGAATTGAACGTTGAAAATGAGCTTTTCAGAGCCAGCAGAGGTCAAAATAAGCAGTAATGCAAACTCAGTCATAGACATAGATTTTCACTTGCAACTTGCTTTAACATGTTTAACAGTGCATGAAATGTTGTCTAAAAAAAAAGAAAATGCTTTTTAGTGGCTGGATCTGGTTTTATCACATTCTGAATTGAACGTTGAAAATGAGCTTTTCAGAGCCAGCAGAGGTCAAAATAAGCAGTAATGCAAACTCAGTCATAGACATAGATTTTCACTTGCAACTTTCTTAAACATATTTAACAGTGCATGAAATGTTGTCTAAAACAAAAAGAATGATGCATTTTAGTGGCTGGATCTGGTTTTATCACATTCTGAATTGAACGTTGAAAATGAGCTTTTCAGAGCCAGCAGAGGTCAAAATAAGCAGTAATGCAAACTCAGTCATAGACATAGATTTTCACTTGCAACTTTCTTAAACATATTTAACAGTGCATGAAATGTTGTCTAAATCAAAAAGAATGATGCATTTTAGTGGCTGGATCTGGTTTTATCACATTCTGAATTGAACGTTGAAAATGAGCTTTTTAGAGCCCCAGCAGAGGTCAAAATAAGCAGTAATGCAAACTCAGTCATAGACATAGATTTTCACTTGCAACTTGCTTTAACATATTTAACAGTGCATGAAATGTTGTCTAAAACAAAAAGAATGATGCATTTTAGTAGCTGGATCTGGTTTTATCACATTCTGAATTGAACGTTGAAAATGAGCTTTTCAGAGCCAGCAGAGGTCAAAATAAGCAGTAATGCAAACTCAGTCATAGACATAGATTTTCACTTGCAACTTTCTTAAACATATTTAACAGTGCATGAAATGTTGTCTAAAACAAAAAGAATGATGCATTTTAGTGGCTGGATCTGGTTTTATCACATTCTGAATTGAACGTTGAAAATGAGCTTTTCAGAGCCAGCAGAGGTCAAAATAAGCAGTAATGCAAACTCAGTCAGAGACATAGATTTTCACTTGCAACTTTCTTTAACATGTTTAACAGTGCATGAAATGTTGTCTAAAACAAAAAGAAAATGCTTTTTAGTGGCTGGATCTGGTTTTATCACATTCTGAATTGAACGTTGAAAATGAGCTTTTCAGAGCCAGCAGAGGTCAAAATAAGCAGTAATGCAAACTCAGTCATAGACATAGATTTTCACTTGCAACTTTCTTAAACATATTTAACAGTGCATGAAATGTTGTCTAAAACAAAAAGAATGATGCATTTTAGTGGCTGGATCTGGTTTTATCACATTCTGAATTGAACGTTGAAAATGAGCTTTTCAGAGCCAGCAGAGGTCAAAATAAGCAGTAATGCAAACTCAGTCAGAGACATAGATTTTCACTTGCAACTTTCTTTAACATGTTTAACAGTGCATGAAATGTTGTCTAAAACAAAAAGAAAATGCTTTTTAGTGGCTGGATCTGGTTTTATCACATTCTGAATTGAACGTTGAAAATGAGCTTTTCAGAGCCAGCAGAGGTCAAAATAAGCAGTAATGCAAACTCAGTCATAGACATAGATTTTCACTTGAAACTTTCTTAAACATATTTAACAGTGCATGAAATGTTGTCTAAAACAAAAAGAATGATGCATTTTAGTGGCTGGATCTGGTTTTATCACATTCTGAATTGAACTTTAAAAATGAGCTTTTCAGAGCCAGCAGAGGTCAAAATAAGCAGTAATGCAAACTCAGTCAGAGACATAGATTTTCACTTGCAACTTTCTTAAACATATTTAACAGTGCATGAAATGTTGTCTAAAACAAAAAGAATGATGCATTTTAGTGGCTGGATCTGGTTTTATCACATTCTGAATTGAACGTTGAAAATGAGCTTTTCAGAGCCAGCAGAGGTCAAAATAAGCAGTAATGCAAACTCAGTCATAGACATAGATTTTCACTTGCAACTTTCTTAAACATATTTAACAGTGCATGAAATGTTGTCTAAAACAAAAAGAATGATGCATTTTAGTGGCTGGATCTGGTTTTATCACATTCTGAATTGAACGTTGAAAATGAGCTTTTCAGAGCCCCAGCAGAGGTCAAAATAAGCAGTAATGCAAACTCAGTCATAGACATAGATTTTCACTTGCAACTTTCTTAAACATATTTAACAGTGCATGAAATGTTGTCTAAAACAAAAAGAATGATGCATTTTAGTGGCTGGATCTGGTTTTATCACATTCTGAATTGAACGTTGAAAATGAGCTTTTCAGAGCCAGCAGAGGTCAAAATAAGCAGTAATGCAAACTCAGTCAGAGACATAGATTTTCACTTGCAACTTGCTTTAACATGTTTAACAGTGCATGAAATGTTGTCTAAAACAAAAAGAATGATGCATTTTAGTAGCTGGATCTGGTTTTATCACATTCTGAATTGAACGTTGAAAATGAGCTTTTCAGAGCCAGCAGAGGTCAAAATAAGCAGTAATGCAAACTCAGTCATAGACATAGATTTTCACTTGCAACTTTCTTAAACATATTTAACAGTGCATGAAATGTTGTCTAAAACAAAAAGAATGATGCATTTTAGTGGCTGGATCTGGTTTTATCACATTCTGAATTGAACGTTGAAAATGAGCTTTTCAGAGCCAGCAGAGGTCAAAATAAGCAGTAATGCAAACTCAGTCAGAGACATAGATTTTCACTTGCAACTTTCTTTAACATGTTTAACAGTGCATGAAATGTTGTCTAAAACAAAAAGAAAATGCTTTTTAGTGGCTGGATCTGGTTTTATCACATTCTGAATTGAACGTTGAAAATGAGCTTTTCAGAGCCAGCAGAGGTCAAAATAAGCAGTAATGCAAACTCAGTCATAGACATAGATTTTCACTTGCAACTTTCTTAAACATATTTAACAGTGCATGAAATGTTGTCTAAAACAAAAAGAATGATGCATTTTAGTGGCTGGATCTGGTTTTATCACATTCTGAATTGAACGTTGAAAATGAGCTTTTCAGAGCCAGCAGAGGTCAAAATAAGCAGTAATGCAAACTCAGTCATAGACATAGATTTTCACTTGCAACTTGCTTTAACATGTTTAACAGTGCATGGAATGTTGTCTAAAACAAAAATAAAATGCTTTTTTGTGGCTGGATCTGGTTTTATCACAT
Organism: Danio rerio; assembly: GCF_052040795.2. Taxonomy (NCBI): domain Eukaryota; kingdom Metazoa; phylum Chordata; class Actinopteri; order Cypriniformes; family Danionidae; genus Danio; species Danio rerio. The sequence goes on along the minus strand of NC_141034.1, from coordinate 14,989,281 downwards.
TCTGAATTGAACGTTGAAAATGAGCTTTTCAGAGCCAGCAGAGGTCAAAATAAGTAGTAATGCAAACTCAGTCATAGACATAGATTTTCACTTGAAACTTTCTTAAACATATTTAACAGTGCATGAAATGTTGTCTAAAACAAAAAGAATGATGCATTTTAGTGGCTGGATCTGGTTTTATCACATTCTGAATTGAACTTTAAAAATGAGCTTTTCAGAGCCAGCAGAGGTCAAAATAAGCAGTAATGCAAACTCAGTCAGAGACATAGATTTTCACTTGCAACTTTCTTAAACATATTTAACAGTGCATGAAATGTTGTCTAAAACAAAAAGAATGATGCATTTTAGTGGCTGGATCTGGTTTTATCACATTCTGAATTGAACGTTGAAAATGAGCTTTTCAGAGCCAGCAGAGGTCAAAATAAGCAGTAATGCAAACTCAGTCATAGACATAGATTTTCACTTGCAACTTTCTTAAACATATTTAACAGTGCATGAAATGTTGTCTAAAACAAAAAGAATGATGCATTTTAGTGGCTGGATCTGGTTTTATCACATTCTGAATTGAACGTTGAAAATGAGCTTTTCAGAGCCCCAGCAGAGGTCAAAATAAGCAGTAATGCAAACTCAGTCATAGACATAGATTTTCACTTGCAACTTTCTTAAACATATTTAACAGTGCATGAAATGTTGTCTAAAACAAAAAGAATGATGCATTTTAGTGGCTGGATCTGGTTTTATCACATTCTGAATTGAACGTTGAAAATGAGCTTTTCAGAGCCAGCAGAGGTCAAAATAAGCAGTAATGCAAACTCAGTCATAGACATAGATTTTCACTTGCAACTTGCTTTAACATGTTTAACAGTGCATGAAATGTTGTCTAAAAAAAAAGAAAATGCTTTTTAGTGGCTGGATCTGGTTTTATCACATTCTGAATTGAACGTTGAAAATGAGCTTTTCAGAGCCAGCAGAGGTCAAAATAAGCAGTAATGCAAACTCAGTCATAGACATAGATTTTCACTTGCAACTTTCTTAAACATATTTAACAGTGCATGAAATGTTGTCTAAAACAAAAAGAATGATGCATTTTAGTGGCTGGATCTGGTTTTATCACATTCTGAATTGAACGTTGAAAATGAGCTTTTCAGAGCCAGCAGAGGTCAAAATAAGCAGTAATGCAAACTCAGTCATAGACATAGATTTTCACTTGCAACTTTCTTAAACATATTTAACAGTGCATGAAATGTTGTCTAAATCAAAAAGAATGATGCATTTTAGTGGCTGGATCTGGTTTTATCACATTCTGAATTGAACGTTGAAAATGAGCTTTTTAGAGCCCCAGCAGAGGTCAAAATAAGCAGTAATGCAAACTCAGTCATAGACATAGATTTTCACTTGCAACTTGCTTTAACATATTTAACAGTGCATGAAATGTTGTCTAAAACAAAAAGAATGATGCATTTTAGTAGCTGGATCTGGTTTTATCACATTCTGAATTGAACGTTGAAAATGAGCTTTTCAGAGCCAGCAGAGGTCAAAATAAGCAGTAATGCAAACTCAGTCATAGACATAGATTTTCACTTGCAACTTTCTTAAACATATTTAACAGTGCATGAAATGTTGTCTAAAACAAAAAGAATGATGCATTTTAGTGGCTGGATCTGGTTTTATCACATTCTGAATTGAACGTTGAAAATGAGCTTTTCAGAGCCAGCAGAGGTCAAAATAAGCAGTAATGCAAACTCAGTCAGAGACATAGATTTTCACTTGCAACTTTCTTTAACATGTTTAACAGTGCATGAAATGTTGTCTAAAACAAAAAGAAAATGCATTTTAGTGGCTGGATCTGGTTTTATCACATTCTGAATTGAACGTTGAAAATGAGCTTTTCAGAGCCAGCAGAGGTCAAAATAAGCAGTAATGCAAACTCAGTCATAGACATAGATTTTCACTTGCAACTTTCTTAAACATATTTAACAGTGCATGAAATGTTGTCTAAAACAAAAAGAATGATGCATTTTAGTGGCTGGATCTGGTTTTATCACATTCTGAATTGAACGTTGAAAATGAGCTTTTCAGAGCCAGCAGAGGTCAAAATAAGCAGTAATGCAAACTCAGTCAGAGACATAGATTTTCACTTGCAACTTTCTTTAACATGTTTAACAGTGCATGAAATGTTGTCTAAAACAAAAAGAAAATGCTTTTTAGTGGCTGGATCTGGTTTTATCACATTCTGAATTGAACGTTGAAAATGAGCTTTTCAGAGCCAGCAGAGGTCAAAATAAGCAGTAATGCAAACTCAGTCATAGACATAGATTTTCACTTGAAACTTTCTTAAACATATTTAACAGTGCATGAAATGTTGTCTAAAACAAAAAGAATGATGCATTTTAGTGGCTGGATCTGGTTTTATCACATTCTGAATTGAACTTTAAAAATGAGCTTTTCAGAGCCAGCAGAGGTCAAAATAAGCAGTAATGCAAACTCAGTCAGAGACATAGATTTTCACTTGCAACTTTCTTAAACATATTTAACAGTGCATGAAATGTTGTCTAAAACAAAAAGAATGATGCATTTTAGTGGCTGGATCTGGTTTTATCACATTCTGAATTGAACGTTGAAAATGAGCTTTTCAGAGCCAGCAGAGGTCAAAATAAGCAGTAATGCAAACTCAGTCATAGACATAGATTTTCACTTGCAACTTTCTTAAACATATTTAACAGTGCATGAAATGTTGTCTAAAACAAAAAGAATGATGCATTTTAATGGCTGGATCTGGTTTTATCACATTCTGAATTGAACGTTGAAAATGAGCTTTTCAGAGCCCCAGCAGAGGTCAAAATAAGCAGTAATGCAAACTCAGTCATAGACATAGATTTTCACTTGCAACTTTCTTAAACATATTTAACAGTGCATGAAATGTTGTCTAAAACAAAAAGAATGATGCATTTTAGTGGCTGGATCTGGTTTTATCACATTCTGAATTGAACGTTGAAAATGAGCTTTTCAGAGCCAGCAGAGGTCAAAATAAGCAGTAATGCAAACTCAGTCAGAGACATAGATTTTCACTTGCAACTTGCTTTAACATGTTTAACAGTGCATGAAATGTTGTCTAAAACAAAAAGAATGATGCATTTTAGTAGCTGGATCTGGTTTTATCACATTCTGAATTGAACGTTGAAAATGAGCTTTTCAGAGCCAGCAGAGGTCAAAATAAGCAGTAATGCAAACTCAGTCATAGACATAGATTTTCACTTGCAACTTTCTTAAACATATTTAACAGTGCATGAAATGTTGTCTAAAACAAAAAGAATGATGCATTTTAGTGGCTGGATCTGGTTTTATCACATTCTGAATTGAACGTTGAAAATGAGCTTTTCAGAGCCAGCAGAGGTCAAAATAAGCAGTAATGCAAACTCAGTCAGAGACATAGATTTTCACTTGCAACTTTCTTTAACATGTTTAACAGTGCATGAAATGTTGTCTAAAACAAAAAGAAAATGCTTTTTAGTGGCTGGATCTGGTTTTATCACATTCTGAATTGAACGTTGAAAATGAGCTTTTCAGAGCCAGCAGAGGTCAAAATAAGCAGTAATGCAAACTCAGTCATAGACATAGATTTTCACTTGCAACTTTCTTAAACATATTTAACAGTGCATGAAATGTTGTCTAAAACAAAAAGAATGATGCATTTTAGTGGCTGGATCTGGTTTTATCACATTCTGAATTGAACGTTGAAAATGAGCTTTTCAGAGCCAGCAGAGGTCAAAATAAGCAGTAATGCAAACTCAGTCATAGACATAGATTTTCACTTGCAACTTTCTTAAACATATTTAACAGTGCATGAAATGTTGTCTAAAACAAAAAGAATGATGCATTTTAGTGGCTGGATCTGGTTTTATCACATTCTGAATTGAACGTTGAAAATGAGCTTTTCAGAGCCAGCAGAGGTCAAAATAAGCAGTAATGCAAACTCAGTCAGAGACATAGATTTTCACTTGCAACTTTCTTTAACATGTTTAACAGTGCATGAAATGTTGTCTAAAACAAAAAGAAAATGCTTTTTAGTGGCTGGATCTGGTTTTATCACATTCTGAATTGAACGTTGAAAATGAGCTTTTCAGAGCCAGCAGAGGTCAAAATAAGCAGTAATGCAAACTCAGTCATAGACATAGATTTTCACTTGCAACTTTCTTAAACATATTTAACAGTGCATGAAATGTTGTCTAAAACAAAAAGAATGATGCATTTTAGTGGCTGGATCTGGTTTTATCACATTCTGAATTGAACGTTGAAAATGAGCTTTTCAGAGCCAGCAGAGGTCAAAATAAGCAGTAATGCAAACTCAGTCATAGACATAGATTTTCACTTGCAACTTGCTTTAACATGTTTAACAGTGCATGGAATGTTGTCTAAAACAAAAATAAAATGCTTTTTTGTGGCTGGATCTGGTTTTATCACATTCTGAATTGAACGTTGAAAATGAGCTTTTCAGAGCCAGCAGAGGTCAAAATAAGCAGTAATGCAAACTCAGTCATAGACATAGATTTTCACTTGCAACTTGCTTTAACATGTTTAACAGTGCATGAAATGTTGTCTAAAACAAAAAGAATGATGCATTTTAGTAGCTGGATCTGGTTTTATCACATTCTGAATTGAACGTTGAAAATGAGCTTTTCAGAGCCAGCAGAGGTCAAAATAAGCAGTAATGCAAACTCAGTCATAGACATAGATTTTCACTTGCAACTTGCTTTAACATGTTTAACAGTGCATGTAATGTTGTCTAAAACAAAAAGAAAATGCTTTTTAGTGGCTGGATCTGGTTTTATCACATTCTGAATTGAACGTTGAAAATGAGCTTTTCAGAGCCAGCAGAGGTCAAAATAAGCAGTAATGCAAACTCAGTCATAGACATAGATTTTCACTTGAAACTTTCTTAAACATATTTAACAGTGCATGAAATGTTGTCTAAAACAAAAAGAATGTTGCATTTTAGTGGCTGGATCTGGTTTTATCACATTCTGAATTGAACTTTAAAAATGAGCTTTTCAGAGCCAGCAGAGGTCAAAATAAGCAGTAATGCAAACTCAGTCAGAGACATAGATTTTCACTTGCAACTTTCTTAAACATATTTAACAGTGCATGAAATGTTGTCTAAAACAAAAAGAATGATGCATTTTAGTGGCTGGATCTGGTTTTATCACATTCTGAATTGAACGTTGAAAATGAGCTTTTCAGAGCCAGCAGAGGTCAAAATAAGCAGTAATGCAAACTCAGTCATAGACATAGATTTTCACTTGCAACTTTCTTAAACATATTTAACAGTGCATGAAATGTTGTCTAAAACAAAAAGAATGATGCATTTTAGTGGCTGGATCTGGTTTTATCACATTCTGAATTGAACGTTGAAAATGAGCTTTTCAGAGCCCCAGCAGAGGTCAAAATAAGCAGTAATGCAAACTCAGTCATAGACATAGATTTTCACTTGCAACTTTCTTAAACATATTTAACAGTGCATGAAATGTTGTCTAAAACAAAAAGAATGATGCATTTTAGTGGCTGGATCTGGTTTTATCACATTCTGAATTGAACGTTGAAAATGAGCTTTTCAGAGCCAGCAGAGGTCAAAATAAGCAGTAATGCAAACTCAGTCAGAGACATAGATTTTCACTTGCAACTTGCTTTAACATGTTTAACAGTGCATGAAATGTTGTCTAAAACAAAAAGAATGATGCATTTTAGTAGCTGGATCTGGTTTTATCACATTCTGAATTGAACGTTGAAAATGAGCTTTTCAGAGCCAGCAGAGGTCAAAATAAGCAGTAATGCAAACTCAGTCATAGACATAGATTTTCACTTGCAACTTTCTTAAACATATTTAACAGTGCATGAAATGTTGTCTAAAACAAAAAGAATGATGCATTTTAGTGGCTGGATCTGGTTTTATCACATTCTGAATTGAACGTTGAAAATGAGCTTTTCAGAGCCAGCAGAGGTCAAAATAAGCAGTAATGCAAACTCAGTCAGAGACATAGATTTTCACTTGCAACTTTCTTTAACATGTTTAACAGTGCATGAAATGTTGTCTAAAACAAAAAGAAAATGCTTTTTAGTGGCTGGATCTGGTTTTATCACATTCTGAATTGAACGTTGAAAATGAGCTTTTCAGAGCCAGCAGAGGTCAAAATAAGCAGTAATGCAAACTCAGTCATAGACATAGATTTTCACTTGCAACTTTCTTAAACATATTTAACAGTGCATGAAATGTTGTCTAAAACAAAAAGAATGATGCATTTTAGTGGCTGGATCTGGTTTTATCACATTCTGAATTGAACGTTGAAAATGAGCTTTTCAGAGCCAGCAGAGGTCAAAATAAGCAGTAATGCAAACTCAGTCATAGACATAGATTTTCACTTGCAACTTGCTTTAACATGTTTAACAGTGCATGGAATGTTGTCTAAAACAAAAATAAAATGCTTTTTTGTGGCTGGATCTGGTTTTATCACATTCTGAATTGAACGTTGAAAATGAGCTTTTCAGAGCCAGCAGAGGTCAAAATAAGCAGTAATGCAAACTCAGTCATAGACATAGATTTTCACTTGCAACTTGCTTTAACATGTTTAACAGTGCATGAAATGTTGTCTAAAACAAAAAGAATGATGCATTTTAGTAGCTGGATCTGGTTTTATCACATTCTGAATTGAACGTTGAAAATGAGCTTTTCAGAGCCAGCAGAGGTCAAAATAAGCAGTAATGCAAACTCAGTCATAGACATAGATTTTCACTTGCAACTTGCTTTAACATGTTTAACAGTGCATGTAATGTTGTCTAAAACAAAAATAAAATGCTTTTTTGTGGCTGGATCTGGTTTTATCACATTCTGAATTGAACGTTGAAAATGAGCTTTTCAGAGCCAGCAGAGGTCAAAATAAGCAGTAATGCAAACTCAGTCATAGACATAGATTTTCACTTGCAACTTGCTTTAACATGTTTAACAGTGCATGAAATGTTGTCTAAAACAAAAAGAAAATGCTTTTTAGTGGCTGGATCTGGTTTTATCACATTCTGAATTGAACGTTGAAAATGAGCTTTTCAGAGCCAGCAGAGGTCAAAATAAGCAGTAATGCAAACTCAGTCATAGACATAGATTTTCACTTGCAACTCTCTTAAACATATTTAACAGTGCATGAAATGTTGTCTAAAACAAAAAGAATGATGCATTTTAGTGGCTGGATCTGGTTTTATCACATTCTGAATTGAACTTTAAAAATGAGCTTTTCAGAGCCAGCAGAGGTCAAAATAAGCAGTAATGCAAACTCAGTCATAGACATAGATTTTCACTTGCAACTTGCTTTAACATGTTTAACAGTGCATGGAATGTTGTCTAAAACAAAAAGAATGATGCATTTTAGTGGCTGGATCTGGTTTTATCACATTCTGAATTGAACGTTGAAAATGAGCTTTTCAGAGCCAGTAGAGGTCAAAATAAGCAGTAATGCAAACTCAGTCATAGACATAGATTTTCACTTGCAACTTGCTTTAACATGTTTAACAGTGCATGGAATGTTGTCTAAAACAAAAATAAAATGCTTTTTTGTGGCTGGATCTGGTTTTATCACATTCTGAATTGAACATTGAAAATGAGCTTTTCAGAGCCAGCAGAGGTCAAAATAAGCAGTAATGCAAACTCAGTCATAGACATAGATTTTCACTTGCAACTTGCTTTAACATGTTTAACAGTGCATGAAATGTTGTCTAAAAAAAAAGAAAATGCTTTTTAGTGGCTGGATCTGGTTTTATCACATTCTGAATTGAACGTTGAAAATGAGCTTTTCAGAGCCAGCAGAGGTCAAAATAAGCAGTAATGCAAACTCAGTCATAGACATAGATTTTCACTTGCAACTTTCTTAAACATATTTAACAGTGCATGAAATGTTGTCTAAAACAAAAAGAATGATGCATTTTAGTGGCTGGATCTGGTTTTATCACATTCTGAATTGAACGTTGAAAATGAGCTTTTCAGAGCCAGCAGAGGTCAAAATAAGCAGTAATGCAAACTCAGTCATAGACATAGATTTTCACTTGCAACTTGCTTTAACATGTTTAACAGTGCATGGAATGTTGTCTAAAACAAAAATAAAATGCTTTTTTGTGGCTGGATCTGGTTTTATCACATTCTGAATTGAACGTTGAAAATGAGCTTTTCAGAGCCAGCAGAGGTCAAAATAAGCAGTAATGCAAACTCAGTCATAGACATAGATTTTCACTTGCAACTTGCTTTAACATGTTTAACAGTGCATGAAATGTTGTCTAAAACAAAAAGAATGATGCATTTTAGTAGCTGGATCTGGTTTTATCACATTCTGAATTGAACGTTGAAAATGAGCTTTTCAGAGCCAGCAGAGGTCAAAATAAGCAGTAATGCAAACTCAGTCATAGACATAGATTTTCACTTGCAACTTGCTTTAACATGTTTAACAGTGCATGTAATGTTGTCTAAAACAAAAATAAAATGCTTTTTTGTGGCTGGATCTGGTTTTATCACATTCTGAATTGAACGTTGAAAATGAGCTTTTCAGAGCCAGCAGAGGTCAAAATAAGCAGTAATGCAAACTCAGTCATAGACATAGATTTTCACTTGCAACTTGCTTTAACATGTTTAACAGTGCATGAAATGTTGTCTAAAACAAAAAGAAAATGCTTTTTAGTGGCTGGATCTGGTTTTATCACATTCTGAATTGAACGTTGAAAATGAGCTTTTCAGAGCCAGCAGAGGTCAAAATAAGCAGTAATGCAAACTCAGTCATAGACATAGATTTTCACTTGCAACTTTCTTAAACATATTTAACAGTGCATGAAATGTTGTCTAAAACAAAAAGAATGATGCATTTTAGTGGCTGGATCTGGTTTTATCACATTCTGAATTGAATGTTGAAAATGAGCTTTACAGAGCCAGCAGAGGTCAAAATAAGCAGTAATGCAAACTCAGTCATAGACATAGATTTTCACTTGCAACTTTCTTAAACATATTTAACAGTGCAAGAAATGTTGTCTAAAACAAAAAGAATGATGCATTTTAGTGGCTGGATCTGGTTTTATCACATTCTGAATTGAACTTTAAAAATGAGCTTTTCAGAGCCAGCAGAGGTCAAAATAAGCAGTAATGCAAACTCAGTCAGAGACATAGATTTTCACTTGCAACTTTCTTAAACATATTTAACAGTGCATGAAATGTTGTCTAAAACAAAAAGAATGATGCATTTTAGTGGCTGGATCTGGTTTTATCACATTCTGAATTGAACGTTGAAAATGAGCTTTTCAGAGCCAGCAGAGGTCAAAATAAGCAGTAATGCAAACTCAGTCATAAACATAGATTTTCACTTGCAACTTTCTTAAACATATTTAACAGTGCATGAAATGTTGTCTAAAACAAAAAGAATGATGCATTTTAGTGGCTGGATCTGGTTTTATCACATTCTGAATTGAACGTTGAAAATGAGCTTTTCAGAGCCAGCAGAGGTCAAAATAAGCAGTAATGCAAACTCAGTCATAGACATAGATTTTCACTTGCAACTTGCTTTAACATGTTTAACAGTGCATGGAATGTTGTCTAAAACAAAAATAAAATGCTTTTTTGTGGCTGGATCTGGTTTTATCACATTCTGAATTGAACGTTGAAAATGAGCTTTTCAGAGCCAGCAGAGGTCAAAATAAGCAGTAATGCAAACTCAGTCATAGACATAGATTTTCACTTGCAACTTGCTTTAACATGTTTAACAGTGCATGAAATGTTGTCTAAAAAAAAGAAAATGCTTTTTAGTGGCTGGATCTGGTTTTATCACATTCTGAATTGAACGTTGAAAATGAGCTTTTCAGAGCCAGCAGAGGTCAAAATAAGCAGTAATGCAAACTCAGTCATAGACATAGATTTTCACTTGCAACTTTCTTAAACATATTTAACAGTGCATGAAATGTTGTCTAAAACAAAAAGAATGATGCATTTTAGTGGCTGGATCTGGTTTTATCACATTCTGAATTGAACGTTGAAAATGAGCTTTTCAGAGCCAGCAGAGGTCAAAATAAGCAGTAATGCAAACTCAGTCATAGACATAGATTTTCACTTGCAACTATCTTAAACATATTTAACAGTGCATGAAATGTTGTCTAAAACAAAAAGAATGATGCATTTTAGTGGCTGGATCTGGTTTTATCACATTCTGAATTGAACGTTGAAAATGAGCTTTTCAGAGCCAGTAGAGGTCAAAATAAGCAGTAATGCAAACTCAGTCATAGACATAGATTTTCACTTGCAACTTGCTTTAACATGTTTAACAGTGCATGGAATGTTGTCTAAAACAAAAATAAAATGCATTTTAGTGGCTGGATCTGGTTTTATCACATTCTGAATTGAACGTTGAAAATGAGCTTTTCAGAGCCAGCAGAGGTCAAAATAAGCAGTAATGCAAACTCAGTCATAGACATAGATTTTCACTTGCAACTTGCTTTAACATGTTTAACAGTGCATGTAATGTTGTCTAAAACAAAAAGAAAATGCTTTTTAGTGGCTGGATCTGGTTTTATCACATTCTGAATTGAACGTTGAAAATGAGCTTTTCAGAGCCAGCAGAGGTCAAAATAAGCAGTAATGCAAACTCAGTCATAGACATAGATTTTCACTTGCAACTTTCTTAAACATATTTAACAGTGCATGAAATGTTGTCTAAAACAAAAAGAATGATGCATTTTAGTGGCTGGATCTGGTTTTATCACATTCTGAATTGAACGTTGAAAATGAGCTTTTCAGAGCCAGCAGAGGTCAAAATAAGCAGTAATGCAAACTCAGTCATAGACATAGATTTTCACTTGCAACTTGCTTTAACATGTTTAACAGTGCATGGAATGTTGTCTAAAACAAAAATAAAATGCTTTTTTGTGGCTGGATCTGGTTTTATCACATTCTGAATTGAACGTTGAAAATGAGCTTTTCAGAGCCAGCAGAGGTCAAAATAAGCAGTAATGCAAACTCAGTCATAGACATAGATTTTCACTTGCAACTTGCTTTAACATGTTTAACAGTGCATGAAATGTTGTCTAAAACAAAAAGAATGATGCATTTTAGTAGCTGGATCTGGTTTTATCACATTCTGAATTGAACGTTGAAAATGAGCTTTTCAGAGCCAGCAGAGGTCAAAATAAGCAGTAATGCAAACTCAGTCATAGACATAGATTTTCACTTGCAACTTGCTTTAACATGTTTAACAGTGCATGTAATGTTGTCTAAAACAAAAATAAAATGCTTTTTTGTGGCTGGATCTGGTTTTATCACATTCTGAATTGAACGTTGAAAATGAGCTTTTCAGAGCCAGCAGAGGTCAAAATAAGCAGTAATGCAAACTCAGTCATAGACATAGATTTTCACTTGCAACTTGCTTTAACATGTTTAACAGTGCATGAAATGTTGTCTAAAACAAAAAGAAAATGCTTTTTAGTGGCTGGATCTGGTTTTATCACATTCTGAATTGAACGTTGAAAATGAGCTTTTCAGAGCCAGCAGAGGTCAAAATAAGCAGTAATGCAAACTCAGTCATAGACATAGATTTTCACTTGCAACTTTCTTAAACATATTTAACAGTGCATGAAATGTTGTCTAAAACAAAAAGAATGATGCATTTTAGTGGCTGGATCTGGTTTTATCACATTCTGAATTGAATGTTGAAAATGAGCTTTACAGAGCCAGCAGAGGTCAAAATAAGCAGTAATGCAAACTCAGTCATAGACATAGATTTTCACTTGCAACTTTCTTAAACATATTTAACAGTGCAAGAAATGTTGTCTAAAACAAAAAGAATGATGCATTTTAGTGGCTGGATCTGGTTTTATCACATTCTGAATTGAACTTTAAAAATGAGCTTTTCAGAGCCAGCAGAGGTCAAAATAAGCAGTAATGCAAACTCAGTCAGAGACATAGATTTTCACTTGCAACTTTCTTAAACATATTTAACAGTGCATGAAATGTTGTCTAAAACAAAAAGAATGATGCATTTTAGTGGCTGGATCTGGTTTTATCACATTCTGAATTGAACGTTGAAAATGAGCTTTTCAGAGCCAGCAGAGGTCAAAATAAGCAGTAATGCAAACTCAGTCATAAACATAGATTTTCACTTGCAACTTTCTTAAACATATTTAACAGTGCATGAAATGTTGTCTAAAACAAAAAGAATGATGCATTTTAGTGGCTGGATCTGGTTTTATCACATTCTGAATTGAACGTTGAAAATGAGCTTTTCAGAGCCAGCAGAGGTCAAAATAAGCAGTAATGCAAACTCAGTCATAGACATAGATTTTCACTTGCAACTTGCTTTAACATGTTTAACAGTGCATGGAATGTTGTCTAAAACAAAAATAAAATGCTTTTTTGTGGCTGGATCTGGTTTTATCACATTCTGAATTGAACGTTGAAAATGAGCTTTTCAGAGCCAGCAGAGGTCAAAATAAGCAGTAATGCAAACTCAGTCATAGACATAGATTTTCACTTGCAACTTGCTTTAACATGTTTAACAGTGCATGAAATGTTGTCTAAAAAAAAGAAAATGCTTTTTAGTGGCTGGATCTGGTTTTATCACATTCTGAATTGAACGTTGAAAATGAGCTTTTCAGAGCCAGCAGAGGTCAAAATAAGCAGTAATGCAAACTCAGTCATAGACATAGATTTTCTCTTGCAACTTTCTTAAACATATTTAACAGTGCATGAAATGTTGTCTAAAACAAAAAGAATGATGCATTTTAGTGGCTGGATCTGGTTTTATCACATTCTGAATTGAACGTTGAAAATGAGCTTTTCAGAGCCAGCAGAGGTCAAAATAAGCAGTAATGCAAACTCAGTCATAGACATAGATTTTCACTTGCAACTATCTTAAACATATTTAACAGTGCATGAAATGTTGTCTAAAACAAAAAGAATGATGCATTTTAGTGGCTGGATCTGGTTTTATCACATTCTGAATTGAACGTTGAAAATGAGCTTTTCAGAGCCAGTAGAGGTCAAAATAAGCAGTAATGCAAACTCAGTCATAGACATAGATTTTCACTTGCAACTTGCTTTAACATGTTTAACAGTGCATGGAATGTTGTCTAAAACAAAAATAAAATGCATTTTAGTGGCTGGATCTGGTTTTATCACATTCTGAATTGAACGTTGAAAATGAGCTTTTCAGAGCCAGCAGAGGTCAAAATAAGCAGTAATGCAAACTCAGTCATAGACATAGATTTTCACTTGCAACTTGCTTTAACATGTTTAACAGTGCATGGAATGTTGTCTAAAACAAAAATAAAATGCTTTTTTGTGGCTGGATCTGGTTTTATCACATTCTGAATTGAACGTTGAAAATGAGCTTTTCAGAGCCAGCAGAGGTCAAAATAAGCAGTAATGCAAACTCAGTCATAGACATAGATTTTCACTTGCAACTTGCTTTAACATGTTTAACAGTGCATGAAATGTTGTCTAAAACAAAAAGAATGATGCATTTTAGTAGCTGGATCTGGTTTTATCACATTCTGAATTGAACGTTGAAAATGAGCTTTTCAGAGCCAGCAGAGGTCAAAATAAGCAGTAATGCAAACTCAGTCATAGACATAGATTTTCACTTGCAACTTGCTTTAACATGTTTAACAGTGCATGTAATGTTGTCTAAAACAAAAAGAAAATGCTTTTTAGTGGCTGGATCTGGTTTTATCACATTCTGAATTGAACGTTGAAAATGAGCTTTTCAGAGCCAGCAGAGGTCAAAATAAGCAGTAATGCAAACTCAGTCATAGACATAGATTTTCACTTGAAACTTTCTTAAACATATTTAACAGTGCATGAAATGTTGTCTAAAACAAAAAGAATGATGCATTTTAGTGGCTGGATCTGGTTTTATCACATTCTGAATTGAACTTTAAAAATGAGCTTTTCAGAGCCAGCAGAGGTCAAAATAAGCAGTAATGCAAACTCAGTCAGAGACATAGATTTTCACTTGCAACTTTCTTAAACATATTTAACAGTGCATGAAATGTTGTCTAAAACAAAAAGAATGATGCATTTTAGTGGCTGGATCTGGTTTTATCACATTCTGAATTGAACGTTGAAAATGAGCTTTTCAGAGCCAGCAGAGGTCAAAATAAGCAGTAATGCAAACTCAGTCAGAGACATAGATTTTCACTTGCAACTTTCTTAAACATATTTAACAGTGCATGAAATGTTGTCTAAATCAAAAAGAATGATGCATTTTAGTGGCTGGATCTGGTTTTATCACATTCTGAATTGAACGTTGAAAATGAGCTTTTTAGAGCCCCAGCAGAGGTCAAAATAAGCAGTAATGCAAACTCAGTCATAGACATAGATTTTCACTTGCAACTTGCTTTAACATATTTAACAGTGCATGAAATGTTGTCTAAAACAAAAAGAATGATGCATTTTAGTAGCTGGATCTGGTTTTATCACATTCTGAATTGAACGTTGAAAATGAGCTTTTCAGAGCCAGCAGAGGTCAAAATAAGCAGTAATGCAAACTCAGTCATAGACATAGATTTTCACTTGCAACTTTCTTAAACATATTTAACAGTGCATGAAATGTTGTCTAAAACAAAAAGAATGATGCATTTTAGTGGCTGGATCTGGTTTTATCACATTCTGAATTGAACGTTGAAAATGAGCTTTTCAGAGCCAGCAGAGGTCAAAATAAGCAGTAATGCAAACTCAGTCAGAGACATAGATTTTCACTTGCAACTTTCTTTAACATGTTTAACAGTGCATGAAATGTTGTCTAAAACAAAAAGAAAATGCTTTTTAGTGGCTGGATCTGGTTTTATCACATTCTGAATTGAACGTTGAAAATGAGCTTTTCAGAGCCAGCAGAGGTCAAAATAAGCAGTAATGCAAACTCAGTCATAGACATAGATTTTCACTTGCAACTTTCTTAAACATATTTAACAGTGCATGAAATGTTGTCTAAAACAAAAAGAATGATGCATTTTAGTGGCTGGATCTGGTTTTATCACATTCTGAATTGAACGTTGAAAATGAGCTTTTCAGAGCCAGCAGAGGTCAAAATAAGCAGTAATGCAAACTCAGTCAGAGACATAGATTTTCACTTGCAACTTTCTTTAACATGTTTAACAGTGCATGAAATGTTGTCTAAAACAAAAAGAAAATGCTTTTTAGTGGCTGGATCTGGTTTTATCACATTCTGAATTGAACGTTGAAAATGAGCTTTTCAGAGCCAGCAGAGGTCAAAATAAGCAGTAATGCAAACTCAGTCATAGACATAGATTTTCACTTGAAACTTTCTTAAACATATTTAACAGTGCATGAAATGTTGTCTAAAACAAAAAGAATGATGCATTTTAGTGGCTGGATCTGGTTTTATCACATTCTGAATTGAACTTTAAAAATGAGCTTTTCAGAGCCAGCAGAGGTCAAAATAAGCAGTAATGCAAACTCAGTCAGAGACATAGATTTTCACTTGCAACTTTCTTAAACATATTTAACAGTGCATGAAATGTTGTCTAAAACAAAAAGAATGATGCATTTTAGTGGCTGGATCTGGTTTTATCACATTCTGAATTGAACGTTGAAAATGAGCTTTTCAGAGCCAGCAGAGGTCAAAATAAGCAGTAATGCAAACTCAGTCATAGACATAGATTTTCACTTGCAACTTTCTTAAACATATTTAACAGTGCATGAAATGTTGTCTAAAACAAAAAGAATGATGCATTTTAATGGCTGGATCTGGTTTTATCACATTCTGAATTGAACGTTGAAAATGAGCTTTTCAGAGCCCCAGCAGAGGTCAAAATAAGCAGTAATGCAAACTCAGTCATAGACATAGATTTTCACTTGCAACTTTCTTAAACATATTTAACAGTGCATGAAATGTTGTCTAAAACAAAAAGAATGATGCATTTTAGTGGCTGGATCTGGTTTTATCACATTCTGAATTGAACGTTGAAAATGAGCTTTTCAGAGCCAGCAGAGGTCAAAATAAGCAGTAATGCAAACTCAGTCAGAGACATAGATTTTCACTTGCAACTTGCTTTAACATGTTTAACAGTGCATGAAATGTTGTCTAAAACAAAAAGAATGATGCATTTTAGTAGCTGGATCTGGTTTTATCACATTCTGAATTGAACGTTGAAAATGAGCTTTTCAGAGCCAGCAGAGGTCAAAATAAGCAGTAATGCAAACTCAGTCATAGACATAGATTTTCACTTGCAACTTTCTTAAACATATTTAACAGTGCATGAAATGTTGTCTAAAACAAAAAGAATGATGCATTTTAGTGGCTGGATCTGGTTTTATCACATTCTGAATTGAACGTTGAAAATGAGCTTTTCAGAGCCAGCAGAGGTCAAAATAAGCAGTAATGCAAACTCAGTCAGAGACATAGATTTTCACTTGCAACTTTCTTTAACATGTTTAACAGTGCATGAAATGTTGTCTAAAACAAAAAGAAAATGCTTTTTAGTGGCTGGATCTGGTTTTATCACATTCTGAATTGAACGTTGAAAATGAGCTTTTCAGAGCCAGCAGAGGTCAAAATAAGCAGTAATGCAAACTCAGTCATAGACATAGATTTTCACTTGCAACTTTCTTAAACATATTTAACAGTGCATGAAATGTTGTCTAAAACAAAAAGAATGATGCATTTTAGTGGCTGGATCTGGTTTTATCACATTCTGAATTGAACGTTGAAAATGAGCTTTTCAGAGCCAGCAGAGGTCAAAATAAGCAGTAATGCAAACTCAGTCATAGACATAGATTTTCACTTGCAACTTGCTTTAACATGTTTAACAGTGCATGGAATGTTGTCTAAAACAAAAATAAAATGCTTTTTTGTGGCTGGATCTGGTTTTATCACATTCTGAATTGAACGTTGAAAATGAGCTTTTCAGAGCCAGCAGAGGTCAAAATAAGCAGTAATGCAAACTCAGTCATAGACATAGATTTTCACTTGCAACTTGCTTTAACATGTTTAACAGTGCATGAAATGTTGTCTAAAACAAAAAGAATGATGCATTTTAGTAGCTGGATCTGGTTTTATCACATTCTGAATTGAACGTTGAAAATGAGCTTTTCAGAGCCAGCAGAGGTCAAAATAAGCAGTAATGCAAACTCAGTCATAGACATAGATTTTCACTTGCAACTTGCTTTAACATGTTTAACAGTGCATGTAATGTTGTCTAAAACAAAAAGAAAATGCTTTTTAGTGGCTGGATCTGGTTTTATCACATTCTGAATTGAACGTTGAAAATGAGCTTTTCAGAGCCAGCAGAGGTCAAAATAAGCAGTAATGCAAACTCAGTCATAGACATAGATTTTCACTTGAAACTTTCTTAAACATATTTAACAGTGCATGAAATGTTGTCTAAAACAAAAAGAATGTTGCATTTTAGTGGCTGGATCTGGTTTTATCACATTCTGAATTGAACTTTAAAAATGAGCTTTTCAGAGCCAGCAGAGGTCAAAATAAGCAGTAATGCAAACTCAGTCAGAGACATAGATTTTCACTTGCAACTTTCTTAAACATATTTAACAGTGCATGAAATGTTGTCTAAAACAAAAAGAATGATGCATTTTAGTGGCTGGATCTGGTTTTATCACATTCTGAATTGAACGTTGAAAATGAGCTTTTCAGAGCCAGCAGAGGTCAAAATAAGCAGTAATGCAAACTCAGTCATAGACATAGATTTTCACTTGCAACTTTCTTAAACATATTTAACAGTGCATGAAATGTTGTCTAAAACAAAAAGAATGATGCATTTTAGTGGCTGGATCTGGTTTTATCACATTCTGAATTGAACGTTGAAAATGAGCTTTTCAGAGCCCCAGCAGAGGTCAAAATAAGCAGTAATGCAAACTCAGTCATAGACATAGATTTTCACTTGCAACTTTCTTAAACATATTTAACAGTGCATGAAATGTTGTCTAAAACAAAAAGAATGATGCATTTTAGTGGCTGGATCTGGTTTTATCACATTCTGAATTGAACGTTGAAAATGAGCTTTTCAGAGCCAGCAGAGGTCAAAATAAGCAGTAATGCAAACTCAGTCAGAGACATAGATTTTCACTTGCAACTTGCTTTAACATGTTTAACAGTGCATGAAATGTTGTCTAAAACAAAAAGAAAATGCTTTTTAGTGGCTGGATCTGGTTTTATCACATTCTGAATTGAACGTTGAAAATGAGCTTTTCAGAGCCAGCAGAGGTCAAAATAAGCAGTAATGCAAACTCAGTCATAGACATAGATTTTCACTTGCAACTTTCTTAAACATATTTAACAGTGCATGAAATGTTGTCTAAAACAAAAAGAATGATGCATTTTAGTGGCTGGATCTGGTTTTATCACATTCTGAATTGAACGTTGAAAATGAGCTTTTCAGAGCCAGCAGAGGGCAAAATAAGCAGTAATGCAAACTCAGTCAGAGACATAGATTTTCACTTGCAACTTTCTTTAACATGTTTAACAGTGCATGAAATGTTGTCTAAAACAAAAAGAAAATGCTTTTTAGTGGCTGGATCTGGTTTTATCACATTCTGAATTGAACGTTGAAAATGAGCTTTTCAGAGCCAGCAGAGGTCAAAATAAGCAGTAATGCAAACTCAGTCATAGACATAGATTTTCACTTGCAACTTTCTTAAACATATTTAACAGTGCATGAAATGTTGTCTAAAACAAAAAGAATGATGCATTTTAGTGGCTGGATCTGGTTTTATCACATTCTGAATTGAACGTTGAAAATGAGCTTTTCAGAGCCAGCAGAGGTCAAAATAAGCAGTAATGCAAACTCAGTCATAGACATAGATTTTCACTTGCAACTTGCTTTAACATGTTTAACAGTGCATGGAATGTTGTCTAAAACAAAAATAAAATGCTTTTTTGTGGCTGGATCTGGTTTTATCACATTCTGAATTGAACGTTGAAAATGAGCTTTTCAGAGCCAGCAGAGGTCAAAATAAGCAGTAATGCAAACTCAGTCAGAGACATAGATTTTCACTTGCAACTTTCTTAAACATATTTAACAGTGCATGAAATGTTGTCTAAAACAAAAAGAATGTTGCATTTTAGTGGCTGGATCTGGTTTTATCACATTCTGAATTGAACTTTAAAAATGAGCTTTTCAGAGCCAGCAGAGGTCAAAATAAGCAGTAATGCAAACTCAGTCAGAGACATAGATTTTCACTTGCAACTTTCTTAAACATATTTAACAGTGCATGAAATGTTGTCTAAAACAAAAAGAATGATGCATTTTAGTGGCTGGATCTGGTTTTATCACATTCTGAATTGAACGTTGAAAATGAGCTTTTCAGAGCCAGCAGAGGTCAAAATAAGCAGTAATGCAAACTCAGTCATAGACATAGATTTTCACTTGCAACTTTCTTAAACATATTTAACAGTGCATGAAATGTTGTCTAAAACAAAAAGAATGATGCATTTTAGTGGCTGGATCTGGTTTTATCACATTCTGAATTGAACGTTGAAAATGAGCTTTTCAGAGCCCCAGCAGAGGTCAAAATAAGCAGTAATGCAAACTCAGTCATAGACATAGATTTTCACTTGCAACTTTCTTAAACATATTTAACAGTGCATGAAATGTTGTCTAAAACAAAAAGAATGATGCATTTTAGTGGCTGGATCTGGTTTTATCACATTCTGAATTGAACGTTGAAAATGAGCTTTTCAGAGCCAGCAGAGGTCAAAATAAGCAGTAATGCAAACTCAGTCAGAGACATAGATTTTCACTTGCAACTTGCTTTAACATGTTTAACAGTGCATGAAATGTTGTCTAAAACAAAAAGAATGATGCATTTTAGTAGCTGGATCTGGTTTTATCACATTCTGAATTGAACGTTGAAAATGAGCTTTTCAGAGCCAGCAGAGGTCAAAATAAGCAGTAATGCAAACTCAGTCATAGACATAGATTTTCACTTGCAACTTTCTTAAACATATTTAACAGTGCATGAAATGTTGTCTAAAACAAAAAGAATGATGCATTTTAGTGGCTGGATCTGGTTTTATCACATTCTGAATTGAACGTTGAAAATGAGCTTTTCAGAGCCAGCAGAGGTCAAAATAAGCAGTAATGCAAACTCAGTCAGAGACATAGATTTTCACTTGCAACTTTCTTTAACATGTTTAACAGTGCATGAAATGTTGTCTAAAACAAAAAGAAAATGCTTTTTAGTGGCTGGATCTGGTTTTATCACATTCTGAATTGAACGTTGAAAATGAGCTTTTCAGAGCCAGCAGAGGTCAAAATAAGCAGTAATGCAAACTCAGTCATAGACATAGATTTTCACTTGCAACTTTCTTAAACATATTTAACAGTGCATGAAATGTTGTCTAAAACAAAAAGAATGATGCATTTTAGTGGCTGGATCTGGTTTTATCACATTCTGAATTGAACGTTGAAAATGAGCTTTTCAGAGCCAGCAGAGGTCAAAATAAGCAGTAATGCAAACTCAGTCATAGACATAGATTTTCACTTGCAACTTGCTTTAACATGTTTAACAGTGCATGGAATGTTGTCTAAAACAAAAATAAAATGCTTTTTTGTGGCTGGATCTGGTTTTATCACATTCTGAATTGAACGTTGAAAATGAGCTTTTCAGAGCCAGCAGAGGTCAAAATAAGCAGTAATGCAAACTCAGTCATAGACATAGATTTTCACTTGCAACTTGCTTTAACATGTTTAACAGTGCATGAAATGTTGTCTAAAACAAAAAGAATGATGCATTTTAGTAGCTGGATCTGGTTTTATCACATTCTGAATTGAACGTTGAAAATGAGCTTTTCAGAGCCAGCAGAGGTCAAAATAAGCAGTAATGCAAACTCAGTCATAGACATAGATTTTCACTTGCAACTTGCTTTAACATGTTTAACAGTGCATGTAATGTTGTCTAAAACAAAAATAAAATGCTTTTTTGTGGCTGGATCTGGTTTTATCACATTCTGAATTGAACGTTGAAAATGAGCTTTTCAGAGCCAGCAGAGGTCAAAATAAGCAGTAATGCAAACTCAGTCATAGACATAGATTTTCACTTGCAACTTGCTTTAACATGTTTAACAGTGCATGAAATGTTGTCTAAAACAAAAAGAAAATGCTTTTTAGTGGCTGGATCTGGTTTTATCACATTCTGAATTGAACGTTGAAAATGAGCTTTTCAGAGCCAGCAGAGGTCAAAATAAGCAGTAATGCAAACTCAGTCATAGACATAGATTTTCACTTGCAACTCTCTTAAACATATTTAACAGTGCATGAAATGTTGTCTAAAACAAAAAGAATGATGCATTTTAGTGGCTGGATCTGGTTTTATCACATTCTGAATTGAACTTTAAAAATGAGCTTTTCAGAGCCAGCAGAGGTCAAAATAAGCAGTAATGCAAACTCAGTCATAGACATAGATTTTCACTTGCAACTTGCTTTAACATGTTTAACAGTGCATGGAATGTTGTCTAAAACAAAAAGAATGATGCATTTTAGTGGCTGGATCTGGTTTTATCACATTCTGAATTGAACGTTGAAAATGAGCTTTTCAGAGCCAGTAGAGGTCAAAATAAGCAGTAATGCAAACTCAGTCATAGACATAGATTTTCACTTGCAACTTGCTTTAACATGTTTAACAGTGCATGGAATGTTGTCTAAAACAAAAATAAAATGCTTTTTTGTGGCTGGATCTGGTTTTATCACATTCTGAATTGAACGTTGAAAATGAGCTTTTCAGAGCCAGCAGAGGTCAAAATAAGCAGTAATGCAAACTCAGTCATAGACATAGATTTTCACTTGCAACTTGCTTTAACATGTTTAACAGTGCATGAAATGTTGTCTAAAAAAAAAGAAAATGCTTTTTAGTGGCTGGATCTGGTTTTATCACATTCTGAATTGAACGTTGAAAATGAGCTTTTCAGAGCCAGCAGAGGTCAAAATAAGCAGTAATGCAAACTCAGTCATAGACATAGATTTTCACTTGCAACTTTCTTAAACATATTTAACAGTGCATGAAATGTTGTCTAAAACAAAAAGAATGATGCATTTTAGTGGCTGGATCTGGTTTTATCACATTCTGAATTGAACGTTGAAAATGAGCTTTTCAGAGCCAGCAGAGGTCAAAATAAGCAGTAATGCAAACTCAGTCATAGACATAGATTTTCACTTGCAACTTGCTTTAACATGTTTAACAGTGCATGGAATGTTGTCTAAAACAAAAATAAAATGCTTTTTTGTGGCTGGATCTGGTTTTATCACATTCTGAATTGAACGTTGAAAATGAGCTTTTCAGAGCCAGCAGAGGTCAAAATAAGCAGTAATGCAAACTCAGTCATAGACATAGATTTTCACTTGCAACTTGCTTTAACATGTTTAACAGTGCATGAAATGTTGTCTAAAACAAAAAGAATGATGCATTTTAGTAGCTGGATCTGGTTTTATCACATTCTGAATTGAACGTTGAAAATGAGCTTTTCAGAGCCAGCAGAGGTCAAAATAAGCAGTAATGCAAACTCAGTCATAGACATAGATTTTCACTTGCAACTTGCTTTAACATGTTTAACAGTGCATGTAATGTTGTCTAAAACAAAAATAAAATGCTTTTTTGTGGCTGGATCTGGTTTTATCACATTCTGAATTGAACGTTGAAAATGAGCTTTTCAGAGCCAGCAGAGGTCAAAATAAGCAGTAATGCAAACTCAGTCATAGACATAGATTTTCACTTGCAACTTGCTTTAACATGTTTAACAGTGCATGAAATGTTGTCTAAAACAAAAAGAAAATGCTTTTTAGTGGCTGGATCTGGTTTTATCACATTCTGAATTGAACGTTGAAAATGAGCTTTTCAGAGCCAGCAGAGGTCAAAATAAGCAGTAATGCAAACTCAGTCATAGACATAGATTTTCACTTGCAACTTTCTTAAACATATTTAACAGTGCATGAAATGTTGTCTAAAACAAAAAGAATGATGCATTTTAGTGGCTGGATCTGGTTTTATCACATTCTGAATTGAATGTTGAAAATGAGCTTTACAGAGCCAGCAGAGGTCAAAATAAGCAGTAATGCAAACTCAGTCATAGACATAGATTTTCACTTGCAACTTTCTTAAACATATTTAACAGTGCAAGAAATGTTGTCTAAAACAAAAAGAATGATGCATTTTAGTGGCTGGATCTGGTTTTATCACATTCTGAATTGAACTTTAAAAATGAGCTTTTCAGAGCCAGCAGAGGTCAAAATAAGCAGTAATGCAAACTCAGTCAGAGACATAGATTTTCACTTGCAACTTTCTTAAACATATTTAACAGTGCATGAAATGTTGTCTAAAACAAAAAGAATGATGCATTTTAGTGGCTGGATCTGGTTTTATCACATTCTGAATTGAACGTTGAAAATGAGCTTTTCAGAGCCAGCAGAGGTCAAAATAAGCAGTAATGCAAACTCAGTCATAAACATAGATTTTCACTTGCAACTTTCTTAAACATATTTAACAGTGCATGAAATGTTGTCTAAAACAAAAAGAATGATGCATTTTAGTGGCTGGATCTGGTTTTATCACATTCTGAATTGAACGTTGAAAATGAGCTTTTCAGAGCCAGCAGAGGTCAAAATAAGCAGTAATGCAAACTCAGTCATAGACATAGATTTTCACTTGCAACTTGCTTTAACATGTTTAACAGTGCATGGAATGTTGTCTAAAACAAAAATAAAATGCTTTTTTGTGGCTGGATCTGGTTTTATCACATTCTGAATTGAACGTTGAAAATGAGCTTTTCAGAGCCAGCAGAGGTCAAAATAAGCAGTAATGCAAACTCAGTCATAGACATAGATTTTCACTTGCAACTTGCTTTAACATGTTTAACAGTGCATGAAATGTTGTCTAAAAAAAAGAAAATGCTTTTTAGTGGCTGGATCTGGTTTTATCACATTCTGAATTGAACGTTGAAAATGAGCTTTTCAGAGCCAGCAGAGGTCAAAATAAGCAGTAATGCAAACTCAGTCATAGACATAGATTTTCACTTGCAACTTTCTTAAACATATTTAACAGTGCATGAAATGTTGTCTAAAACAAAAAGAATGATGCATTTTAGTGGCTGGATCTGGTTTTATCACATTCTGAATTGAACGTTGAAAATGAGCTTTTCAGAGCCAGCAGAGGTCAAAATAAGCAGTAATGCAAACTCAGTCATAGACATAGATTTTCACTTGCAACTATCTTAAACATATTTAACAGTGCATGAAATGTTGTCTAAAACAAAAAGAATGATGCATTTTAGTGGCTGGATCTGGTTTTATCACATTCTGAATTGAACGTTGAAAATGAGCTTTTCAGAGCCAGTAGAGGTCAAAATAAGCAGTAATGCAAACTCAGTCATAGACATAGATTTTCACTTGCAACTTGCTTTAACATGTTTAACAGTGCATGGAATGTTGTCTAAAACAAAAATAAAATGCATTTTAGTGGCTGGATCTGGTTTTATCACATTCTGAATTGAACGTTGAAAATGAGCTTTTCAGAGCCAGCAGAGGTCAAAATAAGCAGTAATGCAAACTCAGTCATAGACATAGATTTTCACTTGCAACTTGCTTTAACATGTTTAACAGTGCATGGAATGTTGTCTAAAACAAAAATAAAATGCTTTTTTGTGGCTGGATCTGGTTTTATCACATTCTGAATTGAACGTTGAAAATGAGCTTTTCAGAGCCAGCAGAGGTCAAAATAAGCAGTAATGCAAACTCAGTCATAGACATAGATTTTCACTTGCAACTTGCTTTAACATGTTTAACAGTGCATGAAATGTTGTCTAAAACAAAAAGAATGATGCATTTTAGTAGCTGGATCTGGTTTTATCACATTCTGAATTGAACGTTGAAAATGAGCTTTTCAGAGCCAGCAGAGGTCAAAATAAGCAGTAATGCAAACTCAGTCATAGACATAGATTTTCACTTGCAACTATCTTAAACATATTTAACAGTGCATGAAATGTTGTCTAAAACAAAAAGAATGATGCATTTTAGTGGCTGGATCTGGTTTTATCACATTCTGAATTGAACGTTGAAAATGAGCTTTTCAGAGCCAGTAGAGGTCAAAATAAGCAGTAATGCAAACTCAGTCATAGACATAGATTTTCACTTGCAACTTGCTTTAACATGTTTAACAGTGCATGGAATGTTGTCTAAAACAAAAATAAAATGCATTTTAGTGGCTGGATCTGGTTTTATCACATTCTGAATTGAACGTTGAAAATGAGCTTTTCAGAGCCAGCAGAGGTCAAAATAAGCAGTAATGCAAACTCAGTCATAGACATAGATTTTCACTTGCAACTTGCTTTAACATGTTTAACAGTGCATGGAATGTTGTCTAAAACAAAAATAAAATGCTTTTTTGTGGCTGGATCTGGTTTTATCACATTCTGAATTGAACGTTGAAAATGAGCTTTTCAGAGCCAGCAGAGGTCAAAATAAGCAGTAATGCAAACTCAGTCATAGACATAGATTTTCACTTGCAACTTGCTTTAACATGTTTAACAGTGCATGAAATGTTGTCTAAAACAAAAAGAATGATGCATTTTAGTAGCTGGATCTGGTTTTATCACATTCTGAATTGAACGTTGAAAATGAGCTTTTCAGAGCCAGCAGAGGTCAAAATAAGCAGTAATGTAAACTCAGTCATAGACATAGATTTTCACTTGCAACTTGCTTTAACATGTTTAACAGTGCATGTAATGTTGTCTAAAACAAAAAGAAAATGCTTTTTAGTGGCTGGATCTGGTTTTATCACATTCTGAATTGAACGTTGCAAATGAGCTTTTTAGAGCCAGCAGAGGTCAAAATAAGCAGTAATGCAAACTCAGTCATAGACATAGATTTTCACTTGCAACTTGCTTTAACATGTTTAACAGTGCATGGAATGTTGTCTAAAACAAAAATAAAATGCTTTTTTGTGGCTGGATCTGGTTTTATCACATTCTGAATTGAACGTTGAAAATGAGCTTTTCAGAGCCAGCAGAGGTCAAAATAAGCAGTAATGCAAACTCAGTCATAGACATAGATTTTCACTTGCAACTTGCTTTAACATGTTTAACAGTGCATGAAATGTTGTCTAAAACAAAAAGAATGATGCATTTTAGTAGCTGGATCTGGTTTTATCACATTCTGAATTGAACGTTGAAAATGAGCTTTTCAGAGCCAGCAGAGGTCAAAATAAGCAGTAATGCAAACTCAGTCATAGACATAGATTTTCACTTGCAACTTGCTTTAACATGTTTAACAGTGCATGTAATGTTGTCTAAAACAAAAAGAAAATGCTTTTTAGTGGCTGGATCTGGTTTTATCACATTCTGAATTGAACGTTGAAAATGAGCTTTTCAGAGCCAGCAGAGGTCAAAATAAGCAGTAATGCAAACTCAGTCATAGACATAGATTTTCACTTGAAACTTTCTTAAACATATTTAACAGTGCATGAAATGTTGTCTAAAACAAAAAGAATGATGCATTTTAGTGGCTGGATCTGGTTTTATCACATTCTGAATTGAACTTTAAAAATGAGCTTTTCAGAGCCAGCAGAGGTCAAAATAAGCAGTAATGCAAACTCAGTCAGAGACATAGATTTTCACTTGCAACTTTCTTAAACATATTTAACAGTGCATGAAATGTTGTCTAAAACAAAAAGAATGATGCATTTTAGTGGCTGGATCTGGTTTTATCACATTCTGAATTGAACGTTGAAAATGAGCTTTTCAGAGCCAGCAGAGGTCAAAATAAGCAGTAATGCAAACTCAGTCATAGACATAGATTTTCACTTGCAACTTTCTTAAACATATTTAACAGTGCATGAAATGTTGTCTAAAACAAAAAGAATGATGCATTTTAGTGGCTGGATCTGGTTTTATCACATTCTGAATTGAACGTTGAAAATGAGCTTTTCAGAGCCCCAGCAGAGGTCAAAATAAGCAGTAATGCAAACTCAGTCATAGACATAGATTTTCACTTGCAACTTTCTTAAACATATTTAACAGTGCATGAAATGTTGTCTAAAACAAAAAGAATGATGCATTTTAGTGGCTGGATCTGGTTTTATCACATTCTGAATTGAACGTTGAAAATGAGCTTTTCAGAGCCAGCAGAGGTCAAAATAAGCAGTAATGCAAACTCAGTCAGAGACATAGATTTTCACTTGCAACTTGCTTTAACATGTTTAACAGTGCATGAAATGTTGTCTAAAACAAAAAGAATGATGCATTTTAGTAGCTGGATCTGGTTTTATCACATTCTGAATTGAACGTTGAAAATGAGCTTTTCAGAGCCAGCAGAGGTCAAAATAAGCAGTAATGCAAACTCAGTCATAGACATAGATTTTCACTTGCAACTTTCTTAAACATATTTAACAGTGCATGAAATGTTGTCTAAAACAAAAAGAATGATGCATTTTAGTGGCTGGATCTGGTTTTATCACATTCTGAATTGAACGTTGAAAATGAGCTTTTCAGAGCCAGCAGAGGTCAAAATAAGCAGTAATGCAAACTCAGTCAGAGACATAGATTTTCACTTGCAACTTTCTTTAACATGTTTAACAGTGCATGAAATGTTGTCTAAAACAAAAAGAAAATGCTTTTTAGTGGCTGGATCTGGTTTTATCACATTCTGAATTGAACGTTGAAAATGAGCTTTTCAGAGCCAGCAGAGGTCAAAATAAGCAGTAATGCAAACTCAGTCATAGACATAGATTTTCACTTGCAACTTTCTTAAACATATTTAACAGTGCATGAAATGTTGTCTAAAACAAAAAGAATGATGCATTTTAGTGGCTGGATCTGGTTTTATCACATTCTGAATTGAACGTTGAAAATGAGCTTTTCAGAGCCAGCAGAGGTCAAAATAAGCAGTAATGCAAACTCAGTCATAGACATAGATTTTCACTTGCAACTTGCTTTAACATGTTTAACAGTGCATGGAATGTTGTCTAAAACAAAAATAAAATGCTTTTTTGTGGCTGGATCTGGTTTTATCACATTCTGAATTGAACGTTGAAAATGAGCTTTTCAGAGCCAGCAGAGGTCAAAATAAGCAGTAATGCAAACTCAGTCATAGACATAGATTTTCACTTGCAACTTGCTTTAACATGTTTAACAGTGCATGAAATGTTGTCTAAAACAAAAAGAATGATGCATTTTAGTAGCTGGATCTGGTTTTATCACATTCTGAATTGAACGTTGAAAATGAGCTTTTCAGAGCCAGCAGAGGTCAAAATAAGCAGTAATGCAAACTCAGTCATAGACATAGATTTTCACTTGCAACTTGCTTTAACATGTTTAACAGTGCATGTAATGTTGTCTAAAACAAAAATAAAATGCTTTTTTTGTGGCTGGATCTGGTTTTATCACATTCTGAATTGAACGTTGAAAATGAGCTTTTCAGAGCCAGCAGAGGTCAAAATAAGCAGTAATGCAAACTCAGTCATAGACATAGATTTTCACTTGCAACTTGCTTTAACATGTTTAACAGTGCATGAAATGTTGTCTAAAACAAAAAGAAAATGCTTTTTAGTGGCTGGATCTGGTTTTATCACATTCTGAATTGAACGTTGAAAATGAGCTTTTCAGAGCCAGCAGAGGTCAAAATAAGCAGTAATGCAAACTCAGTCATAGACATAGATTTTCACTTGCAACTTGCTTTAACATGTTTAACAGTGCATGTAATGTTGTCTAAAACAAAAAGAAAATGCTTTTTAGTGGCTGGATCTGGTTTTATCACATTCTGAATTGAACGTTGAAAATGAGCTTTTCAGAGCCAGCAGAGGTCAAAATAAGCAGTAATGCAAACTCAGTCATAGACATAGATTTTCACTTGCAACTTGCTTTAACATGTTTAACAGTGCATGGAATGTTGTCTAAAACAAAAATAAAATGCTTTTTTGTGGCTGGATCTGGTTTTATCACATTCTGAATTGAACGTTGAAAATGAGCTTTTCAGAGCCAGCAGAGGTCAAAATAAGCAGTAATGCAAACTCAGTCATAGACATAGATTTTCACTTGCAACTTGCTTTAACATGTTTAACAGTGCATGAAATGTTGTCTAAAACAAAAAGAATGATGCATTTTAGTAGCTGGATCTGGTTTTATCACATTCTGAATTGAACGTTGAAAATGAGCTTTTCAGAGCCAGCAGAGGTCAAAATAAGCAGTAATGCAAACTCAGTCATAGACATAGATTTTCACTTGCAACTTGCTTTAACATGTTTAACAGTGCATGTAATGTTGTCTAAAACAAAAAGAAAATGCTTTTTAGTGGCTGGATCTGGTTTTATCACATTCTGAATTGAACGTTGAAAATGAGCTTTTCAGAGCCAGCAGAGGTCAAAATAAGCAGTAATGCAAACTCAGTCATAGACATAGATTTTCACTTGAAACTTTCTTAAACATATTTAACAGTGCATGAAATGTTGTCTAAAACAAAAAGAATGATGCATTTTAGTGGCTGGATCTGGTTTTATCACATTCTGAATTGAACTTTAAAAATGAGCTTTTCAGAGCCAGCAGAGGTCAAAATAAGCAGTAATGCAAACTCAGTCAGAGACATAGATTTTCACTTGCAACTTTCTTAAACATATTTAACAGTGCATGAAATGTTGTCTAAAACAAAAAGAATGATGCATTTTAGTGGCTGGATCTGGTTTTATCACATTCTGAATTGAACGTTGAAAATGAGCTTTTCAGAGCCAGCAGAGGTCAAAATAAGCAGTAATGCAAACTCAGTCATAGACATAGATTTTCACTTGCAACTTTCTTAAACATATTTAACAGTGCATGAAATGTTGTCTAAAACAAAAAGAATGATGCATTTTAGTGGCTGGATCTGGTTTTATCACATTCTGAATTGAACGTTGAAAATGAGCTTTTCAGAGCCCCAGCAGAGGTCAAAATAAGCAGTAATGCAAACTCAGTCATAGACATAGATTTTCACTTGCAACTTTCTTAAACATATTTAACAGTGCATGAAATGTTGTCTAAAACAAAAAGAATGATGCATTTTAGTGGCTGGATCTGGTTTTATCACATTCTGAATTGAACGTTGAAAATGAGCTTTTCAGAGCCAGCAGAGGTCAAAATAAGCAGTAATGCAAACTCAGTCAGAGACATAGATTTTCACTTGCAACTTGCTTTAACATGTTTAACAGTGCATGAAATGTTGTCTAAAACAAAAAGAATGATGCATTTTAGTAGCTGGATCTGGTTTTATCACATTCTGAATTGAACGTTGAAAATGAGCTTTTCAGAGCCAGCAGAGGTCAAAATAAGCAGTAATGCAAACTCAGTCATAGACATAGATTTTCACTTGCAACTTTCTTAAACATATTTAACAGTGCATGAAATGTTGTCTAAAACAAAAAGAATGATGCATTTTAGTGGCTGGATCTGGTTTTATCACATTCTGAATTGAACGTTGAAAATGAGCTTTTCAGAGCCAGCAGAGGTCAAAATAAGCAGTAATGCAAACTCAGTCAGAGACATAGATTTTCACTTGCAACTTTCTTTAACATGTTTAACAGTGCATGAAATGTTGTCTAAAACAAAAAGAAAATGCTTTTTAGTGGCTGGATCTGGTTTTATCACATTCTGAATTGAACGTTGAAAATGAGCTTTTCAGAGCCAGCAGAGGTCAAAATAAGCAGTAATGCAAACTCAGTCATAGACATAGATTTTCACTTGCAACTTTCTTAAACATATTTAACAGTGCATGAAATGTTGTCTAAAACAAAAAGAATGATGCATTTTAGTGGCTGGATCTGGTTTTATCACATTCTGAATTGAACGTTGAAAATGAGCTTTTCAGAGCCAGCAGAGGTCAAAATAAGCAGTAATGCAAACTCAGTCATAGACATAGATTTTCACTTGCAACTTGCTTTAACATGTTTAACAGTGCATGGAATGTTGTCTAAAACAAAAATAAAATGCTTTTTTGTGGCTGGATCTGGTTTTATCACATTCTGAATTGAACGTTGAAAATGAGCTTTTCAGAGCCAGCAGAGGTCAAAATAAGCAGTAATGCAAACTCAGTCATAGACATAGATTTTCACTTGCAACTTGCTTTAACATGTTTAACAGTGCATGAAATGTTGTCTAAAACAAAAAGAATGATGCATTTTAGTAGCTGGATCTGGTTTTATCACATTCTGAATTGAACGTTGAAAATGAGCTTTTCAGAGCCAGCAGAGGTCAAAATAAGCAGTAATGCAAACTCAGTCATAGACATAGATTTTCACTTGCAACTTGCTTTAACATGTTTAACAGTGCATGTAATGTTGTCTAAAACAAAAATAAAATGCTTTTTAGTGGCTGGATCTGGTTTTATCACATTCTGAATTGAACGTTGAAAATGAGCTTTTCAGAGCCAGCAGAGGTCAAAATAAGCAGTAATGCAAACTCAGTCATAGACATAGATTTTCACTTGCAACTTGCTTTAACATGTTTAACAGTGCATGAAATGTTGTCTAAAACAAAAAGAAAATGCTTTTTAGTGGCTGGATCTGGTTTTATCACATTCTGAATTGAACGTTGAAAATGAGCTTTTCAGAGCCAGCAGAGGTCAAAATAAGCAGTAATGCAAACTCAGTCATAGACATAGATTTTCACTTGCAACTCTCTTAAACATATTTAACAGTGCATGGAATGTTGTCTAAAACAAAAAGAATGATGCATTTTAGTGGCTGGATCTGGTTTTATCACATTCTGAATTGAACGTTGAAAATGAGCTTTTCAGAGCCAGTAGAGGTCAAAATAAGCAGTAATGCAAACTCAGTCATAGACATAGATTTTCACTTGCAACTTGCTTTAACATGTTTAACAGTGCATGGAATGTTGTCTAAAACAAAAATAAAATGCTTTTTTGTGGCTGGATCTGGTTTTATCACATTCTGAATTGAACGTTGAAAATGAGCTTTTCAGAGCCAGCAGAGGTCAAAATAAGCAGTAATGCAAACTCAGTCATAGACATAGATTTTCACTTGCAACTTGCTTTAACATGTTTAACAGTGCATGAAATGTTGTCTAAAAAAAAGAAAATGCTTTTTAGTGGCTGGATCTGGTTTTATCACATTCTGAATTGAACGTTGAAAATGAGCTTTTCAGAGCCAGCAGAGGTCAAAATAAGCAGTAATGCAAACTCAGTCATAGACATAGATTTTCACTTGCAACTTTCTTAAACATATTTAACAGTGCATGAAATGTTGTCTAAAACAAAAAGAATGATGCATTTTAGTGGCTGGATCTGGTTTTATCACATTCTGAATTGAACGTTGAAAATGAGCTTTTCAGAGCCAGCAGAGGTCAAAATAAGCAGTAATGCAAACTCAGTCATAGACATAGATTTTCACTTGCAACTTGCTTTAACATGTTTAACAGTGCATGGAATGTTGTCTAAAACAAAAATAAAATGCTTTTTTGTGGCTGGATCTGGTTTTATCACATTCTGAATTGAACGTTGAAAATGAGCTTTTCAGAGCCAGCAGAGGTCAAAATAAGCAGTAATGCAAACTCAGTCATAGACATAGATTTTCACTTGCAACTTGCTTTAACATGTTTAACAGTGCATGAAATGTTGTCTAAAACAAAAAGAATGATGCATTTTAGTAGCTGGATCTGGTTTTATCACATTCTGAATTGAACGTTGAAAATGAGCTTTTCAGAGCCAGCAGAGGTCAAAATAAGCAGTAATGCAAACTCAGTCATAGACATAGATTTTCACTTGCAACTTGCTTTAACATGTTTAACAGTGCATGTAATGTTGTCTAAAACAAAAATAAAATGCTTTTTTGTGGCTGGATCTGGTTTTATCACATTCTGAATTGAACGTTGAAAATGAGCTTTTCAGAGCCAGCAGAGGTCAAAATAAGCAGTAATGCAAACTCAGTCATAGACATAGATTTTCACTTGCAACTTGCTTTAACATGTTTAACAGTGCATGAAATGTTGTCTAAAACAAAAAGAAAATGCTTTTTAGTGGCTGGATCTGGTTTTATCACATTCTGAATTGAACGTTGAAAATGAGCTTTTCAGAGCCAGCAGAGGTCAAAATAAGCAGTAATGCAAACTCAGTCATAGACATAGATTTTCACTTGCAACTTTCTTAAACATATTTAACAGTGCATGAAATGTTGTCTAAAACAAAAAGAATGATGCATTTTAGTGGCTGGATCTGGTTTTATCACATTCTGAATTGAATGTTGAAAATGAGCTTTACAGAGCCAGCAGAGGTCAAAATAAGCAGTAATGCAAACTCAGTCATAGACATAGATTTTCACTTGCAACTTTCTTAAACATATTTAACAGTGCAAGAAATGTTGTCTAAAACAAAAAGAATGATGCATTTTAGTGGCTGGATCTGGTTTTATCACATTCTGAATTGAACTTTAAAAATGAGCTTTTCAGAGCCAGCAGAGGTCAAAATAAGCAGTAATGCAAACTCAGTCAGAGACATAGATTTTCACTTGCAACTTTCTTAAACATATTTAACAGTGCATGAAATGTTGTCTAAAACAAAAAGAATGATGCATTTTAGTGGCTGGATCTGGTTTTATCACATTCTGAATTGAACGTTGAAAATGAGCTTTTCAGAGCCAGCAGAGGTCAAAATAAGCAGTAATGCAAACTCAGTCATAAACATAGATTTTCACTTGCAACTTTCTTAAACATATTTAACAGTGCATGAAATGTTGTCTAAAACAAAAAGAATGATGCATTTTAGTGGCTGGATCTGGTTTTATCACATTCTGAATTGAACGTTGAAAATGAGCTTTTCAGAGCCAGCAGAGGTCAAAATAAGCAGTAATGCAAACTCAGTCATAGACATAGATTTTCACTTGCAACTTGCTTTAACATGTTTAACAGTGCATGGAATGTTGTCTAAAACAAAAATAAAATGCTTTTTTGTGGCTGGATCTGGTTTTATCACATTCTGAATTGAACGTTGAAAATGAGCTTTTCAGAGCCAGCAGAGGTCAAAATAAGCAGTAATGCAAACTCAGTCATAGACATAGATTTTCACTTGCAACTTGCTTTAACATGTTTAACAGTGCATGAAATGTTGTCTAAAAAAAAGAAAATGCTTTTTAGTGGCTGGATCTGGTTTTATCACATTCTGAATTGAACGTTGAAAATGAGCTTTTCAGAGCCAGCAGAGGTCAAAATAAGCAGTAATGCAAACTCAGTCATAGACATAGATTTTCACTTGCAACTTTCTTAAACATATTTAACAGTGCATGAAATGTTGTCTAAAACAAAAAGAATGATGCATTTTAGTGGCTGGATCTGGTTTTATCACATTCTGAATTGAACGTTGAAAATGAGCTTTTCAGAGCCAGCAGAGGTCAAAATAAGCAGTAATGCAAACTCAGTCATAGACATAGATTTTCACTTGCAACTATCTTAAACATATTTAACAGTGCATGAAATGTTGTCTAAAACAAAAAGAATGATGCATTTTAGTGGCTGGATCTGGTTTTATCACATTCTGAATTGAACGTTGAAAATGAGCTTTTCAGAGCCAGTAGAGGTCAAAATAAGCAGTAATGCAAACTCAGTCATAGACATAGATTTTCACTTGCAACTTGCTTTAACATGTTTAACAGTGCATGGAATGTTGTCTAAAACAAAAATAAAATGCATTTTAGTGGCTGGATCTGGTTTTATCACATTCTGAATTGAACGTTGAAAATGAGCTTTTCAGAGCCAGCAGAGGTCAAAATAAGCAGTAATGCAAACTCAGTCATAGACATAGATTTTCACTTGCAACTTGCTTTAACATGTTTAACAGTGCATGGAATGTTGTCTAAAACAAAAATAAAATGCTTTTTTGTGGCTGGATCTGGTTTTATCACATTCTGAATTGAACGTTGAAAATGAGCTTTTCAGAGCCAGCAGAGGTCAAAATAAGCAGTAATGCAAACTCAGTCATAGACATAGATTTTCACTTGCAACTTGCTTTAACATGTTTAACAGTGCATGAAATGTTGTCTAAAACAAAAAGAATGATGCATTTTAGTAGCTGGATCTGGTTTTATCACATTCTGAATTGAACGTTGAAAATGAGCTTTTCAGAGCCAGCAGAGGTCAAAATAAGCAGTAATGCAAACTCAGTCATAGACATAGATTTTCACTTGCAACTTGCTTTAACATGTTTAACAGTGCATGTAATGTTGTCTAAAACAAAAAGAAAATGCTTTTTAGTGGCTGGATCTGGTTTTATCACATTCTGAATTGAACTTTAAAAATGAGCTTTTCAGAGCCAGCAGAGGTCAAAATAAGCAGTAATGCAAACTCAGTCAGAGACATAGATTTTCACTTGCAACTTTCTTAAACATATTTAACAGTGCATGAAATGTTGTCTAAAACAAAAAGAATGATGCATTTTAGTGGCTGGATCTGGTTTTATCACATTCTGAATTGAACGTTGAAAATGAGCTTTTCAGAGCCAGCAGAGGTCAAAATAAGCAGTAATGCAAACTCAGTCAGAGACATAGATTTTCACTTGCAACTTTCTTAAACATATTTAACAGTGCATGAAATGTTGTCTAAAACAAAAAGAATGATGCATTTTAGTGGCTGGTTCTGGTTTTATCACATTCTGAATTGAACGTTGAAAATGAGCTTTTCAGAGCCCCAGCAGAGGTCAAAATAAGCAGTAATGCAAACTCAGTCATAGACATAGATTTTCACTTGCAACTTTCTTAAACATATTTAACAGTGCATGAAATGTTGTCTAAAACAAAAAGAATGATGCATTTTAGTAGCTGGATCTGGTTTTATCACATTCTGAATTGAACGTTGAAAATGAGCTTTTCAGAGCCAGCAGAGGTCAAAATAAGCAGTAATGCAAACTCAGTCAGAGACATAGATTTTCACTTGCAACTTGCTTTAACATGTTTAACAGTGCATGAAATGTTGTCTAAAACAAAAAGAATGATGCATTTTAGTAGCTGGATCTGGTTTTATCACATTCTGAATTGAACGTTGAAAATGAGCTTTTCAGAGCCAGCAGAGGTCAAAATAAGCAGTAATGCAAACTCAGTCATAGACATAGATTTTCACTTGCAACTTTCTTAAACATATTTAACAGTGCATGAAATGTTGTCTAAAACAAAAAGAATGATGCATTTTAGTGGCTGGATCTGGTTTTATCACATTCTGAATTGAACGTTGAAAATGAGCTTTTCAGAGCCAGCAGAGGTCAAAATAAGCAGTAATGCAAACTCAGTCAGAGACATAGATTTTCACTTGCAACTTTCTTTAACATGTTTAACAGTGCATGAAATGTTGTCTAAAACAAAAAGAAAATGCTTTTTAGTGGCTGGATCTGGTTTTATCACATTCTGAATTGAACGTTGAAAATGAGCTTTTCAGAGCCAGCAGAGGTCAAAATAAGCAGTAATGCAAACTCAGTCATAGACATAGATTTTCACTTGCAACTTTCTTAAACATATTTAACAGTGCATGAAATGTTGTCTAAAACAAAAAGAATGATGCATTTTAGTGGCTGGATCTGGTTTTATCACATTCTGAATTGAACGTTGAAAATGAGCTTTTCAGAGCCAGCAGAGGTCAAAATAAGCAGTAATGCAAACTCAGTCATAGACATAGATTTTCACTTGCAACTTGCTTTAACATGTTTAACAGTGCATGGAATGTTGTCTAAAACAAAAATAAAATGCTTTTTTGTGGCTGGATCTGGTTTTATCACATTCTGAATTGAACGTTGAAAATGAGCTTTTCAGAGCCAGCAGAGGTCAAAATAAGCAGTAATGCAAACTCAGTCATAGACATAGATTTTCACTTGCAACTTGCTTTAACATGTTTAACAGTGCATGAAATGTTGTCTAAAACAAAAAGAATGATGCATTTTAGTAGCTGGATCTGGTTTTATCACATTCTGAATTGAACGTTGAAAATGAGCTTTTCAGAGCCAGCAGAGGTCAAAATAAGCAGTAATGCAAACTCAGTCATAGACATAGATTTTCACTTGCAACTTGCTTTAACATGTTTAACAGTGCATGTAATGTTGTCTAAAACAAAAATAAAATGCTTTTTTGTGGCTGGATCTGGTTTTATCACATTCTGAATTGAACGTTGAAAATGAGCTTTTCAGAGCCAGCAGAGGTCAAAATAAGCAGTAATGCAAACTCAGTCATAGACATAGATTTTCACTTGCAACTTGCTTTAACATGTTTAACAGTGCATGAAATGTTGTCTAAAACAAAAA
Organism: Danio rerio; assembly: GCF_052040795.2. Lineage (NCBI taxonomy): Eukaryota > Metazoa > Chordata > Actinopteri > Cypriniformes > Danionidae > Danio > Danio rerio. The sequence continues at coordinate 14,952,003 of NC_141034.1, read as the reverse complement.
GAAAATGCTTTTTAGTGGCTGGATCTGGTTTTATCACATTCTGAATTGAACGTTGAAAATGAGCTTTTCAGAGCCAGCAGAGGTCAAAATAAGCAGTAATGCAAACTCAGTCATAGACATAGATTTTCACTTGCAACTCTCTTAAACATATTTAACAGTGCATGAAATGTTGTCTAAAACAAAAAGAATGATGCATTTTAGTGGCTGGATCTGGTTTTATCACATTCTGAATTGAACTTTAAAAATGAGCTTTTCAGAGCCAGCAGAGGTCAAAATAAGCAGTAATGCAAACTCAGTCATAGACATAGATTTTCACTTGCAACTTGCTTTAACATGTTTAACAGTGCATGGAATGTTGTCTAAAACAAAAATAAAATGCTTTTTTGTGGCTGGATCTGGTTTTATCACATTCTGAATTGAACGTTGAAAATGAGCTTTTCAGAGCCAGCAGAGGTCAAAATAAGCAGTAATGCAAACTCAGTCATAGACATAGATTTTCACTTGCAACTTGCTTTAACATGTTTAACAGTGCATGAAATGTTGTCTAAAAAAAAGAAAATGCTTTTTAGTGGCTGGATCTGGTTTTATCACATTCTGAATTGAACGTTGAAAATGAGCTTTTCAGAGCCAGCAGAGGTCAAAATAAGCAGTAATGCAAACTCAGTCATAGACATAGATTTTCACTTGCAACTTTCTTAAACATATTTAACAGTGCATGAAATGTTGTCTAAAACAAAAAGAATGATGCATTTTAGTGGCTGGATCTGGTTTTATCACATTCTGAATTGAACGTTGAAAATGAGCTTTTCAGAGCCAGCAGAGGTCAAAATAAGCAGTAATGCAAACTCAGTCATAGACATAGATTTTCACTTGCAACTATCTTAAACATATTTAACAGTGCATGAAATGTTGTCTAAAACAAAAAGAATGATGCATTTTAGTGGCTGGATCTGGTTTTATCATATTCTGAATTGAACGTTGAAAATGAGCTTTTCAGAGCCAGTAGAGGTCAAAATAAGCAGTAATGCAAACTCAGTCATAGACATAGATTTTCACTTGCAACTTGCTTTAACATGTTTAACAGTGCATGGAATGTTGTCTAAAACAAAAATAAAATGCTTTTTTGTGGCTGGATCTGGTTTTATCACATTCTGAATTGAACGTTGAAAATGAGCTTTTCAGAGCCAGCAGAGGTCAAAATAAGCAGTAATGCAAACTCAGTCATAGACATAGATTTTCACTTGCAACTTGCTTTAACATGTTTAACAGTGCATGAAATGTTGTCTAAAAAAAAGAAAATGCTTTTTAGTGGCTGGATCTGGTTTTATCACATTCTGAATTGAACGTTGAAAATGAGCTTTTCAGAGCCAGCAGAGGTCAAAATAAGCAGTAATGCAAACTCAGTCATAGACATAGATTTTCACTTGCAACTTTCTTAAACATATTTAACAGTGCATGAAATGTTGTCTAAAACAAAAAGAATGATGCATTTTAGTGGCTGGATCTGGTTTTATCACATTCTGAATTGAACGTTGAAAATGAGCTTTTCAGAGCCAGCAGAGGTCAAAATAAGCAGTAATGCAAACTCAGTCATAGACATAGATTTTCACTTGCAACTTGCTTTAACATGTTTAACAGTGCATGGAATGTTGTCTAAAACAAAAATAAAATGCTTTTTTGTGGCTGGATCTGGTTTTATCACATTCTGAATTGAACGTTGAAAATGAGCTTTTCAGAGCCAGCAGAGGTCAAAATAAGCAGTAATGCAAACTCAGTCATAGACATAGATTTTCACTTGCAACTTGCTTTAACATGTTTAACAGTGCATGAAATGTTGTCTAAAACAAAAAGAATGATGCATTTTAGTAGCTGGATCTGGTTTTATCACATTCTGAATTGAACGTTGAAAATGAGCTTTTCAGAGCCAGCAGAGGTCAAAATAAGCAGTAATGCAAACTCAGTCATAGACATAGATTTTCACTTGCAACTTGCTTTAACATGTTTAACAGTGCATGTAATGTTGTCTAAAACAAAAATAAAATGCTTTTTTGTGGCTGGATCTGGTTTTATCACATTCTGAATTGAACGTTGAAAATGAGCTTTTCAGAGCCAGCAGAGGTCAAAATAAGCAGTAATGCAAACTCAGTCATAGACATAGATTTTCACTTGCAACTTGCTTTAACATGTTTAACAGTGCATGAAATGTTGTCTAAAACAAAAAGAAAATGCTTTTTAGTGGCTGGATCTGGTTTTATCACATTCTGAATTGAACGTTGAAAATGAGCTTTTCAGAGCCAGCAGAGGTCAAAATAAGCAGTAATGCAAACTCAGTCATAGACATAGATTTTCACTTGCAACTTTCTTAAACATATTTAACAGTGCATGAAATGTTGTCTAAAACAAAAAGAATGATGCATTTTAGTGGCTGGATCTGGTTTTATCACATTCTGAATTGAATGTTGAAAATGAGCTTTACAGAGCCAGCAGAGGTCAAAATAAGCAGTAATGCAAACTCAGTCATAGACATAGATTTTCACTTGCAACTTTCTTAAACATATTTAACAGTGCAAGAAATGTTGTCTAAAACAAAAAGAATGATGCATTTTAGTGGCTGGATCTGGTTTTATCACATTCTGAATTGAACTTTAAAAATGAGCTTTTCAGAGCCAGCAGAGGTCAAAATAAGCAGTAATGCAAACTCAGTCAGAGACATAGATTTTCACTTGCAACTTTCTTAAACATATTTAACAGTGCATGAAATGTTGTCTAAAACAAAAAGAATGATGCATTTTAGTGGCTGGATCTGGTTTTATCACATTCTGAATTGAACGTTGAAAATGAGCTTTTCAGAGCCAGCAGAGGTCAAAATAAGCAGTAATGCAAACTCAGTCATAAACATAGATTTTCACTTGCAACTTTCTTAAACATATTTAACAGTGCATGAAATGTTGTCTAAAACAAAAAGAATGATGCATTTTAGTGGCTGGATCTGGTTTTATCACATTCTGAATTGAACGTTGAAAATGAGCTTTTCAGAGCCAGCAGAGGTCAAAATAAGCAGTAATGCAAACTCAGTCATAGACATAGATTTTCACTTGCAACTTGCTTTAACATGTTTAACAGTGCATGGAATGTTGTCTAAAACAAAAATAAAATGCTTTTTTGTGGCTGGATCTGGTTTTATCACATTCTGAATTGAACGTTGAAAATGAGCTTTTCAGAGCCAGCAGAGGTCAAAATAAGCAGTAATGCAAACTCAGTCATAGACATAGATTTTCACTTGCAACTTGCTTTAACATGTTTAACAGTGCATGAAATGTTGTCTAAAAAAAAGAAAATGCTTTTTAGTGGCTGGATCTGGTTTTATCACATTCTGAATTGAACGTTGAAAATGAGCTTTTCAGAGCCAGCAGAGGTCAAAATAAGCAGTAATGCAAACTCAGTCATAGACATAGATTTTCACTTGCAACTTTCTTAAACATATTTAACAGTGCATGAAATGTTGTCTAAAACAAAAAGAATGATGCATTTTAGTGGCTGGATCTGGTTTTATCACATTCTGAATTGAACGTTGAAAATGAGCTTTTCAGAGCCAGCAGAGGTCAAAATAAGCAGTAATGCAAACTCAGTCATAGACATAGATTTTCACTTGCAACTATCTTAAACATATTTAACAGTGCATGAAATGTTGTCTAAAACAAAAAGAATGATGCATTTTAGTGGCTGGATCTGGTTTTATCACATTCTGAATTGAACGTTGAAAATGAGCTTTTCAGAGCCAGTAGAGGTCAAAATAAGCAGTAATGCAAACTCAGTCATAGACATAGATTTTCACTTGCAACTTGCTTTAACATGTTTAACAGTGCATGGAATGTTGTCTAAAACAAAAATAAAATGCTTTTTTGTGGCTGGATCTGGTTTTATCACATTCTGAATTGAACGTTGAAAATGAGCTTTTCAGAGCCAGCAGAGGTCAAAATAAGCAGTAATGCAAACTCAGTCATAGACATAGATTTTCACTTGCAACTTGCTTTAACATGTTTAACAGTGCATGAAATGTTGTCTAAAAAAAAAAGAAAATGCTTTTTAGTGGCTGGATCTGGTTTTATCACATTCTGAATTGAACGTTGAAAATGAGCTTTTCAGAGCCAGCAGAGGTCAAAATAAGCAGTAATGCAAACTCAGTCATAGACATAGATTTTCACTTGCAACTTGCTTTAACATGTTTAACAGTGCATGAAATGTTGTCTAAAAAAAAAAGAAAATGCTTTTTAGTGGCTGGATCTGGTTTTATCACATTCTGAATTGAACGTTGAAAATGAGCTTTTCAGAGCCAGCAGAGGTCAAAATAAGCAGTAATGCAAACTCAGTCATAGACATAGATTTTCACTTGCAACTTTCTTAAACATATTTAACAGTGCATGAAATGTTGTCTAAAACAAAAAGAATGATGCATTTTAGTGGCTGGATCTGGTTTTATCACATTCTGAATTGAATGTTGAAAATGAGCTTTACAGAGCCAGCAGAGGTCAAAATAAGCAGTAATGCAAACTCAGTCATAGACATAGATTTTCACTTGCAACTTTCTTAAACATATTTAACAGTGCAAGAAATGTTGTCTAAAACAAAAAGAATGATGCATTTTAGTGGCTGGATCTGGTTTTATCACATTCTGAATTGAACTTTAAAAATGAGCTTTTCAGAGCCAGCAGAGGTCAAAATAAGCAGTAATGCAAACTCAGTCAGAGACATAGATTTTCACTTGCAACTTTCTTAAACATATTTAACAGTGCATGAAATGTTGTCTAAAACAAAAAGAATGATGCATTTTAGTGGCTGGATCTGGTTTTATCACATTCTGAATTGAACGTTGAAAATGAGCTTTTCAGAGCCAGCAGAGGTCAAAATAAGCAGTAATGCAAACTCAGTCATAAACATAGATTTTCACTTGCAACTTTCTTAAACATATTTAACAGTGCATGAAATGTTGTCTAAAACAAAAAGAATGATGCATTTTAGTGGCTGGATCTGGTTTTATCACATTCTGAATTGAACGTTGAAAATGAGCTTTTCAGAGCCAGCAGAGGTCAAAATAAGCAGTAATGCAAACTCAGTCATAGACATAGATTTTCACTTGCAACTTGCTTTAACATGTTTAACAGTGCATGGAATGTTGTCTAAAACAAAAATAAAATGCTTTTTTGTGGCTGGATCTGGTTTTATCACATTCTGAATTGAACGTTGAAAATGAGCTTTTCAGAGCCAGCAGAGGTCAAAATAAGCAGTAATGCAAACTCAGTCATAGACATAGATTTTCACTTGCAACTTGCTTTAACATGTTTAACAGTGCATGAAATGTTGTCTAAAAAAAAGAAAATGCTTTTTAGTGGCTGGATCTGGTTTTATCACATTCTGAATTGAACGTTGAAAATGAGCTTTTCAGAGCCAGCAGAGGTCAAAATAAGCAGTAATGCAAACTCAGTCATAGACATAGATTTTCACTTGCAACTTTCTTAAACATATTTAACAGTGCATGAAATGTTGTCTAAAACAAAAAGAATGATGCATTTTAGTGGCTGGATCTGGTTTTATCACATTCTGAATTGAACGTTGAAAATGAGCTTTTCAGAGCCAGCAGAGGTCAAAATAAGCAGTAATGCAAACTCAGTCATAGACATAGATTTTCACTTGCAACTTGCTTTAACATGTTTAACAGTGCATGAAATGTTGTCTAAAAAAAAAAGAAAATGCTTTTTAGTGGCTGGATCTGGTTTTATCACATTCTGAATTGAACGTTGAAAATGAGCTTTTCAGAGCCAGCAGAGGTCAAAATAAGCAGTAATGCAAACTCAGTCATAGACATAGATTTTCACTTGCAACTTGCTTTAACATGTTTAACAGTGCATGAAATGTTGTCTAAAAAAAAAAGAAAATGCTTTTTAGTGGCTGGATCTGGTTTTATCACATTCTGAATTGAACGTTGAAAATGAGCTTTTCAGAGCCAGCAGAGGTCAAAATAAGCAGTAATGCAAACTCAGTCATAGACATAGATTTTCACTTGCAACTTTCTTAAACATATTTAACAGTGCATGAAATGTTGTCTAAAACAAAAAGAATGATGCATTTTAGTGGCTGGATCTGGTTTTATCACATTCTGAATTGAATGTTGAAAATGAGCTTTACAGAGCCAGCAGAGGTCAAAATAAGCAGTAATGCAAACTCAGTCATAGACATAGATTTTCACTTGCAACTTTCTTAAACATATTTAACAGTGCAAGAAATGTTGTCTAAAACAAAAAGAATGATGCATTTTAGTGGCTGGATCTGGTTTTATCACATTCTGAATTGAACTTTAAAAATGAGCTTTTCAGAGCCAGCAGAGGTCAAAATAAGCAGTAATGCAAACTCAGTCAGAGACATAGATTTTCACTTGCAACTTTCTTAAACATATTTAACAGTGCATGAAATGTTGTCTAAAACAAAAAGAATGATGCATTTTAGTGGCTGGATCTGGTTTTATCACATTCTGAATTGAACGTTGAAAATGAGCTTTTCAGAGCCAGCAGAGGTCAAAATAAGCAGTAATGCAAACTCAGTCATAAACATAGATTTTCACTTGCAACTTTCTTAAACATATTTAACAGTGCATGAAATGTTGTCTAAAACAAAAAGAATGATGCATTTTAGTGGCTGGATCTGGTTTTATCACATTCTGAATTGAACGTTGAAAATGAGCTTTTCAGAGCCAGCAGAGGTCAAAATAAGCAGTAATGCAAACTCAGTCATAGACATAGATTTTCACTTGCAACTTGCTTTAACATGTTTAACAGTGCATGGAATGTTGTCTAAAACAAAAATAAAATGCTTTTTTGTGGCTGGATCTGGTTTTATCACATTCTGAATTGAACGTTGAAAATGAGCTTTTCAGAGCCAGCAGAGGTCAAAATAAGCAGTAATGCAAACTCAGTCATAGACATAGATTTTCACTTGCAACTTGCTTTAACATGTTTAACAGTGCATGAAATGTTGTCTAAAAAAAAGAAAATGCTTTTTAGTGGCTGGATCTGGTTTTATCACATTCTGAATTGAACGTTGAAAATGAGCTTTTCAGAGCCAGCAGAGGTCAAAATAAGCAGTAATGCAAACTCAGTCATAGACATAGATTTTCACTTGCAACTTTCTTAAACATATTTAACAGTGCATGAAATGTTGTCTAAAACAAAAAGAATGATGCATTTTAGTGGCTGGATCTGGTTTTATCACATTCTGAATTGAACGTTAAAAATGAGCTTTTCAGAGCCAGCAGAGGTCAAAATAAGCAGTAATGCAAACTCAGTCATAGACATAGATTTTCACTTGCAACTATCTTAAACATATTTAACAGTGCATGAAATGTTGTCTAAAACAAAAAGAATGATGCATTTTAGTGGCTGGATCTGGTTTTATCACATTCTGAATTGAACGTTGAAAATGAGCTTTTCAGAGCCAGTAGAGGTCAAAATAAGCAGTAATGCAAACTCAGTCATAGACATAGATTTTCACTTGCAACTTGCTTTAACATGTTTAACAGTGCATGGAATGTTGTCTAAAACAAAAATAAAATGCTTTTTTTGTGGCTGGATCTGGTTTTATCACATTCTGAATTGAACGTTGAAAATGAGCTTTTCAGAGCCAGCAGAGGTCAAAATAAGCAGTAATGCAAACTCAGTCATAGACATAGATTTTCACTTGCAACTTGCTTTAACATGTTTAACAGTGCATGAAATGTTGTCTAAAAAAAAAAGAAAATGCTTTTTAGTGGCTGGATCTGGTTTTATCACATTCTGAATTGAACGTTGAAAATGAGCTTTTCAGAGCCAGCAGAGGTCAAAATAAGCAGTAATGCAAACTCAGTCATAGACATAGATTTTCACTTGCAACTTGCTTTAACATGTTTAACAGTGCATGAAATGTTGTCTAAAAAAAAAAGAAAATGCTTTTTAGTGGCTGGATCTGGTTTTATCACATTCTGAATTGAACGTTGAAAATGAGCTTTTCAGAGCCAGCAGAGGTCAAAATAAGCAGTAATGCAAACTCAGTCATAGACATAGATTTTCACTTGCAACTTTCTTAAACATATTTAACAGTGCATGAAATGTTGTCTAAAACAAAAAGAATGATGCATTTTAGTGGCTGGATCTGGTTTTATCACATTCTGAATTGAACGTTGAAAATGAGCTTTTCAGAGCCAGCAGAGGTCAAAATAAGCAGTAATGCAAACTCAGTCATAGACATAGATTTTCACTTGCAACTTTCTTAAACATATTTAACAGTGCATGAAATGTTGTCTAAAACAAAAAGAATGATGCATTTTAGTGGCTGGATCTGGTTTTATCACATTCTGAATTGAACGTTGAAAATGAGCTTTTCAGAGCCCCAGCAGAGGTCAAAATAAGCAGTAATGCAAACTCAGTCATAGACATAGATTTTCACTTGCAACTTGCTTTAACATATTTAACAGTGCATGAAATGTTGTCTAAAACAAAAAGAATGATGCATTTTAGTAGCTGGATCTGGTTTTATCACATTCTGAATTGAACGTTGAAAATGAGCTTTTCAGAGCCAGCAGAGGTCAAAATAAGCAGTAATGCAAACTCAGTCATAGACATAGATTTTCACTTGCAACTTTCTTAAACATATTTAACAGTGCATGAAATGTTGTCTAAAACAAAAAGAATGATGCATTTTAGTGGCTGGATCTGGTTTTATCACATTCTGAATTGAACGTTGAAAATGAGCTTTTCAGAGCCAGCAGAGGTCAAAATAAGCAGTAATGCAAACTCAGTCAGAGAAATAGATTTTCACTTGCAACTTTCTTTAACATGTTTAACAGTGCATGAAATGTTGTCTAAAACAAAAAGAAAATGCTTTTTAGTGGCTGGATCTGGTTTTATCACATTCTGAATTGAACGTTGAAAATGAGCTTTTCAGAGCCAGCAGAGGTCAAAATAAGCAGTAATGCAAACTCAGTCATAGACATAGATTTTCACTTGCAACTTTCTTAAACATATTTAACAGTGCATGAAATGTTGTCTAAAACAAAAAGAATGATGCATTTTAGTGGCTGGATCTGGTTTTATCACATTCTGAATTGAACGTTGAAAATGAGCTTTTCAGAGCCAGCAGAGGTCAAAATAAGCAGTAATGCAAACTCAGTCATAGACATAGATTTTCACTTGCAACTTTCTTAAACATATTTAACAGTGCATGAAATGTTGTCTAAAACAAAAAGAATGATGCATTTTAGTGGCTGGATCTGGTTTTATCACATTCTGAATTGAACGTTGAAAATGAGCTTTTCAGAGCCCCAGCAGAGGTCAAAATAAGCAGTAATGCAAACTCAGTCATAGACATAGATTTTCACTTGCAACTTTCTTAAACATATTTAACAGTGCATGAAATGTTGTCTAAAACAAAAAGAATGATGCATTTTAGTGGCTGGATCTGGTTTTATCACATTCTGAATTGAACGTTGAAAATGAGCTTTTCAGAGCCAGCAGAGGTCAAAATAAGCAGTAATGCAAACTCAGTCAGAGACATAGATTTTCACTTGCAACTTGCTTTAACATGTTTAACAGTGCATGAAATGTTGTCTAAAACAAAAAGAATGATGCATTTTAGTAGCTGGATCTGGTTTTATCACATTCTGAATTGAACGTTGAAAATGAGCTTTTCAGAGCCAGCAGAGGTCAAAATAAGCAGTAATGCAAACTCAGTCATAGACATAGATTTTCACTTGCAACTTTCTTAAACATATTTAACAGTGCATGAAATGTTGTCTAAAACAAAAAGAATGATGCATTTTAGTGGCTGGATCTGGTTTTATCACATTCTGAATTGAACGTTGAAAATGAGCTTTTCAGAGCCAGCAGAGGTCAAAATAAGCAGTAATGCAAACTCAGTCAGAGACATAGATTTTCACTTGCAACTTTCTTTAACATGTTTAACAGTGCATGATATGTTGTCTAAAACAAAAAGAAAATGCTTTTTAGTGGCTGGATCTGGTTTTATCACATTCTGAATTGAACGTTGAAAATGAGCTTTTCAGAGCCAGCAGAGGTCAAAATAAGCAGTAATGCAAACTCAGTCATAGACATAGATTTTCACTTGCAACTTTCTTAAACATATTTAACAGTGCATGAAATGTTGTCTAAAACAAAAAGAATGATGCATTTTAGTGGCTGGATCTGGTTTTATCACATTCTGAATTGAACGTTGAAAATGAGCTTTTCAGAGCCAGCAGAGGTCAAAATAAGCAGTAATGCAAACTCAGTCATAGACATAGATTTTCACTTGCAACTTGCTTTAACATGTTTAACAGTGCATGTAATGTTGTCTAAAACAAAAATAAAATGCTTTTTTGTGGCTGGATCTGGTTTTATCACATTCTGAATTGAACGTTGAAAATGAGCTTTTCAGAGCCAGCAGAGGTCAAAATAAGCAGTAATGCAAACTCAGTCATAGACATAGATTTTCACTTGCAACTTTCTTAAACATATTTAACAGTGCATGAAATGTTGTCTAAAACAAAAAGAATGATGCATTTTAGTGGCTGGATCTGGTTTTATCACATTCTGAATTGAACGTTGAAAATGAGCTTTTCAGAGCCAGCAGAGGTCAAAATAAGCAGTAATGCAAACTCAGTCATAGACATAGATTTTCACTTGCAACTTGCTTTAACATGTTTAACAGTGCATGGAATGTTGTCTAAAACAAAAATAAAATGCTTTTTTGTGGCTGGATCTGGTTTTATCACATTCTGAATTGAACGTTGAAAATGAGCTTTTCAGAGCCAGCAGAGGTCAAAATAAGCAGTAATGCAAACTCAGTCATAGACATAGATTTTCACTTGCAACTTGCTTTAACATGTTTAACAGTGCATGAAATGTTGTCTAAAACAAAAAGAAAATGCTTTTTAGTGGCTGGATCTGGTTTTATCACATTCTGAATTGAACGTTGAAAATGAGCTTTTCAGAGCCAGCAGAGGTCAAAATAAGCAGTAATGCAAACTCAGTCATAGACATAGATTTTCACTTGCAACTTTCTTAAACATATTTAACAGTGCATGAAATGTTGTCTAAAACAAAAAGAATGATGCATTTTAGTGGCTGGATCTGGTTTTATCACATTCTGAATTGAATGTTGAAAATGAGCTTTACAGAGCCAGCAGAGGTCAAAATAAGCAGTAATGCAAACTCAGTCATAGACATAGATTTTCACTTGCAACTTTCTTAAACATATTTAACAGTGCAAGAAATGTTGTCTAAAACAAAAAGAATGATGCATTTTAGTGGCTGGATCTGGTTTTATCACATTCTGAATTGAACTTTAAAAATGAGCTTTTCAGAGCCAGCAGAGGTCAAAATAAGCAGTAATGCAAACTCAGTCAGAGACATAGATTTTCACTTGCAACTTTCTTAAACATATTTAACAGTGCATGAAATGTTGTCTAAAACAAAAAGAATGATGCATTTTAGTGGCTGGATCTGGTTTTATCACATTCTGAATTGAACGTTGAAAATGAGCTTTTCAGAGCCAGCAGAGGTCAAAATAAGCAGTAATGCAAACTCAGTCATAAACATAGATTTTCACTTGCAACTTTCTTAAACATATTTAACAGTGCATGAAATGTTGTCTAAAACAAAAAGAATGATGCATTTTAGTGGCTGGATCTGGTTTTATCACATTCTGAATTGAACGTTGAAAATGAGCTTTTCAGAGCCAGCAGAGGTCAAAATAAGCAGTAATGCAAACTCAGTCATAGACATAGATTTTCACTTGCAACTTGCTTTAACATGTTTAACAGTGCATGGAATGTTGTCTAAAACAAAAATAAAATGCTTTTTTGTGGCTGGATCTGGTTTTATCACATTCTGAATTGAACGTTGAAAATGAGCTTTTCAGAGCCAGCAGAGGTCAAAATAAGCAGTAATGCAAACTCAGTCATAGACATAGATTTTCACTTGCAACTTGCTTTAACATGTTTAACAGTGCATGAAATGTTGTCTAAAAAAAAAGAAAATGCTTTTTAGTGGCTGGATCTGGTTTTATCACATTCTGAATTGAACGTTGAAAATGAGCTTTTCAGAGCCAGCAGAGGTCAAAATAAGCAGTAATGCAAACTCAGTCATAGACATAGATTTTCACTTGCAACTTTCTTAAACATATTTAACAGTGCATGAAATGTTGTCTAAAACAAAAAGAATGATGCATTTTAGTGGCTGGATCTGGTTTTATCACATTCTGAATTGAACGTTGAAAATGAGCTTTTCAGAGCCAGCAGAGGTCAAAATAAGCAGTAATGCAAACTCAGTCATAGACATAGATTTTCACTTGCAACTATCTTAAACATATTTAACAGTGCATGAAATGTTGTCTAAAACAAAAAGAATGATGCATTTTAGTGGCTGGATCTGGTTTTATCACATTCTGAATTGAACGTTGAAAATGAGCTTTTCAGAGCCAGTAGAGGTCAAAATAAGCAGTAATGCAAACTCAGTCATAGACATAGATTTTCACTTGCAACTTGCTTTAACATGTTTAACAGTGCATGGAATGTTGTCTAAAACAAAAATAAAATGCTTTTTTGTGGCTGGATCTGGTTTTATCACATTCTGAATTGAACGTTGAAAATGAGCTTTTCAGAGCCAGCAGAGGTCAAAATAAGCAGTAATGCAAACTCAGTCATAGACATAGATTTTCACTTGCAACTTGCTTTAACATGTTTAACAGTGCATGGAATGTTGTCTAAAACAAAAATAAAATGCTTTTTTGTGGCTGGATCTGGTTTTATCACATTCTGAATTGAACGTTGAAAATGAGCTTTTCAGAGCCAGCAGAGGTCAAAATAAGCAGTAATGCAAACTCAGTCATAGACATAGATTTTCACTTGCAACTTGCTTTAACATGTTTAACAGTGCATGAAATGTTGTATAAAAAAAAAGAAAATGCTTTTTAGTGGCTGGATCTGGTTTTATCACATTCTGAATTGAACGTTGAAAATGAGCTTTTCAGAGCCAGCAGAGGTCAAAATAAGCAGTAATGCAAACTCAGTCATAGACATAGATTTTCACTTGCAACTTTCTTAAACATATTTAACAGTGCATGAAATGTTGTCTAAAACAAAAAGAATGATGCATTTTAGTGGCTGGATCTGGTTTTATCACATTCTGAATTGAACGTTGAAAATGAGCTTTTCAGAGCCAGCAGAGGTCAAAATAAGCAGTAATGCAAACTCAGTCATAGACATAGATTTTCACTTGCAACTTTCTTAAACATATTTAACAGTGCATGAAATGTTGTCTAAATCAAAAAGAATGATGCATTTTAGTGGCTGGATCTGGTTTTATCACATTCTGAATTGAACGTTGAAAATGAGCTTTTTAGAGCCCCAGCAGAGGTCAAAATAAGCAGTAATGCAAACTCAGTCATAGACATAGATTTTCACTTGCAACTTGCTTTAACATATTTAACAGTGCATGAAATGTTGTCTAAAACAAAAAGAATGATGCATTTTAGTAGCTGGATCTGGTTTTATCACATTCTGAATTGAACGTTGAAAATGAGCTTTTCAGAGCCAGCAGAGGTCAAAATAAGCAGTAATGCAAACTCAGTCATAGACATAGATTTTCACTTGCAACTTTCTTAAACATATTTAACAGTGCATGAAATGTTGTCTAAAACAAAAAGAATGATGCATTTTAGTGGCTGGATCTGGTTTTATCACATTCTAAATTGAACGTTGAAAATGAGCTTTTCAGAGCCAGCAGAGGTCAAAATAAGCAGTAATGCAAACTCAGTCAGAGACATAGATTTTCACTTGCAACTTTCTTTAACATGTTTAACAGTGCATGAAATGTTGTCTAAAACAAAAAGAAAATGCTTTTTAGTGGCTGGATCTGGTTTTATCACATTCTGAATTGAACGTTGAAAATGAGCTTTTCAGAGCCAGCAGAGGTCAAAATAAGCAGTAATGCAAACTCAGTCATAGACATAGATTTTCACTTGCAACTTTCTTAAACATATTTAACAGTGCATGAAATGTTGTCTAAAACAAAAAGAATGATGCATTTTAGTGGCTGGATCTGGTTTTATCACATTCTGAATTGAACGTTGAAAATGAGCTTTTCAGAGCCAGCAGAGGTCAAAATAAGCAGTAATGCAAACTCAGTCAGAGACATAGATTTTCACTTGCAACTTTCTTTAACATGTTTAACAGTGCATGAAATGTTGTCTAAAACAGAAAGAAAATGCTTTTTAGTGGCTGGATCTGGTTTTATCACATTCTGAATTGAACGTTGAAAATGAGCTTTTCAGAGCCAGCAGAGGTCAAAATAAGCAGTAATGCAAACTCAGTCATAGACATAGATTTTCACTTGAAACTTTCTTAAACATATTTAACAGTGCATGAAATGTTGTCTAAAACAAAAAGAATGATGCATTTTAGTGGCTGGATCTGGTTTTATCACATTCTGAATTGAACTTTAAAAATGAGCTTTTCAGAGCCAGCAGAGGTCAAAATAAGCAGTAATGCAAACTCAGTCAGAGACATAGATTTTCACTTGCAACTTTCTTAAACATATTTAACAGTGCATGAAATGTTGTCTAAAACAAAAAGAATGATGCATTTTAGTGGCTGGATCTGGTTTTATCACATTCTGAATTGAACGTTGAAAATGAGCTTTTCAGAGCCAGCAGAGGTCAAAATAAGCAGTAATGCAAACTCAGTCATAGACATAGATTTTCACTTGCAACTTTCTTAAACATATTTAACAGTGCATGAAATGTTGTCTAAATCAAAAAGAATGATGCATTTTAGTGGCTGGATCTGGTTTTATCACATTCTGAATTGAACGTTGAAAATGAGCTTTTTAGAGCCCCAGCAGAGGTCAAAATAAGCAGTAATGCAAACTCAGTCATAGACATAGATTTTCACTTGCAACTTGCTTTAACATATTTAACAGTGCATGAAATGTTGTCTAAAACAAAAAGAATGATGCATTTTAGTAGCTGGATCTGGTTTTATCACATTCTGAATTGAACGTTGAAAATGAGCTTTTCAGAGCCAGCAGAGGTCAAAATAAGCAGTAATGCAAACTCAGTCATAGACATAGATTTTCACTTGCAACTTTCTTAAACATATTTAACAGTGCATGAAATGTTGTCTAAAACAAAAAGAATGATGCATTTTAGTGGCTGGATCTGGTTTTATCACATTCTAAATTGAACGTTGAAAATGAGCTTTTCAGAGCCAGCAGAGGTCAAAATAAGCAGTAATGCAAACTCAGTCAGAGACATAGATTTTCACTTGCAACTTTCTTTAACATGTTTAACAGTGCATGAAATGTTGTCTAAAACAAAAAGAAAATGCTTTTTAGTGGCTGGATCTGGTTTTATCACATTCTGAATTGAACGTTGAAAATGAGCTTTTCAGAGCCAGCAGAGGTCAAAATAAGCAGTAATGCAAACTCAGTCATAGACATAGATTTTCACTTGCAACTTTCTTAAACATATTTAACAGTGCATGAAATGTTGTCTAAAACAAAAAGAATGATGCATTTTAGTGGCTGGATCTGGTTTTATCACATTCTGAATTGAACGTTGAAAATGAGCTTTTCAGAGCCAGCAGAGGTCAAAATAAGCAGTAATGCAAACTCAGTCAGAGACATAGATTTTCACTTGCAACTTTCTTTAACATGTTTAACAGTGCATGAAATGTTGTCTAAAACAGAAAGAAAATGCTTTTTAGTGGCTGGATCTGGTTTTATCACATTCTGAATTGAACGTTGAAAATGAGCTTTTCAGAGCCAGCAGAGGTCAAAATAAGCAGTAATGCAAACTCAGTCATAGACATAGATTTTCACTTGAAACTTTCTTAAACATATTTAACAGTGCATGAAATGTTGTCTAAAACAAAAAGAATGATGCATTTTAGTGGCTGGATCTGGTTTTATCACATTCTGAATTGAACTTTAAAAATGAGCTTTTCAGAGCCAGCAGAGGTCAAAATAAGCAGTAATGCAAACTCAGTCAGAGACATAGATTTTCACTTGCAACTTTCTTAAACATATTTAACAGTGCATGAAATGTTGTCTAAAACAAAAAGAATGATGCATTTTAGTGGCTGGATCTGGTTTTATCACATTCTGAATTGAACGTTGAAAATGAGCTTTTCAGAGCCAGCAGAGGTCAAAATAAGCAGTAATGCAAACTCAGTCATAGACATAGATTTTCACTTGCAACTTTCTTAAACATATTTAACAGTGCATGAAATGTTGTCTAAAACAAAAAGAATGATGCATTTTAGTGGCTGGATCTGGTTTTATCACATTCTGAATTGAACGTTGAAAATGAGCTTTTCAGAGCCCCAGCAGAGGTCAAAATAAGCAGTAATGCAAACTCAGTCATAGACATAGATTTTCACTTGCAACTTTCTTAAACATATTTAACAGTGCATGAAATGTTGTCTAAAACAAAAAGAATGATGCATTTTAGTGGCTGGATCTGGTTTTATCACATTCTGAATTGAACGTTGAAAATGAGCTTTTCAGAGCCAGCAGAGGTCAAAATAAGCAGTAATGCAAACTCAGTCAGAGACATAGATTTTCACTTGCAACTTGCTTTAACATGTTTAACAGTGCATGAAATGTTGTCTAAAACAAAAAGAATGATGCATTTTAGTAGCTGGATCTGGTTTTATCACATTCTGAATTGAACGTTGAAAATGAGCTTTTCAGAGCCAGCAGAGGTCAAAATAAGCAGTAATGCAAACTCAGTCATAGACATAGATTTTCACTTGCAACTTTCTTAAACATATTTAACAGTGCATGAAATGTTGTCTAAAACAAAAAGAATGATGCATTTTAGTGGCTGGATCTGGTTTTATCACATTCTGAATTGAACGTTGAAAATGAGCTTTTCAGAGCCAGCAGAGGTCAAAATAAGCAGTAATGCAAACTCAGTCATAGACATAGATTTTCACTTGCAACTTGCTTTAACATGTTTAACAGTGCATGAAATGTTGTCTAAAACAAAAAGAATGATGCATTTTAGTAGCTGGATCTGGTTTTATCACATTCTGAATTGAACGTTGAAAATGAGCTTTTCAGAGCCAGCAGAGGTCAAAATAAGCAGTAATGCAAACTCAGTCATAGACATAGATTTTCACTTGCAACTTGCTTTAACATGTTTAACAGTGCATGTAATGTTGTCTAAAACAAAAATAAAATGCTTTTTTGTGGCTGGATCTGGTTTTATCACATTCTGAATTGAACGTTGAAAATGAGCTTTTCAGAGCCAGCAGAGGTCAAAATAAGCAGTAATGCAAACTCAGTCATAGACATAGATTTTCACTTGCAACTTGCTTTAACATGTTTAACAGTGCATGAAATGTTGTCTAAAACAAAAAGAAAATGCTTTTTAGTGGCTGGATCTGGTTTTATCACATTCTGAATTGAACGTTGAAAATGAGCTTTTCAGAGCCAGCAGAGGTCAAAATAAGCAGTAATGCAAACTCAGTCATAGACATAGATTTTCACTTGCAACTCTCTTAAACATATTTAACAGTGCATGAAATGTTGTCTAAAACAAAAAGAATGATGCATTTTAGTGGCTGGATCTGGTTTTATCACATTCTGAATTGAATGTTGAAAATGAGCTTTACAGAGCCAGCAGAGGTCAAAATAAGCAGTAATGCAAACTCAGTCATAGACATAGATTTTCACTTGCAACTTTCTTAAACATATTTAACAGTGCAAGAAATGTTGTCTAAAACAAAAAGAATGATGCATTTTAGTGGCTGGATCTGGTTTTATCACATTCTGAATTGAACTTTAAAAATGAGCTTTTCAGAGCCAGCAGAGGTCAAAATAAGCAGTAATGCAAACTCAGTCAGAGACATAGATTTTCACTTGCAACTTTCTTAAACATATTTAACAGTGCATGAAATGTTGTCTAAAACAAAAAGAATGATGCATTTTAGTGGCTGGATCTGGTTTTATCACATTCTGAATTGAACGTTGAAAATGAGCTTTTCAGAGCCAGCAGAGGTCAAAGTAAGCAGTAATGCAAAGTCAGTCATAAACATAGATTTTCACTTGCAACTTTCTTAAACATATTTAACAGTGCATGAAATGTTGTCTAAAACAAAAAGAATGATGCATTTTAGTGGCTGGATCTGGTTTTATCACATTCTGAATTGAACGTTGAAAATGAGCTTTTCAGAGCCAGCAGAGGTCAAAATAAGCAGTAATGCAAACTCAGTCATAGACATAGATTTTCACTTGCAACTTGCTTTAACATGTTTAACAGTGCATGGAATGTTGTCTAAAACAAAAATAAAATGCTTTTTTGTGGCTGGATCTGGTTTTATCACATTCTGAATTGAACGTTGAAAATGAGCTTTTCAGAGCCAGCAGAGGTCAAAATAAGCAGTAATGCAAACTCAGTCATAGACATAGATTTTCACTTGCAACTTGCTTTAACATGTTTAACAGTGCATGAAATGTTGTCTAAAAAAAAGAAAATGCTTTTTAGTGGCTGGATCTGGTTTTATCACATTCTGAATTGAACGTTGAAAATGAGCTTTTCAGAGCCAGCAGAGGTCAAAATAAGCAGTAATGCAAACTCAGTCATAGACATAGATTTTCACTTGCAACTTTCTTAAACATATTTAACAGTGCATGAAATGTTGTCTAAAACAAAAAGAATGATGCATTTTAGTGGCTGGATCTGGTTTTATCACATTCTGAATTGAACGTTGAAAATGAGCTTTTCAGAGCCAGCAGAGGTCAAAATAAGCAGTAATGCAAACTCAGTCATAGACATAGATTTTCACTTGCAACTATCTTAAACATATTTAACAGTGCATGAAATGTTGTCTAAAACAAAAAGAATGATGCATGTTAGTGGCTGGATCTGGTTTTATCACATTCTGAATTGAACGTTGAAAATGAGCTTTTCAGAGCCAGTAGAGGTCAAAATAAGCAGTAATGCAAACTCAGTCATAGACATAGATTTTCACTTGCAACTTGCTTTAACATGTTTAACAGTGCATGGAATGTTGTCTAAAACAAAAATAAAATGCTTTTTTGTGGCTGGATCTGGTTTTATCACATTCTGAATTGAACGTTGAAAATGAGCTTTTCAGAGCCAGCAGAGGTCAAAATAAGCAGTAATGCAAACTCAGTCATAGACATAGATTTTCACTTGCAACTTGCTTTAACATGTTTAACAGTGCATGAAATGTTGTCTAAAAAAAAAGAAAATGCTTTTTAGTGGCTGGATCTGGTTTTATCACATTCTGAATTGAACGTTGAAAATGAGCTTTTCAGAGCCAGCAGAGGTCAAAATAAGCAGTAATGCAAACTCAGTCATAGACATAGATTTTCACTTGCAACTTTCTTAAACATATTTAACAGTGCATGAAATGTTGTCTAAAACAAAAAGAATGATGCATTTTAGTGGCTGGATCTGGTTTTATCACATTCTGAATTGAACGTTGAAAATGAGCTTTTCAGAGCCAGCAGAGGTCAAAATAAGCAGTAATGCAAACTCAGTCATAGACATAGATTTTCACTTGCAACTTTCTTAAACATATTTAACAGTGCATGAAATGTTGTCTAAAACAAAAAGAATGATGCATTTTAGTGGCTGGATCTGGTTTTATCACATTCTGAATTGAACGTTGAAAATGAGCTTTTCAGAGCCCCAGCAGAGGTCAAAATAAGCAGTAATGCAAACTCAGTCATAGACATAGATTTTCACTTGCAACTTGCTTTAACATATTTAACAGTGCATGAAATGTTGTCTAAAACAAAAAGAATGATGCATTTTAGTAGCTGGATCTGGTTTTATCACATTCTGAATTGAACGTTGAAAATGAGCTTTTCAGAGCCAGCAGAGGTCAAAATAAGCAGTAATGCAAACTCAGTCATAGACATAGATTTTCACTTGCAACTTTCTTAAACATATTTAACAGTGCATGAAATGTTGTCTAAAACAAAAAGAATGATGCATTTTAGTGGCTGGATCTGGTTTTATCACATTCTGAATTGAACGTTGAAAATGAGCTTTTCAGAGCCAGCAGAGGTCAAAATAAGCAGTAATGCAAACTCAGTCAGAGACATAGATTTTCACTTGCAACTTTCTTTAACATGTTTAACAGTGCATGAAATGTTGTCTAAAACAAAAAGAAAATGCTTTTTAGTGGCTGGATCTGGTTTTATCACATTCTGAATTGAACGTTGAAAATGAGCTTTTCAGAGCCAGCAGAGGTCAAAATAAGCAGTAATGCAAACTCAGTCATAGACATAGATTTTCACTTGCAACTTTCTTAAACATATTTAACAGTGCATGAAATGTTGTCTAAAACAAAAAGAATGATGCATTTTAGTGGCTGGATCTGGTTTTATCACATTCTGAATTGAACGTTGAAAATGAGCTTTTCAGAGCCAGCAGAGGTCAAAATAAGCAGTAATGCAAACTCAGTCAGAGACATAGATTTTCACTTGCAACTTGCTTTAACATGTTTAACAGTGCATGAAATGTTGTCTAAAACAAAAAGAATGATGCATTTTAGTAGCTGGATCTGGTTTTATCACATTCTGAATTGAACGTTGAAAATGAGCTTTTCAGAGCCAGCAGAGGTCAAAATAAGCAGTAATGCAAACTCAGTCAGAGACATAGATTTTCACTTGCAACTTTCTTTAACATGTTTAACAGTGCATGAAATGTTGTCTAAAACAAAAAGAATGATGCATTTTAGTGGCTGGATCTGGTTTTATCACATTCTGAATTGAACGTTGAAAATGAGCTTTTCAGAGCCAGCAGAGGTCAAAATAAGCAGTAATGCAAACTCAGTCATAGACATAGATTTTCACTTGCAACTTGCTTTAACATGTTTAACAGTGCATGGAATGTTGTCTAAAACAAAAATAAAATGCTTTTTTGTGGCTGGATCTGGTTTTATCACATTCTGAATTGAACGTTGAAAATGAGCTTTTCAGAGCCAGCAGAGGTCAAAATAAGCAGTAATGCAAACTCAGTCATAGACATAGATTTTCACTTGCAACTTGCTTTAACATGTTTAACAGTGCATGAAATGTTGTCTAAAACAAAAAGAATGATGCATTTTAGTAGCTGGATCTGGTTTTATCACATTCTGAATTGAACGTTGAAAATGAGCTTTTCAGAGCCAGCAGAGGTCAAAATAAGCAGTAATGCAAACTCAGTCATAGACATAGATTTTCACTTGCAACTTGCTTTAACATGTTTAACAGTGCATGGAATGTTGTCTAAAACAAAAATAAAATGCTTTTTTGTGGCTGGATCTGGTTTTATCACATTCTGAATTGAACGTTGAAAATGAGCTTTTCAGAGCCAGCAGAGGTCAAAATAATCAGTAATGCAAACTCAGTCATAGACATAGATTTTCACTTGCAACTTGCTTTAACATGTTTAACAGTGCATGAAATGTTGTCTAAAACAAAAAGAAAATGCTTTTTAGTGGCTGGATCTGGTTTTATCACATTCTGAATTGAACGTTGAAAATGAGCTTTTCAGAGCCAGCAGAGGTCAAAATAAGCAGTAATGCAAACTCAGTCATAGACATAGATTTTCACTTGCAACTTTCTTAAACATATTTAACAGTGCATGAAATGTTGTCTAAAACAAAAAGAATGATGCATTTTAGTGGCTGGATCTGGTTTTATCACATTCTGAATTGAATGTTGAAAATGAGCTTTACAGAGCCAGCAGAGGTCAAAATAAGCAGTAATGCAAACTCAGTCATAGACATAGATTTTCACTTGCAACTTTCTTAAACATATTTAACAGTGCAAGAAATGTTGTCTAAAACAAAAAGAATGATGCATTTTAGTGGCTGGATCTGGTTTTATAACATTCTGAATTGAACTTTAAAAATGAGCTTTTCAGAGCCAGCAGAGGTCAAAATAAGCAGTAATGCAAACTCAGTCAGAGACATAGATTTTCACTTGCAACTTTCTTAAACATATTTAACAGTGCATGAAATGTTGTCTAAAACAAAAAGAATGATGCATTTTAGTGGCTGGATCTGGTTTTATCACATTCTGAATTGAACGTTGAAAATGAGCTTTTCAGAGCCAGCAGAGGTCAAAATAAGCAGTAATGCAAACTCAGTCATAAACATAGATTTTCACTTGCAACTTTCTTAAACATATTTAACAGTGCATGAAATGTTGTCTAAAACAAAAAGAATGATGCATTTTAGTGGCTGGATCTGGTTTTATCACATTCTGAATTGAACGTTGAAAATGAGCTTTTCAGAGCCAACAGAGGTCAAAATAAGCAGTAATGCAAACTCAGTCATAGACATAGATTTTCACTTGCAACTTGCTTTAACATGTTTAACAGTGCATGGAATGTTGTCTAAAACAAAAATAAAATGCTTTTTTGTGGCTGGATCTGGTTTTATCACATTCTGAATTGAACGTTGAAAATGAGCTTTTCAGAGCCAGCAGAGGTCAAAATAAGCAGTAATGCAAACTCAGTCATAGACATAGATTTTCACTTGCAACTTGCTTTAACATGTTTAACAGTGCATGAAATGTTGTCTAAAAAAAAAGAAAATGCTTTTTAGTGGCTGGATCTGGTTTTATCACATTCTGAATTGAACGTTGAAAATGAGCTTTTCAGAGCCAGCAGAGGTCAAAATAAGCAGTAATGCAAACTCAGTCATAGACATAGATTTTCACTTGCAACTTTCTTAAACATATTTAACAGTGCATGAAATGTTGTCTAAAACAAAAAGAATGATGCATTTTAGTGGCTGGATCTGGTTTTATCACATTCTGAATTGAACGTTGAAAATGAGCTTTTCAGAGCCAGCAGAGGTCAAAATAAGCAGTAATGCAAACTCAGTCATAGACATAGATTTTCACTTGCAACTATCTTAAACATATTTAACAGTGCATGAAATGTTGTCTAAAACAAAAAGAATGATGCATTTTAGTGGCTGGATCTGGTTTTATCACATTCTGAATTGAACGTTGAAAATGAGCTTTTCAGAGCCAGTAGAGGTCAAAATAAGCAGTAATGCAAACTCAGTCATAGACATAGATTTTCACTTGCAACTTGCTTTAACATGTTTAACAGTGCATGGAATGTTGTCTAAAACAAAAATAAAATGCTTTTTTGTGGCTGGATCTGGTTTTATCACATTCTGAATTGAACGTTGAAAATGAGCTTTTCAGAGCCAGCAGAGGTCAAAATAAGCAGTAATGCAAACTCAGTCATAGACATAGATTTTCACTTGCAACTTGCTTTAACATGTTTAACAGTGCATGAAATGTTGTCTAAAAAAAAGAAAATGCTTTTTAGTGGCTGGATCTGGTTTTATCACATTCTGAATTGAACGTTGAAAATGAGCTTTTCAGAGCCAGCAGAGGTCAAAATAAGCAGTAATGCAAACTCAGTCATAGACATAGATTTTCACTTGCAACTTTCTTAAACATATTTAACAGTGCATGAAATGTTGTCTAAAACAAAAAGAATGATGCATTTTAGTGGCTGGATCTGGTTTTATCACATTCTGAATTGAACGTTGAAAATGAGCTTTTCAGAGCCAGCAGAGGTCAAAATAAGCAGTAATGCAAACTCAGTCATAGACATAGATTTTCACTTGCAACTTTCTTAAACATATTTAACAGTGCATGAAATGTTGTCTAAAACAAAAAGAATGATGCATTTTAGTGGCTGGATCTGGTTTTATCACATTCTGAATTGAACGTTGAAAATGAGCTTTTCAGAGCCCCAGCAGAGGTCAAAATAAGCAGTAATGCAAACTCAGTCATAGACATAGATTTTCACTTGCAACTTTCTTAAACATATTTAACAGTGCATGAAATGTTGTCTAAAACAAAAAGAATGATGCATTTTAGTGGCTGGATCTGGTTTTATCACATTCTGAATTGAACGTTGAAAATGAGCTTTTCAGAGCCAGCAGAGGTCAAAATAAGCAGTAATGCAAACTCAGTCAGAGACATAGATTTTCACTTGCAACTTGCTTTAACATGTTTAACAGTGCATGAAATGTTGTCTAAAACAAAAAGAATGATGCATTTTAGTAGCTGGATCTGGTTTTATCACATTCTGAATTGAACGTTGAAAATGAGCTTTTCAGAGCCAGCAGAGGTCAAAATAAGCAGTAATGCAAACTCAGTCATAGACATAGATTTTCACTTGCAACTTTCTTAAACATATTTAACAGTGCATGAAATGTTGTCTAAAACAAAAAGAATGGTGCATTTTAGTGGCTGGATCTGGTTTTATCACATTCTGAATTGAACGTTGAAAATGAGCTTTTCAGAGCCAGCAGAGGTCAAAATAAGCAGTAATGCAAACTCAGTCAGAGACATAGATTTTCACTTGCAACTTTCTTTAACATGTTTAACAGTGCATGAAATGTTGTCTAAAACAAAAAGAAAATGCTTTTTAGTGGCTGGATCTGGTTTTATCACATTCTGAATTGAACGTTGAAATTGAGCTTTTCAGAGCCAGCAGAGGTCAAAATAAGCAGTAATGCAAACTCAGTCAGAGACATAGATTTTCACTTGCAACTTGCTTTAACATGTTTAACAGTGCATGAAATGTTGTCTAAAACAAAAAGAATGATGCATTTTAGTAGCTGGATCTGGTTTTATCACATTCTGAATTGAACGTTGAAAATGAGCTTTTCAGAGCCAGCAGAGGTCAAAATAAGCAGTAATGCAAACTCAGTCATAGACATAGATTTTCACTTGCAACTTTCTTAAACATATTTAACAGTGCATGAAATGTTGTCTAAAACAAAAAGAATGATGCATTTTAGTGGCTGGATCTGGTTTTATCACATTCTGAATTGAACGTGAAAAATGAGCTTTTCAGAGCAAGCAGAGGTCAAAATAAGCAGTAATGCAAACTCAGTCATAGACATAGATTTTCACTTGCAACTTTCTTAAACATATTTAACAGTGCAAGAAATGTTGTCTAAAACAAAAAGAATGATGCATTTTAGTGGCTGGATCTGGTTTTATCACATTCTGAATTGAAATTTAAAAATGAGCTTTTCAGAGCCAGCAGAAGTCAAAATAAGCAGTAATGCAAACTCAGTCAGAGACATAGATTTTCACTTGCAACTTTTTTAAACATATTTAACAGTGCATGAAATGTTGTCTAAAACAAAAAGAATGATGCATTTTAGTGGCTGGATCTGGTTTTATCACATTCTGAATTGAACGTTGAAAATGAGCTTTTCAGAGCCAGCAGAGGTCAAAATAAGCAGTAATGCAAACTCAGTCATAGACATAGACTTTCACTTGCAACTTGCTTTAACATGTTTAACAGTGCATGGAATGTTGTCTAAAATAAAAATAAAATGCTTTTTTGTGGCTGGATCTGGTTTTATCAAATTCTGAATTGAACGTTGAAAATGAGCTTTTCAGAGCCAGCAGAGGTCAAAATAAGCAGTAATGCAAACTCAGTCATAGACATAGATTTTCACTTGCAACTTTCTTAAACATATTTAACAGTGCATGAAATGTTGTCTAAAACAAAAAGAATGATGCATTTTAGTGGCTGGATCTGGTTTTATCACATTCTGAATTGAATGTTGAAAATGAGCTTTACAGAGCCAGCAGAGGTCAAAATAAGCAGTAATGCAAACTCAGTCATAGACATAGATTTTCACTTGCAACTTTCTTAAACATATTTAACAGTGCAAGAAATGTTGTCTAAAACAAAAAGAATGATGCATTTTAGTGGCTGGATCTGGTTTTATCACATTCTGAATTGAACTTTAAAAATGAGCTTTTCAGAGCCAGCAGAGGTCAAAATAAGCAGTAATGCAAACTCAGTCAGAGACATAGATTTTCACTTGCAACTTTCTTAAACATATTTAACAGTGCATGAAATGTTGTCTAAAACAAAAAGAATGATGCATTTTAGTGGCTGGATCTGGTTTTATCACATTCTGAATTGAACGTTGAAAATGAGCTTTTCAGAGCCAGCAGAGGTCAAAATAAGCAGTAATGCACACTCAGTCATAGACATAGATTTTCACTTGCAACTTTCTTAAACATATTTAACAGTGCATGAAATGTTGTCTAAAACAAAAAGAATGATGCATTTTAGTGGCTGGATCTGGTTTTATCACATTCTGAATTGAACGTTGAAAATGAGCTTTTCAGAGCCCCAGCAGAGGTCAAAATAAGCAGTAATGCAAACTCAGTCATAGACATAGATTTTCACTTGCAACTTTCTTAAACATATTTAACAGTGCATGAAATGTTGTCTAAAACAAAAAGAATGATGCATTTTAGTGGCTGGATCTGGTTTTATCACATTCTGAATTGAACGTTGAAAATGAGCTTTTCAGAGCTAGCAGAGGTCAAAATAAGCAGTAATGCAAACTCAGTCAGAGACATAGATTTTCACTTGCAACTTGCTTTAACATGTTTAACAGTGCATGAAATGTTGTCTAAAACAAAAAGAATGATGCATTTTAGTAGCTGGATCTGGTTTTATCACATTCTGAATTGAACGTTGAAAATGAGCTTTTCAGAGCCAGCAGAGGTCAAAATAAGCAGTAATGCAAACTCAGTCATAGACATAGATTTTCACTTGCAACTTTCTTAAACATATTTAACAGTGCATGAAATGTTGTCTAAAACAAAAAGAATGATGCATTTTAGTGGCTGGATCTGGTTTTATCACATTCTGAATTGAACGTTGAAAATGAGCTTTTCAGAGCCAGCAGAGGTCAAAATAAGCAGTAATGCAAACTCAGTCAGAGACATAGATTTTCACTTGCAACTTTCTTTAACATGTTTAACAGTGCATGAAATGTTGTCTAAAACAAAAAGAAAATGCTTTTTAGTGGCTGGATCTGGTTTTATCACATTCTGAATTGAACGTTGAAAATGAGCTTTTCAGAGCCAGCAGAGGTCAAAATAAGCAGTAATGCAAACTCAGTCATAGACATAGATTTTCACTTGCAACTTTCTTAAACATATTTAACAGTGCATGAAATGTTGTCTAAAACAAAAAGAATGATGCATTTTAGTGGCTGGATCTGGTTTTATCACATTCTGAATTGAACGTTGAAAATGAGCTTTTCAGAGCCAGCAGAGGTCAAAATAAGCAGTAATGCAAACTCAGTCATAGACATAGATTTTCACTTGCAACTTTCTTAAACATATTTAACAGTGCATGAAATGTTGTCTAAAACAAAAAGAATGATGCATTTTAGTGGCTGGATCTGGTTTTATCACATTCTGAATTGAACGTTGAAAATGAGCTTTTCAGAGCCAGCAGAGGTCAAAATAAGCAGTAATGCAAACTCAGTCAGAGACATAGATTTTCACTTGCAACTTGCTTTAACATGTTTAACAGTGCATGAAATGTTGTCTAAAACAAAAAGAATGATGCATTTTAGTAGCTGGATCTGGTTTTATCACATTCTGAATTGAACGTTGAAAATGAGCTTTTCAGAGCCAGCAGAGGTCAAAATAAGCAGTAATGCAAACTCAGTCATAGACATAGATTTTCACTTGCAACTTTCTTAAACATATTTAACAGTGCATGAAATGTTGTCTAAAACAAAAAGAATGGTGCATTTTAGTGGCTGGATCTGGTTTTATCACATTCTGAATTGAACGTTGAAAATGAGCTTTTCAGAGCCAGCAGAGGTCAAAATAAGCAGTAATGCAAACTCAGTCAGAGACATAGATTTTCACTTGCAACTTGCTTTAACATATTTAACAGTGCATGAAATGTTGTCTAAAACAAAAAGAATGATGCATTTTAGTGGCTGGATCTGGTTTTATCACATTCTGAATTGAACGTTGAAAATGAGCTTTTCAGAGCCAGCAGAGGTCAAAATAAGCAGTAATGCAAACTCAGTCATAGACATAGATTTTCACTTGCAACTTTCTTAAACATATTTAACAGTGCATGAAATGTTGTCTAAAACAAAAAGAATGATGCATTTTAGTGTCTGGATCTGGTTTTATCACATTCTGAATTGAACGTTGAAAATGAGCTTTTCAGAGCCAGCAGAGGTCAAAATAAGCAGTAATGCAAACTCAGTCAGAGACATAGATTTTCACTTGCAACTTTCTTTAACATGTTTAACAGTGCATGAAATGTTGTCTAAAACAAAAAGAAAATGCTTTTTAGTGGCTGGATCTGGTTTTATCACATTCTGAATTGAACGTTGAAATTGAGCTTTTCAGAGCCAGCAGAGGTCAAAATAAGCAGTAATGCAAACTCATTCATAGACATAGATTTTCACTTGCAACTTGCTTTAACATATTTAACAGTGCATGAAATGTTGTCTAAAACAAAAAGAATGATGCATTTTAGTGGCTGGATCTGGTTTTATCACATTCTGAATTGAACGTTGAAAATGAGCTTTTCAGAGCCAGCAGAGGTCAAAATAAGCAGTAATGCAAACTCAGTCATAGACATAGATTTTCACTTGCAACTTTCTTAAACATATTTAACAGTGCATGAAATGTTGTCTAAAACAAAAAGAATGATGCATTTTAGTGGCTGGATCTGGTTTTATCACATTCTGAATTGAACGTTGAAAATGAGCTTTTCAGAGCCAGCAGAGGTCAAAATAAGCAGTAATGCAAACTCAGTCAGAGACATAGATTTTCACTTGCAACTTTCTTTAACATGTTTAACAGTGCATGAAATGTTGTCTAAAACAAAAAGAAAATGCTTTTTAGTGGCTGGATCTGGTTTTATCACATTCTGAATTGAACGTTGAAAATGAGCTTTTCAGAGCCAGCAGAGGTCAAAATAAGCAGTAATGCAAACTCAGTCATAGACATAGATTTTCACTTGCAACTTTCATAAACATATTTAACAGTGCATGAAATGTTGTCTAAAACAAAAAGAATGATGCATTTTAGTGGCTGGATCTGGTTTTATCACATTCTGAATTGAACGTTGAAAATGAGCTTTTCAGAGCCAGCAGAGGTCAAAATAAGCAGTAATGCAAACTCAGTCATAGACATAGATTTTCACTTGCAACTTGCTTTAACATGTTTAACAGTGCATGGAATGTTGTCTAAAACAAAAATAAAATGCTTTTTTGTGGCTGGATCTGGTTTTATCAAATTCTGAATTGAACGTTGAAAATGAGCTTTCCAGAGCCAGCAGAGGTCAAAATAAGCAGTAATGCAAACTCCATTTTTAACAGTGCATGGAATGTTGTCTAAAATAAAAATAAAATGCTTTTTTGTGGCTGGATCTGGTTTTATCAAATTCTGAATTGAACGTTGAAAATGAGCTTTTCAGAGCCAGCAGAGGTCAAAATAAGCAGTAATGCAAACTCAGTCATAGACATAGATTTTCACTTGCAACTTGCTTTAACATGTTTAACAGTGCATGGAATGTTGTCTAAAACAAAAATAAAATGCTTTTTAGTGGCTGGATCTGGTTTTATCACATTCTGAATTGAACGTAATGCAACTTTCTTAAACATATTTAACAGTGCATGAAATGTTGTCTAAAACAAAAAGAATGATGCATTTTAATGGCTGGATCTGGTTTTATCACAATTGAACGTTGAAAATGAGCTTTTCAGAGCCAGCAGAGGTCAAAATAAGCAGTAATGCAAACTCAGTCAGAGACATAGATTTTCACTTGCAACTTTCTTTAACATGTTTAACAGTGCATGAAATGTTGTCTAAAACAAAAAGAAAATGCTTTTTAGTGGCTGGATCTGGTTTTATCACATTCTGAATTGAACGTTGAAAATGAGCTTTTCAGAGCCAGCAGAGGTCAAAATAAGCAGTAATGCAAACTCAGTCATAGACATAGATTTTCACTTGCAACTTTCTTAAACATATTTAACAGTGCATGAAATGTTGTCTAAAACAAAAAGAATGATGCATTTTAGTGGCTGGATCTGGTTTTATCACATTCTGAATTGAAATTTAAAAATGAGCTTTTCAGAGCCAGCAGAGGTCAAAATAAGCAGTAATGCAAACTCAGTCATAGACATAGATTTTCACTTGCAACTTTCTTAAACATGTTTAACAGTGCATGGAATGTTGTCTAAAACAAAAATAAAATGCTTTTTTGTGGCTGGATCTGGTTTTATCAAATTCTGAATTGAACGTTGAAAATGAGCTTTTCAGAGCCAGCAGAGGTCAAAATAAGCAGTAATGCAAACTCAGTCATAGACATAGATTTTCTCTTGCAACTTGCTTTAACATGTTTAACAGTGCATGAAATGTTGTCTAAAACAAAAAGAATGATGCATTTTAGTAGCTGGATCTGGTTTTATCACATTCTGAATTGAACGTTGAAAATGAGCTTTTCAGAGCCAGCAGAGGTCAAAATAAGCAGTAATGCAAACTCAGTCATAGACATAGATTTTCACTTGCAACTTGCTTTAACATGTTTAACAGTGCATGGAATGTTGTCTAAAACAAAAATAAAATGCTTTTTAGTGGCTGGATCTGGTTTTATCACATTCTGAATTGAACGTTGAAAATGAGCTTTTCAGAGCCAGCAGAGGTCAAAATAAGCAGTAATGCAAACTCAGTCATAGACATTGATTTTCACTTGCAACTTGCTTTAACATGTTTAACAGTGCATGGAATGTTGTCTAAAACAAAAATAAAATGCTTTTTAGTGGCTGGATCTGGTTTTATCACATTCTGAATTGAACGTTGAAAATGAGCTTTTCAGAGCCAGCAGAGGTCAAAATAAGCAGTAATGCAAACTCAGTCATAGACATAGATTTTCACTTGCAACTTTCTTAAACATATTTAACAGTGCATGAAATGTTGTCTAAAACAAAAAGAATGATGCATTTTAGTGGCTGGATCTGGTTTTATCACATTCTGAATTGAACGTGAAAAATGAGCTTTTCAGAGCAAGCAGAGGTCAAAATAAGCAGTAATGCAAACTCAGTCATAGACATAGATTTTCACTTGCAACTTTCTTAAACATATTTAACAGTGCAAGAAATGTTGTCTAAAACAAAAAGAATGATGCATTTTAGTGGCTGGATCTGGTTTTATCACATTCTGAATTGAAATTTAAAAATGAGCTTTTCAGAGCCAGCAGAAGTCAAAATAAGCAGTAATGCAAACTCAGTCAGAGACATAGATTTTCACTTGCAACTTTCTTAAACATATTTAACAGTGCATGAAATGTTGTCTAAAACAAAAAGAATGATGCATTTTAGTGGCTGGATCTGGTTTTATCACATTCTGAATTGAACGTTGAAAATGAGCTTTTCAGAGCCAGCAGAGGTCAAAATAAGCAGTAATGCAAACTCAGTCATAGACATAGATTTTCACTTGCAACTTGCTTTAACATGTTTAACAGTGCATGGAATGTTGTCTAAAATAAAAATAAAATGCTTTTTTGTGGCTGGATCTGGTTTTATCAAATTCTGAATTGAACGTTGAAAATGAGCTTTTCAGAGCCAGCAGAGGTCAAAATAAGCAGTAATGCAAACTCAGTCATAGACATAGATTTTCACTTGCAACTTTCTTAAACATATTTAACAGTGCATGAAATGTTGTCTAAAACAAAAAGAATGATGCATTTTAGTGGCTGGATCTGGTTTTATCACATTCTGAATTGAACGTTGAAAATGAGCTTTTCAGAGCCAGCAGAGGTCAAAATAAGCAGTAATGCAAACTCAGTCATAGACATAGATTTTCACTTGCAACTTGCTTTAACATGTTTAACAGTGCATGGAATGTTGTCTAAAACAAAAATAAAATGCTTTTTTGTGGCTGGATCTGGTTTTATCACATTCTGAATTGAACGTTGAAAATGAGCTTTTCAGAGCCAGCAGAGGTCAAAATAAGCAGTAATGCAAACTCAGTCATAGACATAGATTTTCACTTGCAACTTGCTTTAACATGTTTATCAGTGCATGAATGTTGTCTAAAACAAAAAGAAAATGCTTTTTAGTGGCTGGATCTGGTTTTATCACATTCTGAATTGAACGTTGAAAATGAGCTTTTCAGAGCCAGCAGAGGTCAAAATAAGCAGTAATGCAAACTCAGTCATAGACATAGATTTTCACTTGCAACTTTCTTAAACATATTTAACAGTGCATGAAATGTTGTCTAAAACAAAAAGAATGATGCATTTTAGTGGCTGGATCTGGTTTTATCACATTCTGAATTGAATGTTGAAAATGAGCTTTACAGAGCCAGCAGAGGTCAAAATAAGCAGTAATGCAAACTCAGTCATAGACATAGATTTTCACTTGCAACTTTCTTAAACATATTTAACAGTGCAAGAAATGTTGTCTAAAACAAAAAGAATGATGCATTTTAGTGGCTGGATCTGGTTTTATCACATTCTGAATTGAACTTTAAAAATGAGCTTTTCAGAGCCAGCAGAGGTCAAAATAAGCAGTAATGCAAACTCAGTCAGAGACATAGATTTTCACTTGCAACTTTCTTAAACATATTTAACAGTGCATGAAATGTTGTCTAAAACAAAAAGAATGATGCATTTTAGTGGCTGGATCTGGTTTTATCACATTCTGAATTGAACGTTGAAAATGAGCTTTTCAGAGCCAGCAGAGGTCAAAATAAGCAGTAATGCAAACTCAGTCATAGACATAGATTTTCACTTGCAACTTTCTTAAACATATTTAACAGTGCATGAAATGTTGTCTAAAACAAAAAGAATGATGCATTTTAGTGGCTGGATCTGGTTTTATCACATTCTGAATTGAACGTTGAAAATGAGCTTTTCAGAGCCCCAGCAGAGGTCAAAATAAGCAGTAATGCAAACTCAGTCATAGACATAGATTTTCACTTGCAACTTTCTTAAACATATTTAACAGTGCATGAAATGTTGTCTAAAACAAAAAGAATGATGCATTTTAGTGGCTGGATCTGGTTTTATCACATTCTGAATTGAACGTTGAAAATGAGCTTTTCAGAGCCAGCAGAGGTCAAAATAAGCAGTAATGCAAACTCAGTCAGAGACATAGATTTTCACTTGCAACTTGCTTTAACATGTTTAACAGTGCATGAAATGTTGTCTAAAACAAAAAGAATGACGCATTTTAGTAGCTGGATCTGGTTTTATCACATTCTGAATTGAACGTTGAAAATGAGCTTTTCAGAGCCAGCAGAGGTCAAAATAAGCAGTAATGCAAACTCAGTCATAGACATAGATTTTCACTTGCAACTTTCTTAAACATATTTAACAGTGCATGAAATGTTGTCTAAAACAAAAAGAATGATGCATTTTAGTGGCTGGATCTGGTTTTATCACATTCTGAATTGAACGTTGAAAATGAGCTTTTCAGAGCCAGCAGAGGTCAAAATAAGCAGTAATGCAAACTCAGTCAGAGACATAGATTTTCACTTGCAACTTTCTTTAACATGTTTAACAGTGCATGAAATGTTGTCTAAAACAAAAAGAAAATGCTTTTTAGTGGCTGGATCTGGTTTTATCACATTCTGAATTGAACGTTGAAAATGAGCTTTTCAGAGCCAGCAGAGGTCAAAATAAGCAGTAATGCAAACTCAGTCATAGACATAGATTTTCACTTGCAACTTTCTTAAACATATTTAACAGTGCATGAAATGTTGTCTAAAACAAAAAGAATGATGCATTTTAGTGGCTGGATCTGGTTTTATCACATTCTGAATTGAACGTTGAAAATGAGCTTTTCAGAGCCAGCAGAGGTCAAAATAAGCAGTAATGCAAACTCAGTCATAGACATAGATTTTCACTTGCAACTTGCTTTAACATGTTTAACAGTGCATGGAATGTTGTCTAAAACAAAAATAAAATGCTTTTTTGTGGCTGGATCTGGTTTTATCAAATTCTGAATTGAACGTTGAAAATGAGCTTTTCAGAGCCAGCAGAGGTCAAAATAAGCAGTAATGCAAACTCAGTCATAGACATAGATTTTCACTTGCAACTTGCTTTAACATGTTTAACAGTGCATGAAATGTTGTCTAAAACAAAAAGAATGATGCATTTTAGTAGCTGGATCTGGTTTTATCACATTCTGAATTGAACGTTGAAAATGAGCTTTTCAGAGCCAGCAGAGGTCAAAATAAGCAGTAATGCAAACTCAGTCATAGACATAGATTTTCACTTGCAACTTGCTTTAACATGTTTAACAGTGCATGTAATGTTGTCTAAAACAAAAATAAAATGCTTTTTTGTGGCTGGATCTGGTTTTATCACATTCTGAATTGAACGTTGAAAATGAGCTTTTCAGAGCCAGCAGAGGTCAAAATAAGCAGTAATGCAAACTCAGTCATAGACATAGATTTTCACTTGCAACTTGCTTTAACATGTTTAACAGTGCATGAAATGTTGTCTAAAACAAAAAGAAAATGCTTTTTAGTGGCTGGATCTGGTTTTATCACATTCTGAATTGAACGTTGAAAATGAGCTTTTCAGAGCCAGCAGAGGTCAAAATAAGCAGTAATGCAAACTCAGTCATAGACATAGATTTTCACTTGCAACTTTCTTAAACATATTTAACAGTGCATGAAATGTTGTCTAAAACAAAAAGAATGATGCATTTTAGTGGCTGGATCTGGTTTTATCACATTCTGAATTGAATGTTGAAAATGAGCTTTACAGAGCCAGCAGAGGTCAAAATAAGCAGTAATGCAAACTCAGTCATAGACATAGATTTTCACTTGCAACTTTCTTAAACATATTTAACAGTGCAAGAAATGTTGTCTAAAACAAAAAGAATGATGCATTTTAGTGGCTGGATCTGGTTTTATCACATTCTGAATTGAACTTTAAAAATGAGCTTTTCAGAGCCAGCAGAGGTCAAAATAAGCAGTAATGCAAACTCAGTCAGAGACATAGATTTTCACTTGCAACTTTCTTAAACATATTTAACAGTGCATGAAATGTTGTCTAAAACAAAAAGAATGATGCATTTTAGTGGCTGGATCTGGTTTTATCACATTCTGAATTGAACGTTGAAAATGAGCTTTTCAGAGCCAGCAGAGGTCAAAATAAGCAGTAATGCAAACTCAGTCATAAACATAGATTTTCACTTGCAACTTTCTTAAACATATTTAACAGTGCATGAAATGTTGTCTAAAACAAAAAGAATGATGCATTTTAGTGGCTGGATCTGGTTTTATCACATTCTGAATTGAACGTTGAAAATGAGCTTTTCAGAGCCAGCAGAGGTCAAAATAAGCAGTAATGCAAACTCAGTCATAGACATAGATTTTCACTTGCAACTTGCTTTAACATGTTTAACAGTGCATGGAATGTTGTCTAAAACAAAAATAAAATGCTTTTTTGTGGCTGGATCTGGTTTTATCACATTCTGAATTGAACGTTGAAAATGAGCTTTTCAGAGCCAGCAGAGGTCAAAATAAGCAGTAATGCAAACTCAGTCATAGACATAGATTTTCACTTGCAACTTGCTTTATCATGTTTAACAGTGCATGAAATGTTGTCTAAAAAAAAGAAAATGCTTTTTAGTGGCTGGATCTGGTTTTATCACATTCTGAATTGAACGTTGAAAATGAGCTTTTCAGAGCCAGCAGAGGTCAAAATAAGCAGTAATGCAAACTCAGTCATAGACATAGATTTTCACTTGCAACTTTCTTAAACATATTTAACAGTGCATGAAATGTTGTCTAAAACAAAAAGAATGATGCATTTTAGTGGCTGGATCTGGTTTTATCACATTCTGAATTGAACGTTGAAAATGAGCTTTTCAGAGCCAGCAGAGGTCAAAATAAGCAGTAATGCAAACTCAGTCATAGACATAGATTTTCACTTGCAACTATCTTAAACATATTTAACAGTGCATGAAATGTTGTCTAAAACAAAAAGAATGATGCATTTTAGTGGCTGGATCTGGTTTTATCACATTCTGAATTGAACGTTGAAAATGAGCTTTTCAGAGCCAGTAGAGGTCAAAATAAGCAGTAATGCAAACTCAGTCATAGACATAGATTTTCACTTGCAACTTGCTTTAACATGTTTAACAGTGCATGGAATGTTGTCTAAAACAAAAATAAAATGCTTTTTTGTGGCTGGATCTGGTTTTATCACATTCTGAATTGAACGTTGAAAATGAGCTTTTCAGAGCCAGCAGAGGTCAAAATAAGCAGTAATGCAAACTCAGTCATAGACATAGATTTTCACTTGCAACTTGCTTTAACATGTTTAACAGTGCATGAAATGTTGTCTAAAAAAAAGAAAATGCTTTTTAGTGGCTGGATCTGGTTTTATCACATTCTGAATTGAACGTTGAAAATGAGCTTTTCAGAGCCAGCAGAGGTCAAAATAAGCAGTAATGCAAACTCAGTCATAGACATAGATTTTCACTTGCAACTTTCTTAAACATATTTAACAGTGCATGAAATGTTGTCTAAAACAAAAAGAATGATGCATTTTAGTGGCTGGATCTGGTTTTATCACATTCTGAATTGAACGTTGAAAATGAGCTTTTCAGAGCCCCAGCAGAGGTCAAAATAAGCAGTAATGCAAACTCAGTCATAGACATAGATTTTCACTTGCAACTTGCTTTAACATATTTAACAGTGCATGAAATGTTGTCTAAAACAAAAAGAATGATGCATTTTAGTAGCTGGATCTGGTTTTATCACATTCTGAATTGAACGTTGAAAATGAGCTTTTCAGAGCCAGCAGAGGTCAAAATAAGCAGTAATGCAAACTCAGTCATAGACATAGATTTTCACTTGCAACTTTCTTAAACATATTTAACAGTGCATGAAATGTTGTCTAAAACAAAAAGAATGATGCATTTTAGTGGCTGGATCTGGTTTTATCACATTCTGAATTGAACGTTGAAAATGAGCTTTTCAGAGCCAGCAGAGGTCAAAATAAGCAGTAATGCAAACTCAGTCAGAGACATAGATTTTCACTTGCAACTTTCTTTAACATGTTTAACAGTGCATGAAATGTTGTCTAAAACAAAAAGAAAATGCTTTTTAGTGGCTGGATCTGGTTTTATCACATTCTGAATTGAACGTTGAAAATGAGCTTTTCAGAGCCAGCAGAGGTCAAAATAAGCAGTAATGCAAACTCAGTCATAGACATAGATTTTCACTTGCAACTTTCTTAAACATATTTAACAGTGCATGAAATGTTGTCTAAAACAAAAAGAATGATGCATTTTAGTGGCTGGATCTGGTTTTATCACATTCTGAATTGAACGTTGAAAATGAGCTTTTCAGAGCCAGCAGAGGTCAAAATAAGCAGTAATGCAAACTCAGTCAGAGACATAGATTTTCACTTGCAACTTTCTTTAACATGTTTAACAGTGCATGAAATGTTGTCTAAAACAAAAAGAAAATGCTTTTTAGTGGCTGGATCTGGTTTTATCACATTCTGAATTGAACGTTGAAAATGAGCTTTTCAGAGCCAGCAGAGGTCAAAATAAGCAGTAATGCAAACTCAGTCATAGACATAGATTTTCACTTGCAACTTTCTTAAACATATTTAACAGTGCATGAAATGTTGTCTAAAACAAAAAGAATGATGCATTTTAGTGGCTGGATCTGGTTTTATCACATTCTGAATTGAACTTTAAAAATGAGCTTTTCAGAGCCAGCAGAGGTCAAAATAAGCAGTAATGCAAACTCAGTCAGAGACATAGATTTTCACTTGCAACTTTCTTAAACATATTTAACAGTGCATGAAATGTTGTCTAAAACAAAAAGAATGATGCATTTTAGTGGCTGGATCTGGTTTTATCACATTCTGAATTGAACGTTGAAAATGAGCTTTTCAGAGCCAGCAGAGGTCAAAATAAGCAGTAATGCAAACTCAGTCATAGACATAGATTTTCACTTGCAACTTTCTTAAACATATTTAACAGTGCATGAAATGTTGTCTAAAACAAAAAGAATGATGCATTTTAGTGGCTGGATCTGGTTTTATCACATTCTGAATTGAACGTTGAAAATGAGCTTTTCAGAGCCCCAGCAGAGGTCAAAATAAGCAGTAATGCAAACTCAGTCATAGACATAGATTTTCACTTGCAACTTGCTTTAACATATTTAACAGTGCATGAAATGTTGTCTAAAACAAAAAGAATGATGCATTTTAGTAGCTGGATCTGGTTTTATCACATTCTGAATTGAACGTTGAAAATGAGCTTTTCAGAGCCAGCAGAGGTCAAAATAAGCAGTAATGCAAACTCAGTCATAGACATAGATTTTCACTTGCAACTTTCTTAAACATATTTAACAGTGCATGAAATGTTGTCTAAAACAAAAAGAATGATGCATTTTAGTGGCTGGATCTGGTTTTATCACATTCTGAATTGAACGTTGAAAATGAGCTTTTCAGAGCCAGCAGAGGTCAAAATAAGCAGTAATGCAAACTCAGTCAGAGACATAGATTTTCACTTGCAACTTTCTTTAACATGTTTAACAGTGCATGAAATGTTGTCTAAAACAAAAAGAAAATGCTTTTTAGTGGCTGGATCTGGTTTTATCACATTCTGAATTGAACGTTGAAAATGAGCTTTTCAGAGCCAGCAGAGGTCAAAATAAGCAGTAATGCAAACTCAGTCATAGACATAGATTTTCACTTGCAACTTTCTTAAACATATTTAACAGTGCATGAAATGTTGTCTAAAACAAAAAGAATGATGCATTTTAGTGGCTGGATCTGGTTTTATCACATTCTGAATTGAACGTTGAAAATGAGCTTTTCAGAGCCAGCAGAGGTCAAAATAAGCAGTAATGCAAACTCAGTCAGAGACATAGATTTTCACTTGCAACTTTCTTTAACATGTTTAACAGTGCATGAAATGTTGTCTAAAACAAAAAGAAAATGCTTTTTAGTGGCTGGATCTGGTTTTATCACATTCTGAATTGAACGTTGAAAATGAGCTTTTCAGAGCCAGCAGAGGTCAAAATAAGCAGTAATGCAAACTCAGTCATAGACATAGATTTTCACTTGCAACTTTCTTAAACATATTTAACAGTGCATGAAATGTTGTCTAAAACAAAAAGAATGATGCATTTTAGTGGCTGGATCTGGTTTTATCACATTCTGAATTGAACTTTAAAAATGAGCTTTTCAGAGCCAGCAGAGGTCAAAATAAGCAGTAATGCAAACTCAGTCAGAGACATAGATTTTCACTTGCAACTTTCTTAAACATATTTAACAGTGCATGAAATGTTGTCTAAAACAAAAAGAATGATGCATTTTAGTGGCTGGATCTGGTTTTATCACATTCTGAATTGAACGTTGAAAATGAGCTTTTCAGAGCCAGCAGAGGTCAAAATAAGCAGTAATGCAAACTCAGTCATAGACATAGATTTTCACTTGCAACTTTCTTAAACATATTTAACAGTGCATGAAATGTTGTCTAAAACAAAAAGAATGATGCATTTTAGTGGCTGGATCTGGTTTTATTACATTCTGAATTGAACGTTGAAAATGAGCTTTTCAGAGCCCCAGCAGAGGTCAAAATAAGCAGTAATGCAAACTCAGTCATAGACATAGATTTTCACTTGCAACTTGCTTTAACATGTTTAACAGTGCATGAAATGTTGTCTAAAACAAAAAGAATGATGCATTTTAGTAGCTGGATCTGGTTTTATCACATTCTGAATTGAACGTTGAAAATGAGCTTTTCAGAGCCAGCAGAGGTCAAAATAAGCAGTAATGCAAACTCAGTCATAGACATAGATTTTCACTTGCAACTTTCTTAAACATATTTAACAGTGCATGAAATGTTGTCTAAAACAAAAAGAATGATGCATTTTAGTGGCTGGATCTGGTTTTATCACATTCTGAATTGAACGTTGAAAATGAGCTTTTCAGAGCCAGCAGAGGTCAAAATAAGCAGTAATGCAAACTCAGTCAGAGACATAGATTTTCACTTGCAACTTTCTTTAACATGTTTAACAGTGCATGAAATGTTGTCTAAAACAAAAAGAAAATGCTTTTTAGTGGCTGGATCTGGTTTTATCACATTCTGAATTGAACGTTGAAAATGAGCTTTTCAGAGCCAGCAGAGGTCAAAATAAGCAGTAATGCAAACTCAGTCATAAACATAGATTTTCACTTGCAACTTTCTTAAACATATTTAACAGTGCATGAAATGTTGTCTAAAACAAAAAGAATGATGCATTTTAGTGGCTGGATCTGGTTTTATCACATTCTGAATTGAACGTTGAAAATGAGCTTTTCAGAGCCAGCAGAGGTCAAAATAAGCAGTAATGCAAACTCAGTCATAGACATAGATTTTCACTTGCAACTTGCTTTAACATGTTTAACA
Organism: Danio rerio; assembly: GCF_052040795.2. Lineage (NCBI taxonomy): Eukaryota > Metazoa > Chordata > Actinopteri > Cypriniformes > Danionidae > Danio > Danio rerio. The sequence continues at coordinate 14,911,679 of NC_141034.1, read as the reverse complement.
GTGCATGGAATGTTGTCTAAAACAAAAATAAAATGCTTTTTTGTGGCTGGATCTGGTTTTATCACATTCTGAATTGAACGTTGAAAATGAGCTTTTCAGAGCCAGCAGAGGTCAAAATAAGCAGTAATGCAAACTCAGTCATAGACATAGATTTTCACTTGCAACTTGCTTTAACATGTTTAACAGTGCATGAAATGTTGTCTAAAAAAAAGAAAATGCTTTTTAGTGGCTGGATCTGGTTTTATCACATTCTGAATTGAACGTTGAAAATGAGCTTTTCAGAGCCAGCAGAGGTCAAAATAAGCAGTAATGCAAACTCAGTCATAGACATAGATTTTCACTTGCAACTTTCTTAAACATATTTAACAGTGCATGAAATGTTGTCTAAAACAAAAAGAATGATGCATTTTAGTGGCTGGATCTGGTTTTATCACATTCTGAATTGAACGTTGAAAATGAGCTTTTCAGAGCCAGCAGAGGTCAAAATAAGCAGTAATGCAAACTCAGTCATAGACATAGATTTTCACTTGCAACTATCTTAAACATATTTAACAGTGCATGAAATGTTGTCTAAAACAAAAAGAATGATGCATTTTAGTGGCTGGATCTGGTTTTATCACATTCTGAATTGAACGTTGAAAATGAGCTTTTCAGAGCCAGTAGAGGTCAAAATAAGCAGTAATGCAAACTCAGTCATAGACATAGATTTTCACTTGCAACTTGCTTTAACATGTTTAACAGTGCATGGAATGTTGTCTAAAACAAAAATAAAATGCTTTTTTTGTGGCTGGATCTGGTTTTATCACATTCTGAATTGAACGTTGAAAATGAGCTTTTCAGAGCCAGCAGAGGTCAAAATAAGCAGTAATGCAAACTCAGTCATAGACATAGATTTTCACTTGCAACTTGCTTTAACATGTTTAACAGTGCATGAAATGTTGTCTAAAAAAAAGAAAATGCTTTTTAGTGGCTGGATCTGGTTTTATCACATTCTGAATTGAACGTTGAAAATGAGCTTTTCAGAGCCAGCAGAGGTCAAAATAAGCAGTAATGCAAACTCAGTCATAGACATAGATTTTCACTTGCAACTTTCTTAAACATATTTAACAGTGCATGAAATGTTGTCTAAAACAAAAAGAATGATGCATTTTAATGGCTGGATCTGGTTTTATCACATTCTGAATTGAACGTTGAAAATGAGCTTTTCAGAGCCCCAGCAGAGGTCAAAATAAGCAGTAATGCAAACTCAGTCATAGACATAGATTTTCACTTGCAACTTGCTTTAACATATTTAACAGTGCATGAAATGTTGTCTAAAACAAAAAGAATGATGCATTTTAGTAGCTGGATCTGGTTTTATCACATTCTGAATTGAACGTTGAAAATGAGCTTTTCAGAGCCAGCAGAGGTCAAAATAAGCAGTAATGCAAACTCAGTCATAGACATAGATTTTCACTTGCAACTTTCTTAAACATATTTAACAGTGCATGAAATGTTGTCTAAAACAAAAAGAATGATGCATTTTAGTGGCTGGATCTGGTTTTATCACATTCTGAATTGAACGTTGAAAATGAGCTTTTCAGAGCCAGCAGAGGTCAAAATAAGCAGTAATGCAAACTCAGTCATAGACATAGATTTTCACTTGCAACTTTCTTAAACATATTTAACAGTGCATGAAATGTTGTCTAAAACAAAAAGAATGATGCATTTTAGTGGCTGGATCTGGTTTTATCACATTCTGAATTGAACGTTGAAAATGAGCTTTTCAGAGCCAGCAGAGGTCAAAATAAGCAGTAATGCAAACTCAGTCAGAGACATAGATTTTCACTTGCAACTTTCTTTAACATGTTTAACAGTGCATGAAATGTTGTCTAAAACAAAAAGAAAATGCTTTTTAGTGGCTGGATCTGGTTTTATCACATTCTGAATTGAACGTTGAAAATGAGCTTTTCAGAGCCAGCAGAGGTCAAAATAAGCAGTAATGCAAACTCAGTCATAGACATAGATTTTCACTTGCAACTTTCTTAAACATATTTAACAGTGCATGAAATGTTGTCTAAAACAAAAAGAATGATGCATTTTAGTGGCTGGATCTGGTTTTATCACATTCTGAATTGAACTTTAAAAATGAGCTTTTCAGAGCCAGCAGAGGTCAAAATAAGCAGTATTACAAACTCAGTCAGAGACATAGATTTTCACTTGCAACTTTCTTAAACATATTTAACAGTGCATGAAATGTTGTCTAAAACAAAAAGAATGATGCATTTTAGTGGCTGGATCTGGTTTTATCACATTCTGAATTGAACGTTGAAAATGAGCTTTTCAGAGCCAGCAGAGGTCAAAATAAGCAGTAATGCAAACTCAGTCATAGACATAGATTTTCACTTGCAACTTTTTTTAAACATTTTTAACAGTGCATGAAATGTTGTCTAAAACAAAAAGAATGATGCATTTTAGTGGCTGGATCTGGTTTTATCACATTCTGAATTGAACGTTGAAAATGAGCTTTTCAGAGCCCCAGCAGAGGTCAAAATAAGCAGTAATGCAAACTCAGTCATAGACATAGATTTTCACTTGCAACTTGCTTTAACATATTTAACAGTGCATGAAATGTTGTCTAAAACAAAAAGAATGATGCATTTTAGTAGCTGGATCTGGTTTTATCACATTCTGAATTGAACGTTGAAAATGAGCTTTTCAGAGCCAGCAGAGGTCAAAATAAGCAGTAATGCAAACTCAGTCATAGACATAGATTTTCACTTGCAACTTTCTTAAACATATTTAACAGTGCATGAAATGTTGTCTAAAACAAAAAGAATGATGCATTTTAGTGGCTGGATCTGGTTTTATCACATTCTGAATTGAACGTTGAAAATGAGCTTTTCAGAGCCAGCAGAGGTCAAAATAAGCAGTAATGCAAACTCAGTCAGAGACATAGATTTTCACTTGCAACTTTCTTTAACATGTTTAACAGTGCATGAAATGTTGTCTAAAACAAAAAGAAAATGCTTTTTAGTGGCTGGATCTGGTTTTATCACATTCTGAATTGAACGTTGAAAATGAGCTTTTCAGAGCCAGCAGAGGTCAAAATAAGCAGTAATGCAAACTCAGTCATAGACATAGATTTTCACTTGCAACTTTCTTAAACATATTTAACAGTGCATGAAATGTTGTCTAAAACAAAAAGAATGATGCATTTTAGTGGCTGGATCTGGTTTTATCACATTCTGAATTGAACGTTGAAAATGAGCTTTTCAGAGCCAGCAGAGGTCAAAATAAGCAGTAATGCAAACTCAGTCATAGACATAGATTTTCACTTGCAACTTTCTTAAACATATTTAACAGTGCATGAAATGTTGTCTAAAACAAAAAGAATGATGCATTTTAGTGGCTGGATCTGGTTTTATCACATTCTGAATTGAACGTTGAAAATGAGCTTTTCAGAGCCAGCAGAGGTCAAAATAAGCAGTAATGCAAACTCAGTCATAGACATAGATTTTCACTTGCAACTTTCTTAAACATATTTAACAGTGCATGAAATGTTGTCTAAAACAAAAAGAATGATGCATTTTAGTGGCTGGATCTGGTTTTATCACATTCTGAATTGAACGTTGAAAATGAGCTTTTCAGAGCCCCAGCAGAGGTCAAAATAAGCAGTAATGCAAACTCAGTCATAGACATAGATTTTCACTTGCAACTTTCTTAAACATATTTAACAGTGCATGAAATGTTGTCTAAAACAAAAAGAATGATGCATTTTAGTGGCTGGATCTGGTTTTATCACATTCTGAATTGAACGTTGAAAATGAGCTTTTCAGAGCCAGCAGAGGTCAAAATAAGCAGTAATGCAAACTCAGTCAGAGACATAGATTTTCACTTGCAACTTGCTTTAACATGTTTAACAGTGCATGAAATGTTGTCTAAAACAAAAAGAATGATGCATTTTAGTAGCTGGATCTGGTTTTATCACATTCTGAATTGAACGTTGAAAATGAGCTTTTCAGAGCCAGCAGAGGTCAAAATAAGCAGTAATGCAAACTCAGTCATAGACATAGATTTTCACTTGCAACTTTCTTAAACATATTTAACAGTGCATGAAATGTTGTCTAAAACAAAAAGAATGGTGCATTTTAGTGGCTGGATCTGGTTTTATCACATTCTGAATTGAACGTTGAAAATGAGCTTTTCAGAGCCAGCAGAGGTCAAAATAAGCAGTAATGCAAACTCAGTCAGAGACATAGATTTTCACTTGCAACTTTCTTTAACATGTTTAACAGTGCATGAAATGTTGTCTAAAACAAAAAGAAAATGCTTTTTAGTGGCTGGATCTGGTTTTATCACATTCTGAATTGAACGTTGAAATTGAGCTTTTCAGAGCCAGCAGAGGTCAAAATAAGCAGTAATGCAAACTCAGTCATAGACATAGATTTTCACTTGCAACTTGCTTTAACATATTTAACAGTGCATGAAATGTTGTCTAAAACAAAAAGAATGATGCATTTTAGTGGCTGGATCTGGTTTTATCACATTCTGAATTGAACGTTGAAAATGAGCTTTTCAGAGCCAGCAGAGGTCAAAATAAGCAGTAATGCAAACTCAGTCATAGACATAGATTTTCACTTGCAACTTTCTTAAACATATTTAACAGTGCATGAAATGTTGTCTAAAACAAAAAGAATGATGCATTTTAGTGGCTGGATCTGGTTTTATCACATTCTGAATTGAACGTTGAAAATGAGCTTTTCAGAGCCAGCAGAGGTCAAAATAAGCAGTAATGCAAACTCAGTCATAGACATAGATTTTCACTTGCAACTTTCTTAAACATATTTAACAGTGCATGAAATGTTGTCTAAAACAAAAAGAATGATGCATTTTAGTGGCTGGATCTGGTTTTATCACATTCTGAATTGAACGTTGAAAATGAGCTTTTCAGAGCCAGCAGAGGTCAAAATAAGCAGTAATGCAAACTCAGTCAGAGACATAGATTTTCACTTGCAACTTTCTTTAACATGTTTAACAGTGCATGAAATGTTGTCTAAAACAAAAAGAAAATGCTTTTTAGTGGCTGGATCTGGTTTTATCACATTCTGAATTGAACGTTGAAAATGAGCTTTTCAGAGCCAGCAGAGGTCAAAATAAGCAGTAATGCAAACTCAGTCATAGACATAGATTTTCACTTGCAACTTTCTTAAACATATTTAACAGTGCATGAAATGTTGTCTAAAACAAAAAGAATGATGCATTTTAGTGGCTGGATCTGGTTTTATCACATTCTGAATTGAACGTTGAAAATGAGCTTTTCAGAGCCAGCAGAGGTCAAAATAAGCAGTAATGCAAACTCAGTCATAGACATAGATTTTCACTTGCAACTTGCTTTAACATGTTTAACAGTGCATGGAATGTTGTCTAAAACAAAAATAAAATGCTTTTTTGTGGCTGGATCTGGTTTTATCAAATTCTGAATTGAACGTTGAAAATGAGCTTTTCAGAGCCAGCAGAGGTCAAAATAAGCAGTAATGCAAACTCAGTCATAGACATAGATTTTCACTTGCAACTTGCTTTAACATGTTTAACAGTGCATGAAATGTTGTCTAAAACAAAAAGAATGATGCATTTTAGTAGCTGGATCTGGTTTTATCACATTCTGAATTGAACGTTGAAAATGAGCTTTTCAGAGCCAGCAGAGGTCAAAATAAGCAGTAATGCAAACTCAGTCATAGACATAGATTTTCACTTGCAACTTGCTTTAACATGTTTAACAGTGCATGGAATGTTGTCTAAAACAAAAAAAAAAAGCTTTTTAATGGCTGGATCTGGTTTTATCACATTCTGAATTGAACGTTGAAAATGAGCTTTTCAGAGCCAGCAGAGGTCAAAATAAGCAGTAATGCAAACTCAGTCATAGACATAGATTTTCACTTGCAACTTGCTTTAACATGTTTAACAGTGCATGGAATGTTGTCTAAAACAAAAATAAAATGCTTTTTAGTGGCTGGATCTGGTTTTATCACATTCTGAATTGAACGTTGAAAATGAGCTTTTCAGAGCCAGCCGAGGTCAAAATAAGCAGTAATGCAAACTCAGTCATAGACATAGATTTTCACTTGCAACTTTCTTAAACATATTTAACAGTGCATGAAATGTTGTCTAAAACAAAAAGAATGATGCATTTTAGTGGCTGGATCTGGTTTTATCACATTCTGAATTGAACGTGAAAAATGAGCTTTTCAGAGCAAGCAGAGGTCAAAATAAGCAGTAATGCAAACTCAGTCATAGACATAGATTTTCACTTGCAACTTTCTTAAACATATTTAACAGTGCAAGAAATGTTGTCTAAAACAAAAAGAATGATGCATTTTAGTGGCTGGATCTGGTTTTATCACATTCTGAATTGAAATTTAAAAATGAGCTTTTCAGAGCCAGCAGAAGTCAAAATAAGCAGTAATGCAAACTCAGTCAGAGACATAGATTTTCACTTGCAACTTTTTTAAACATATTTAACAGTGCATGAAATGTTGTCTAAAACAAAAAGAATGATGCATTTTAGTGGCTGGATCTGGTTTTATCACATTCTGAATTGAACGTTGAAAATGAGCTTTTCAGAGCCAGCAGAGGTCAAAATAAGCAGTAATGCAAACTCAGTCATAGACATAGATTTTCACTTGCAACTTGCTTTAAAATGTTTAACAGTGCATGGAATGTTGTCTAAAACAAAAATAAAATGCTTTTTTGTGGCTGGATCTGGTTTTATCAAATTCTGAATTGAACGTTGAAAATGAGCTTTTCAGAGCCAGCAGAGGTCAAAATAAGCAGTAATGCAAACTCAGTCATAGACATAGATTTTCACTTGCAACTTTCTTAAACATATTTAACAGTGCATGAAATGTTGTCTAAAACAAAAAGAATGATGCATTTTAGTGGCTGGATCTGGTTTTATCACATTCTGAATTGAACGTTGAAAATGAGCTTTTCAGAGCCAGCAGAGGTCAAAATAAGCAGTAATGCAAACTCAGTCATAGACATAGATTTTCACTTGCAACTTGCTTTAACATGTTTAACAGTGCATGGAATGTTGTCTAAAACAAAAATAAAATGCTTTTTTGTGGCTGGATCTGGTTTTATCACATTCTGAATTGAACGTTGAAAATGAGCTTTTCAGAGCCAGCAGAGGTCAAAATAAGCAGTAATGCAAACTCAGTCATAGACATAGATTTTCACTTGCAACTTGCTTTAACATGTTTATCAGTGCATGAATGTTGTCTAAAACAAAAAGAAAATGCTTTTTAGTGGCTGGATCTGGTTTTATTACATTCTGAATTGAACGTTGAAAATGAGCTTTTCAGAGCCAGCAGAGGTCAAAATAAGCAGTAATGCAAACTCAGTCATAGACATAGATTTTCACTTGCAACTTTCTTAAACATATTTAACAGTGCATGAAATGTTGTCTAAAACAAAAAGAATGATGCATTTTAGTGGCTGGATCTGGTTTTATCACATTCTGAATTGAATGTTGAAAATGAGCTTTACAGAGCCAGCAGAGGTCAAAATAAGCAGTAATGCAAACTCAGTCATAGACATAGATTTTCACTTGCAACTTTCTTAAACATATTTAACAGTGCAAGAAATGTTGTCTAAAACAAAAAGAATGATGCATTTTAGTGGCTGGATCTGGTTTTATCACATTCTGAATTGAACTTTAAAAATGAGCTTTTCAGAGCCAGCAGAGGTCAAAATAAGCAGTAATGCAAACTCAGTCAGAGACATAGATTTTCACTTGCAACTTTCTTAAACATATTTAACAGTGCATGAAATGTTGTCTAAAACAAAAAGAATGATGCATTTTAGTGGCTGGATCTGGTTTTATCACATTCTGAATTGAACGTTGAAAATGAGCTTTTCAGAGCCAGCAGAGGTCAAAATAAGCAGTAATGCAAACTCAGTCATAGACATAGATTTTCACTTGCAACTTTCTTAAACATATTTAACAGTGCATGAAATGTTGTCTAAAACAAAAAGAATGATGCATTTTAGTGGCTGGATCTGGTTTTATCACATTCTGAATTGAACGTTGAAAATGAGCTTTTCAGAGCCCCAGCAGAGGTCAAAATAAGCAGTAATGCAAACTCAGTCATAGACATAGATTTTCACTTGCAACTTTCTTAAACATATTTAACAGTGCATGAAATGTTGTCTAAAACAAAAAGAATGATGCATTTTAGTGGCTGGATCTGGTTTTATCACATTCTGAATTGAACGTTGAAAATGAGCTTTTCAGAGCTAGCAGAGGTCAAAATAAGCAGTAATGCAAACTCAGTCAGAGACATAGATTTTCACTTGCAACTTGCTTTAACATGTTTAACAGTGCATGAAATGTTGTCTAAAACAAAAAGAATGATGCATTTTAGTAGCTGGATCTGGTTTTATCACATTCTGAATTGAACGTTGAAAATGAGCTTTTCAGAGCCAGCAGAGGTCAAAATAAGCAGTAATGCAAACTCAGTCATAGACATAGATTTTCACTTGCAACTTTCTTAAACATATTTAACAGTGCATGAAATGTTGTCTAAAACAAAAAGAATGATGCATTTTAGTGGCTGGATCTGGTTTTATCACATTCTGAATTGAACGTTGAAAATGAGCTTTTCAGAGCCAGCAGAGGTCAAAATAAGCAGTAATGCAAACTCAGTCAGAGACATAGATTTTCACTTGCAACTTTCTTTAACATGTTTAACAGTGCATGAAATGTTGTCTAAAACAAAAAGAAAATGCTTTTTAGTGGCTGGATCTGGTTTTATCACATTCTGAATTGAACGTTGAAAATGAGCTTTTCAGAGCCAGCAGAGGTCAAAATAAGCAGTAATGCAAACTCAGTCATAGACATAGATTTTCACTTGCAACTTTCTTAAACATATTTAACAGTGCATGAAATGTTGTCTAAAACAAAAAGAATGATGCATTTTAGTGGCTGGATCTGGTTTTATCACATTCTGAATTGAACGTTGAAAATGAGCTTTTCAGAGCCAGCAGAGGTCAAAATAAGCAGTAATGCAAACTCAGTCATAGACATAGATTTTCACTTGCAACTTTCTTAAACATATTTAACAGTGCATGAAATGTTGTCTAAAACAAAAAGAATGATGCATTTTAGTGGCTGGATCTGGTTTTATCACATTCTGAATTGAACGTTGAAAATGAGCTTTTCAGAGCCAGCAGAGGTCAAAATAAGCAGTAATGCAAACTCAGTCAGAGACATAGATTTTCACTTGCAACTTGCTTTAACATGTTTAACAGTGCATGAAATGTTGTCTAAAACAAAAAGAATGATGCATTTTAGTAGCTGGATCTGGTTTTATCACATTCTGAATTGAACGTTGAAAATGAGCTTTTCAGAGCCAGCAGAGGTCAAAATAAGCAGTAATGCAAACTCAGTCATAGACATAGATTTTCACTTGCAACTTTCTTAAACATATTTAACAGTGCATGAAATGTTGTCTAAAACAAAAAGAATGGTGCATTTTAGTGGCTGGATCTGGTTTTATCACATTCTGAATTGAACGTTGAAAATGAGCTTTTCAGAGCCAGCAGAGGTCAAAATAAGCAGTAATGCAAACTCAGTCAGAGACATAGATTTTCACTTGCAACTTGCTTTAACATATTTAACAGTGCATGAAATGTTGTCTAAAACAAAAAGAATGATGCATTTTAGTGGCTGGATCTGGTTTTATCACATTCTGAATTGAACGTTGAAAATGAGCTTTTCAGAGCCAGCAGAGGTCAAAATAAGCAGTAATGCAAACTCAGTCATAGACATAGATTTTCACTTGCAACTTTCTTAAACATATTTAACAGTGCATGAAATGTTGTCTAAAACAAAAAGAATGATGCATTTTAGTGGCTGGATCTGGTTTTATCACATTCTGAATTGAACGTTGAAAATGAGCTTTTCAGAGCCAGCAGAGGTCAAAATAAGCAGTAATGCAAACTCAGTCATAGACATAGATTTTCACTTGCAACTTTCTTAAACATATTTAACAGTGCATGAAATGTTGTCTAAAACAAAAAGAATGGTGCATTTTAGTGGCTGGATCTGGTTTTATCACATTCTGAATTGAACGTTGAAAATGAGCTTTTCAGAGCCAGCAGAGGTCAAAATAAGCAGTAATGCAAACTCAGTCAGAGACATAGATTTTCACTTGCAACTTGCTTTAACATATTTAACAGTGCATGAAATGTTGTCTAAAACAAAAAGAATGATGCATTTTAGTGGCTGGATCTGGTTTTATCACATTCTGAATTGAACGTTGAAAATGAGCTTTTCAGAGCCAGCAGAGGTCAAAATAAGCAGTAATGCAAACTCAGTCATAGACATAGATTTTCACTTGCAACTTTCTTAAACATATTTAACAGTGCATGAAATGTTGTCTAAAACAAAAAGAATGATGCATTTTAGTGGCTGGATCTGGTTTTATCACATTCTGAATTGAACGTTGAAAATGAGCTTTTCAGAGCCAGCAGAGGTCAAAATAAGCAGTAATGCAAACTCAGTCAGAGACATAGATTTTCACTTGCAACTTTCTTTAACATGTTTAACAGTGCATGAAATGTTGTCTAAAACAAAAAGAAAATGCTTTTTAGTGGCTGGATCTGGTTTTATCACATTCTGAATTGAACGTTGAAATTGAGCTTTTCAGAGCCAGCAGAGGTCAAAATAAGCAGTAATGCAAACTCATTCATAGACATAGATTTTCACTTGCAACTTGCTTTAACATATTTAACAGTGCATGAAATGTTGTCTAAAACAAAAAGAATGATGCATTTTAGTGGCTGGATCTGGTTTTATCACATTCTGAATTGAACGTTGAAAATGAGCTTTTCAGAGCCAGCAGAGGTCAAAATAAGCAGTAATGCAAACTCAGTCATAGACATAGATTTTCACTTGCAACTTTCTTAAACATATTTAACAGTGCATGAAATGTTGTCTAAAAAAAAAAGAATGATGCATTTTAGTGGCTGGATCTGGTTTTATCACATTCTGAATTGAACGTTGAAAATGAGCTTTTCAGAGCCAGCAGAGGTCAAAATAAGCAGTAATGCAAACTCAGTCATAGACATAGATTTTCACTTGCAACTTTCTTAAACATATTTAACAGTGCATGAAATGTTGTCTAAAACAAAAAGAATGATGCATTTTAGTGGCTGGATCTGGTTTTATCACATTCTGAATTGAACGTTGAAAATGAGCTTTTCAGAGCCAGCAGAGGTCAAAATAAGCAGTAATGCAAACTCAGTCAGAGACATAGATTTTCACTTGCAACTTTCTTTAACATGTTTAACAGTGCATGAAATGTTGTCTAAAACAAAAAGAAAATGCTTTTTAGTGGCTGGATCTGGTTTTATCACATTCTGAATTGAACGTTGAAAATGAGCTTTTCAGAGCCAGCAGAGGTCAAAATAAGCAGTAATGCAAACTCAGTCATAGACATAGATTTTCACTTGCAACTTTCTTAAACATATTTAACAGTGCATGAAATGTTGTCTAAAACAAAAAGAATGATGCATTTTAGTGGCTGGATCTGGTTTTATCACATTCTGAATTGAACGTTGAAAATGAGCTTTTCAGAGCCAGCAGAGGTCAAAATAAGCAGTAATGCAAACTCAGTCATAGACATAGATTTTCACTTGCAACTTGCTTTAACATGTTTAACAGTGCATGGAATGTTGTCTAAAACAAAAATAAAATGCTTTTTTGTGGCTGGATCTGGTTTTATCAAATTCTGAATTGAACGTTGAAAATGAGCTTTTCAGAGCCAGCAGAGGTCAAAATAAGCAGTAATGCAAACTCAGTCATAGACATAGATTTTCACTTGCAACTTGCTTTAACATGTTTAACAGTGCATGAAATGTTGTCTAAAACAAAAAGAATGATGCATTTTAGTAGCTGGATCTGGTTTTATCACATTCTGAATTGAACGTTGAAAATGAGCTTTTCAGAGCCAGCAGAGGTCAAAATAAGCAGTAATGCAAACTCAGTCATAGACATAGATTTTCACTTGCAACTTGCTTTAACATGTTTAACAGTGCATGGAATGTTGTCTAAAACAAAAATAAAATGCTTTTTAGTGGCTGGATCTGGTTTTATCACATTCTGAATTGAACGTTGAAAATGAGCTTTTCAGAGCCAGCAGAGGTCAAAATAAGCAGTAATGCAAACTCAGTCATAGACATAGATTTTCACTTGCAACTTGCTTTAACATGTTTAACAGTGCATGGAATGTTGTCTAAAACAAAAATAAAATGCTTTTTAGTGGCTGGATCTGGTTTTATCACATTCTGAATTGAACGTTGAAAATGAGCTTTTCAGAGCCAGCAGAGGTCAAAATAAGCAGTAATGCAAACTCAGTCATAGACATAGATTTTCACTTGCAACTTTCTTAAACATATTTAACAGTGCATGAAATGTTGTCTAAAACAAAAAGAATGATGCATTTTAGTGGCTGGATCTGGTTTTATCACATTCTGAATTGAACGTTGAAAATGAGCTTTTCAGAGCCCCAGCAGAGGTCAAAATAAGCAGTAATGCAAACTCAGTCATAGACATAGATTTTCACTTGCAACTTTCTTAAACATATTTAACAGTGCATGAAATGTTGTCTAAAACAAAAAGAATGATGCATTTTAGTGGCTGGATCTGGTTTTATCACATTCTGAATTGAACGTTGAAAATGAGCTTTTCAGAGCCAGCAGAGGTCAAAATAAGCAGTAATGCAAACTCAGTCAGAGACATAGATTTTCACTTGCAACTTTCTTTAACATGTTTAACAGTGCATGAAATGTTGTCTAAAACAAAAAGAATGATGCATTTTAGTGGCTGGATCTGGTTTTATCACATTCTGAATTGAATGTTGAAAATGAGCTTTACAGAGCCAGCAGAGGTCAAAATAAGCAGTAATGCAAACTCAGTCATAGACATAGATTTTCACTTGCAACTTTCTTAAACATATTTAACAGTGCAAGAAATGTTGTCTAAAACAAAAAGAATGATGCATTTTAGTGGCTGGATCTGGTTTTATCACATTCTGAATTGAACTTTAAAAATGAGCTTTTCAGAGCCAGCAGAGGTCAAAATAAGCAGTAATGCAAACTCAGTCAGAGACATAGATTTTCACTTGCAACTTTCTTAAACATATTTAACAGTGCATGAAATGTTGTCTAAAACAAAAAGAATGATGCATTTTAGTGGCTGGATCTGGTTTTATCACATTCTGAATTGAACGTTGAAAATGAGCTTTTCAGAGCCAGCAGAGGTCAAAATAAGCAGTAATGCAAACTCAGTCATAGACATAGATTTTCACTTGCAACTTTCTTAAACATATTTAACAGTGCATGAAATGTTGTCTAAAACAAAAAGAATGATGCATTTTAGTGGCTGGATCTGGTTTTATCACATTCTGAATTGAACGTTGAAAATGAGCTTTTCAGAGCCCCAGCAGAGGTCAAAATAAGCAGTAATGCAAACTCAGTCATAGACATAGATTTTCACTTGCAACTTTCTTAAACATATTTAACAGTGCATGAAATGTTGTCTAAAACAAAAAGAATGATGCATTTTAGTGGCTGGATCTGGTTTTATCACATTCTGAATTGAACGTTGAAAATGAGCTTTTCAGAGCTAGCAGAGGTCAAAATAAGCAGTAATGCAAACTCAGTCAGAGACATAGATTTTCACTTGCAACTTGCTTTAACATGTTTAACAGTGCATGAAATGTTGTCTAAAACAAAAAGAATGATGCATTTTAGTAGCTGGATCTGGTTTTATCACATTCTGAATTGAACGTTGAAAATGAGCTTTTCAGAGCCAGCAGAGGTCAAAATAAGCAGTAATGCAAACTCAGTCATAGACATAGATTTTCACTTGCAACTTTCTTAAACATATTTAACAGTGCATGAAATGTTGTCTAAAACAAAAAGAATGATGCATTTTAGTGGCTGGATCTGGTTTTATCACATTCTGAATTGAACGTTGAAAATGAGCTTTTCAGAGCCAGCAGAGGTCAAAATAAGCAGTAATGCAAACTCAGTCAGAGACATAGATTTTCACTTGCAACTTTCTTTAACATGTTTAACAGTGCATGAAATGTTGTCTAAAACAAAAAGAAAATGCTTTTTAGTGGCTGGATCTGGTTTTATCACATTCTGAATTGAACGTTGAAAATGAGCTTTTCAGAGCCAGCAGAGGTCAAAATAAGCAGTAATGCAAACTCAGTCATAGACATAGATTTTCACTTGCAACTTTCTTAAACATATTTAACAGTGCATGAAATGTTGTCTAAAACAAAAAGAATGATGCATTTTAGTGGCTGGATCTGGTTTTATCACATTCTGAATTGAACGTTGAAAATGAGCTTTTCAGAGCCAGCAGAGGTCAAAATAAGCAGTAATGCAAACTCAGTCATAGACATAGATTTTCACTTGCAACTTGCTTTAACATGTTTAACAGTGCATGAAATGTTGTCTAAAACAAAAAGAATGATGCATTTTAGTAGCTGGATCTGGTTTTATCACATTCTGAATTGAACGTTGAAAATGAGCTTTTCAGAGCCAGCAGAGGTCAAAATAAGCAGTAATGCAAACTCAGTCATAGACATAGATTTTCACTTGCAACTTGCTTTAACATGTTTAACAGTGCATGTAATGTTGTCTAAAACAAAACTAAAATGCTTTTTTGTGGCTGGATCTGGTTTTATCACATTCTGAATTGAACGTTGAAAATGAGCTTTTCAGAGCCAGCAGAGGTCAAAATAAGCAGTAATGCAAACTCAGTCATAGACATAGATTTTCACTTGCAACTTGCTTTAACATGTTTAACAGTGCATGAAATGTTGTCTAAAACAAAAAGAAAATGCTTTTTAGTGGCTGGATCTGGTTTTATCACATTCTGAATTGAACGTTGAAAATGAGCTTTTCAGAGCCAGCAGAGGTCAAAATAAGCAGTAATGCAAACTCAGTCATAGACATAGATTTTCACTTGCAACTTTCTTAAACATATTTAACAGTGCATGAAATGTTGTCTAAAACAAAAAGAATGATGCATTTTAGTGGCTGGATCTGGTTTTATCACATTCTGAATTGAATGTTGAAAATGAGCTTTACAGAGCCAGCAGAGGTCAAAATAAGCAGTAATGCAAACTCAGTCATAGACATAGATTTTCACTTGCAACTTTCTTAAACATATTTAACAGTGCAAGAAATGTTGTCTAAAACAAAAAGAATGATGCATTTTAGTGGCTGGATCTGGTTTTATCACATTCTGAATTGAACTTTAAAAATGAGCTTTTCAGAGCCAGCAGAGGTCAAAATAAGCAGTAATGCAAACTCAGTCAGAGACATAGATTTTCACTTGCAACTTTCTTAAACATATTTAACAGTGCATGAAATGTTGTCTAAAACAAAAAGAATGATGCATTTTAGTGGCTGGATCTGGTTTTATCACATTCTGAATTGAACGTTGAAAATGAGCTTTTCAGAGCCAGCAGAGGTCAAAATAAGCAGTAATGCAAACTCAGTCATAGACATAGATTTTCACTTGCAACTTTCTTAAACATATTTAACAGTGCATGAAATGTTGTCTAAAACAAAAAGAATGATGCATTTTAGTGGCTGGATCTGGTTTTATCACATTCTGAATTGAACGTTGAAAATGAGCTTTTCAGAGCCCCAGCAGAGGTCAAAATAAGCAGTAATGCAAACTCAGTCATAGACATAGATTTTCACTTGCAACTTTCTTAAACATATTTAACAGTGCATGAAATGTTGTCTAAAGCAAAAAGAATGATGCATTTTAGTGGCTGGATCTGGTTTTATCACATTCTGAATTGAACGTTGAAAATGAGCTTTTCAGAGCTAGCAGAGGTCAAAATAAGCAGTAATGCAAACTCAGTCAGAGACATAGATTTTCACTTGCAACTTGCTTTAACATGTTTAACAGTGCATGAAATGTTGTCTAAAACAAAAAGAATGATGCATTTTAGTAGCTGGATCTGGTTTTATCACATTCTGAATTGAACATTGAAAATGAGCTTTTCAGAGCCAGCAGAGGTCAAAATAAGCAGTAATGCAAACTCAGTCATAGACATAGATTTTCACTTGCAACTTTCTTAAACATATTTAACAGTGCATGAAATGTTGTCTAAAACAAAAAGAATGATGCATTTTAGTGGCTGGATCTGGTTTTATCACATTCTGAATTGAACGTTGAAAATGAGCTTTTCAGAGCCAGCAGAGGTCAAAATAAGCAGTAATGCAAACTCAGTCAGAGACATAGATTTTCACTTGCAACTTTCTTTAACATGTTTAACAGTGCATGAAATGTTGTCTAAAACAAAAAGAAAATGCTTTTTAGTGGCTGGATCTGGTTTTATCACATTCTGAATTGAACGTTGAAAATGAGCTTTTCAGAGCCAGCAGAGGTCAAAATAAGCAGTAATGCAAACTCAGTCATAGACATAGATTTTCACTTGCAACTTTCTTAAACATATTTAACAGTGCATGAAATGTTGTCTAAAACAAAAAGAATGATGCATTTTAGTGGCTGGATCTGGTTTTATCACATTCTGAATTGAACGTTGAAAATGAGCTTTTCAGAGCCAGCAGAGGTCAAAATAAGCAGTAATGCAAACTCAGTCATAGACATAGATTTTCACTTGCAACTTGCTTTAACATGTTTAACAGTGCATGAAATGTTGTCTAAAACAAAAAGAATGATGCATTTTAGTAGCTGGATCTGGTTTTATCACATTCTGAATTGAACGTTGAAAATGAGCTTTTCAGAGCCAGCAGAGGTCAAAATAAGCAGTAATGCAAACTCAGTCATAGACATAGATTTTCACTTGCAACTTGCTTTAACATGTTTAACAGTGCATGTAATGTTGTCTAAAACAAAACTAAAATGCTTTTTTGTGGCTGGATCTGGTTTTATCACATTCTGAATTGAACGTTGAAAATGAGCTTTTCAGAGCCAGCAGAGGTCAAAATAAGCAGTAATGCAAACTCAGTCATAGACATAGATTTTCACTTGCAACTTGCTTTAACATGTTTAACAGTGCATGAAATGTTGTCTAAAACAAAAAGAAAATGCTTTTTAGTGGCTGGATCTGGTTTTATCACATTCTGAATTGAACGTTGAAAATGAGCTTTTCAGAGCCAGCAGAGGTCAAAATAAGCAGTAATGCAAACTCAGTCATAGACATAGATTTTCACTTGCAACTTTCTTAAACATATTTAACAGTGCATGAAATGTTGTCTAAAACAAAAAGAATGATGCATTTTAGTGGCTGGATCTGGTTTTATCACATTCTGAATTGAATGTTGAAAATGAGCTTTACAGAGCCAGCAGAGGTCAAAATAAGCAGTAATGCAAACTCAGTCATAGACATAGATTTTCACTTGCAACTTTCTTAAACATATTTAACAGTGCAAGAAATGTTGTCTAAAACAAAAAGAATGATGCATTTTAGTGGCTGGATCTGGTTTTATCACATTCTGAATTGAACTTTAAAAATGAGCTTTTCAGAGCCAGCAGAGGTCAAAATAAGCAGTAATGCAAACTCAGTCAGAGACATAGATTTTCACTTGCAACTTTCTTAAACATATTTAACAGTGCATGAAATGTTGTCTAAAACAAAAAGAATGATGCATTTTAGTGGCTGGATCTGGTTTTATCACATTCTGAATTGAACGTTGAAAATGAGCTTTTCAGAGCCAGCAGAGGTCAAAATAAGCAGTAATGCAAACTCAGTCATAGACATAGATTTTCACTTGCAACTTTCTTAAACATATTTAACAGTGCATGAAATGTTGTCTAAAACAAAAAGAATGATGCATTTTAGTGGCTGGATCTGGTTTTATCACATTCTGAATTGAACGTTGAAAATGAGCTTTTCAGAGCCAGCAGAGGTCAAAATAAGCAGTAATGCAAACTCAGTCATAGACATAGATTTTCACTTGCAACTTGCTTTAACATGTTTAACAGTGCATGGAATGTTGTCTAAAACAAAAATAAAATGCTTTTTTGTGGCTGGATCTGGTTTTATCACATTCTGAATTGAACGTTGAAAATGAGCTTTTCAGAGCCAGCAGAGGTCAAAATAAGCAGTAATGCAAACTCAGTCATAGACATAGATTTTCACTTGCAACTTGCTTTAACATGTTTAACAGTGCATGAACTGTTGTCTAAAAAAAAAGAAAATGCTTTTTAGTGGCTGGATCTGGTTTTATCACATTCTGAATTGAACGTTGAAAATGAGCTTTTCAGAGCCAGCAGAGGTCAAAATAAGCAGTAATGCAAACTCAGTCATAGACATAGATTTTCACTTGCAACTTTCTTAAACATATTTAACAGTGCATGAAATGTTGTCTAAAACAAAAAGAATGATGCATTTTAGTGGCTGGATCTGGTTTTATCACATTCTGAATTGAACGTTGAAAATGAACTTTTCAGAGCCAGCAGAGGTCAAAATAAGCAGTAATGCAAACTCAGTCATAGACATAGATTTTCACTTGCAACTATCTTAAACATATTTAACAGTGCATGAAATGTTGTCTAAAACAAAAAGAATGATGCATTTTAGTGGCTGGATCTGGTTTTATCACATTCTGAATTGAACGTTGAAAATGAGCTTTTCAGAGCCAGCAGAGGTCAAAATAAGCAGTAATGCAAACTCAGTCATAGACATAGATTTTCACTTGCAACTTGCTTTAACATGTTTAACAGTGCATGGAATGTTGTCTAAAACAAAAATAAAATGCTTTTTTGTGGCTGGATCTGGTTTTATCACATTCTGAATTGAACGTTGAAAATGAGCTTTTCAGAGCCAGCAGAGGTCAAAATAAGCAGTAATGCAAACTCAGTCATAGACATAGATTTTCACTTGCAACTTGCTTTAACATGTTTAACAGTGCATGAAATGTTGTCTAAAAAAAAAGAAAATGCTTTTTAGTGGCTGGATCTGGTTTTATCACATTCTGAATTGAACGTTGAAAATGAGCTTTTCAGAGCCAGCAGAGGTCAAAATAAGCAGTAATGCAAACTCAGTCATAGACATAGATTTTCACTTGCAACTTTCTTAAACATATTTAACAGTGCATGAAATGTTGTCTAAAACAAAAAGAATGATGCATTTTAGTGGCTGGATCTGGTTTTATCACATTCTGAATTGAACGTTGAAAATGAGCTTTTCAGAGCCAGCAGAGGTCAAAATAAGCAGTAATGCAAACTCAGTCATAGACATAGATTTTCACTTGCAACTTGCTTTAACATGTTTAACAGTGCATGGAATGTTGTCTAAAACAAAAATAAAATGCTTTTTTGTGGCTGGATCTGGTTTTATCACATTCTGAATTGAACGTTGAAAATGAGCTTTTCAGAGCCAGCAGAGGTCAAAATAAGCAGTAATGCAAACTCAGTCATAGACATAGATTTTCACTTGCAACTTGCTTTAACATGTTTAACAGTGCATGGAATGTTGTCTAAAACAAAAATAAAATGCTTTTTAGTGGCTGGATCTGGTTTTATCACATTCTGAATTGAACGTTGAAAATGAGCTTTTCAGAGCCAGCAGAGGTCAAAATAAGCAGTAATGCAAACTCAGTCATAGACATAGATTTTCACTTGCAACTTGCTTTAACATGTTTAACAGTGCATGGAATGTTGTCTAAAACAAAAATAAAATGCTTTTTAGTGGCTGGATCTGGTTTTATCACATTCTGAATTGAACGTTGAAAATGAGCTTTTCAGAGCCAGCAGAGGTCAAAATAAGCAGTAATGCAAACTCAGTCATAGACATAGATTTTCACTTGCAACTTTCTTAAACATATTTAACAGTGCATGAAATGTTGTCTAAAACAAAAAGAATGATGCATTTTAGTGGCTGGATCTGGTTTTATCACATTCTGAATTGAACGTGAAAAATGAGCTTTTCAGAGCAAGCAGAGGTCAAAATAAGCAGTAATGCAAACTCAGTCATAGACATAGATTTTCACTTGCAACTTTCTTAAACATATTTAACAGTGCAAGAAATGTTGTCTAAAACAAAAAGAATGATGCATTTTAGTGGCTGGATCTGGTTTTATCACATTCTGAATTGAAATTTAAAAATGAGCTTTTCAGAGCCAGCAGAAGTCAAAATAAGCAGTAATGCAAACTCAGTCAGAGACATAGATTTTCACTTGCAACTTTCTTAAACATATTTAACAGTGCATGAAATGTTGTCTAAAACAAAAAGAATGATGCATTTTAGTGGCTGGATCTGGTTTTATCACATTCTGAATTGAACGTTGAAAATGAGCTTTTCAGAGCCAGCAGAGGTCAAAATAAGCAGTAATGCAAACTCAGTCATAGACATAGATTTTCACTTGCAACTTGCTTTAACATGTTTAACAGTGCATGGAATGTTGTCTAAAATAAAAATAAAATGCTTTTTTGTGGCTGGATCTGGTTTTATCAAATTCTGAATTGAACGTTGAAAATGAGCTTTTCAGAGCCAGCAGAGGTCAAAATAAGCAGTAATGCAAACTCAGTCATAGACATAGATTTTCACTTGCAACTTTCTTAAACATATTTAACAGTGCATGAAATGTTGTCTAAAACAAAAAGAATGATGCATTTTAGTGGCTGGATCTGGTTTTATCACATTCTGAATTGAACGTTGAAAATGAGCTTTTCAGAGCCAGCAGAGGTCAAAATAAGCAGTAATGCAAACTCAGTCATAGACATAGATTTTCACTTGCAACTTGCTTTAACATGTTTAACAGTGCATGGAATGTTGTCTAAAACAAAAATAAAATACTTTTTTGTGGCTGGATCTGGTTTTATCACATTCTGAATTGAACGTTGAAAATGAGCTTTTCAGAGCCAGCAGAGGTCAAAATAAGCAGTAATGCAAACTCAGTCATAGACATAGATTTTCACTTGCAACTTTCTTAACATATTTAACAGTGCATGAAATGTTGTCTAAAACAAAAAGAATGATGCATTTTAGTGGCTGGATCTGGTTTTATCACATTCTGAATTGAATGTTGAAAATGAGCTTTACAGAGCCAGCAGAGGTCAAAATAAGCAGTAATGCAAACTCAGTCATAGACATAGATTTTCACTTGCAACTTTCTTAAACATATTTAACAGTGCAAGAAATGTTGTCTTAAACAAAAAGAATGATGCATTTTAGTGGCTGGATCTGGTTTTATCACATTCTGAATTGAACTTTAAAAATGAGCTTTTCAGAGCCAGCAGAGGTCAAAATAAGCAGTAATGCAAACTCAGTCAGAGACATAGATTTTCACTTGCAACTTTCTTAAACATATTTAACAGTGCATGAAATGTTGTCTAAAACAAAAAGAATGATGCATTTTAGTGGCTGGATCTGGTTTTATCACATTCTGAATTGAACGTTGAAAATGAGCTTTTCAGAGCCAGCAGAGGTCAAAATAAGCAGTAATGCAAACTCAGTCATAGACATAGATTTTCACTTGCAACTTTCTTAAACATATTTAACAGTGCATGAAATGTTGTCTAAAACAAAAAGAATGATGCATTTTAGTGGCTGGATCTGGTTTTATCACATTCTGAATTGAACGTTGAAAATGAGCTTTTCAGAGCCCCAGCAGAGGTCAAAATAAGCAGTAATGCAAACTCAGTCATAGACATAGATTTTCACTTGCAACTTTCTTAAACATATTTAACAGTGCATGAAATGTTGTCTAAAACAAAAAGAATGATGCATTTTAGTGGCTGGATCTGGTTTTATCACATTCTGAATTGAACGTTGAAAATGAGCTTTTCAGAGCTAGCAGAGGTCAAAATAAGCAGTAATGCAAACTCAGTCAGAGACATAGATTTTCACTTGCAACTTGCTTTAACATGTTTAACAGTGCATGAAATGTTGTCTAAAACAAAAAGAATGATGCATTTTAGTAGCTGGATCTGGTTTTATCACATTCTGAATTGAACGTTGAAAATGAGCTTTTCAGAGCCAGCAGAGGTCAAAATAAGCAGTAATGCAAACTCAGTCATAGACATAGATTTTCACTTGCAACTTTCTTAAACATATTTAACAGTGCATGAAATGTTGTCTAAAACAAAAAGAATGATGCATTTTAGTGGCTGGATCTGGTTTTATCACATTCTGAATTGAACGTTGAAAATGAGCTTTTCAGAGCCAGCAGAGGTCAAAATAAGCAGTAATGCAAACTCAGTCAGAGACATAGATTTTCACTTGCAACTTTCTTTAACATGTTTAACAGTGCATGAAATGTTGTCTAAAACAAAAAGAAAATGCTTTTTAGTGGCTGGATCTGGTTTTATCACATTCTGAATTGAACGTTGAAAATGAGCTTTTCAGAGCCAGCAGAGGTCAAAATAAGCAGTAATGCAAACTCAGTCATAGACATAGATTTTCACTTGCAACTTTCTTAAACATATTTAACAGTGCATGAAATGTTGTCTAAAACAAAAAGAATGATGCATTTTAGTGGCTGGATCTGGTTTTATCACATTCTGAATTGAACGTTGAAAATTAGCTTTTCAGAGCCAGCAGAGGTCAAAATAAGCAGTAATGCAAACTCAGTCATAGACATAGATTTTCACTTGCAACTTGCTTTAACATGTTTAACAGTGCATGGAATGTTGTCTAAAACAAAAATAAAATGCTTTTTTGTGGCTGGATCTGGTTCTATCAAATTCTGAATTGAACGTTGAAAATGAGCTTTTCAGAGCCAGCAGAGGTCAAAATAAGCAGTAATGCAAACTCAGTCATAGACATAGATTTTCACTTGCAACTTGCTTTAACATGTTTAACAGTGCATGAAATGTTGTCTAAAACAAAAAGAATGATGCATTTTAGTAGCTGGATCTGGTTTTATCACATTCTGAATTGAACGTTGAAAATGAGCTTTTCAGAGCCAGCAGAGGTCAAAATAAGCAGTAATGCAAACTCAGTCATAGACATAGATTTTCACTTGCAACTTTCTTAAACATATTTAACAGTGCATGAAATGTTGTCTAAAACAAAAAGAATGATGCATTTTAGTGGCTGAATCTGGTTTTATCACATTCTGAATTGAACGTTGAAAATGAGCTTTTCAGAGCCAGCAGAGGTCAAAATAAGCAGTAATGCAAACTCAGTCATAGACATAGATTTTCACTTGCAACTTGCTTTAACATGTTTAACAGTGCATGAAATGTTGTCTAAAAAAAAGAAAATGCTTTTTAGTGGCTGGATCTGGTTTTATCACATTCTGAATTGAACGTTGAAAATGAGCTTTTCAGAGCCAGCAGAGGTCAAAATAAGCAGTAATGCAAACTCAGTCATAGACATAGATTTTCACTTGCAACTTTCTTAAACATATTTAACAGTGCATGAAATGTTGTCTAAAACAAAAAGAATGATGCATTTTAGTGGCTGGATCTGGTTTTATCACATTCTGAATTGAACGTTGAAAATGAGCTTTTCAGAGCCCCAGCAGAGGTCAAAATAAGCAGTAATGCAAACTCAGTCATAGACATAGATTTTCACTTGCAACTTTCTTAAACATATTTAACAGTGCATGAAATGTTGTCTAAAACAAAAAGAATGATGCATTTTAGTGGCTGGATCTGGTTTTATCACATTCTGAATTGAACGTTGAAAATGAGCTTTTCAGAGCCAGCAGAGGTCAAAATAAGCAGTAATGCAAACTCAGTCAGAGACATAGATTTTCACTTGCAACTTGCCTTAACATGTTTAACAGTGCATGAAATGTTGTCTAAAACAAAAAGAATGATGCATTTTAGTAGCTGGATCTGGTTTTATCACATTCTGAATTGAACGTTGAAAATGAGCTTTTCAGAGCCAGCAGAGGTCAAAATAAGCAGTAATGCAAACTCAGTCATAGACATAGATTTTCACTTGCAACTTTCTTAAACATATTTAACAGTGCATGAAATGTTGTCTAAAACAAAAAGAATGATGCATTTTAGTGGCTGGATCTGGTTTTATCACATTCTGAATTGAACGTTGAAAATGAGCTTTTCAGAGCCAGCAGAGGTCAAAATAAGCAGTAATGCAAACTCAGTCATAGACATAGATTTTCACTTGCAACTTGCTTTAACATGTTTAACAGTGCAAAAAATGTTGTCTAAAACAAAAAGAATGATGCATTTTAGTGGCTGGATCTGGTTTTATCACATTCTGAATTGAACAATGAAAATGAGCTTATCTCAGCCAGCAGAAAGGTCAAATCACAGTAATGCAAACTCAGTCAGAGACATAGATTTTCACTTGCAACTTGCTTTAACATGTTTAACAGTGCATGGAATGTTGTCTAAAACAAAAATAAAATGCTTTTTAGTGGCTGGATCTGGTTTTATCACATTCTGAATTGAACGTTGAAAATGAGCTTTTCAGAGCCAGCAGAGGTCAAAATAAGCAGTAATGCAAACTCAGTCATAGACATAGATTTTCACTTGCAACTTTCTTAAACATATTTAACAGTGCATGAAATGTTGTCTAAAACAAAAAGAATGATGCATTTTAGTGGCTGGATCTGGTTTTATCACATTCTGAATTGAACAATGAAAATGAGCTTTTCAGAGCAAGCAGAGGTCAAAATAAGCAGTAATGCAAACTCAGTCATAGACATAGATTTTCACTTGCAACTTGCTTTAACATGTTTAACAGTGCATGAAATGTTGTCTAAAACACAAAGAAAATGCTTTTTAGTGGCTGGATCTGGTTTTATTACATTCTGAATTGAACGTTGAAAATGAGCTTTTCAGAGCCAGCAGAGGTCAAAATAAGCAGTAATGCAAACTCAGTCATAGACATATATTTTTTACTTGCAACTTGCTTTAACATGTTTAACAGTGCATGGAATGTTGTCTAAAACAAAAATAAAATGCTTTTTTGTGGCTGGATCTGGTTTTATCACATTCTGAATTGAACGTTGAAAATGAGCTTTTCAGAGCCAGCAGAGGTCAAAATAAGCAGTAATGCAAACTCAGTCATAGACATAGATTTTCACTTGCAACTTGCTTTAACATGTTTAACAGTGCATGAAATGTTGTCTAAAAAAAAGAAAATGCTTTTTAGTGGCTGGATCTGGTTTTATCACATTCTGAATTGAACGTTGAAAATGAGCTTTTCAGAGCCAGCAGAGGTCAAAATAAGCAGTAATGCAAACTCAGTCATAGACATAGATTTTCACTTGCAACTTTCTTAAACATATTTAACAGTGCATGAAATGTTGTCTAAAACAAAAAGAATGATGCATTTTAGTGGCTGGATCTGGTTTTATCACATTCTGAATTGAACGTTGAAAATGAGCTTTTCAGAGCCAGCAGAGGTCAAAATAAGCAGTAATGCAAACTCAGTCATAGACATAGATTTTCACTTGCAACTTGCTTTAACATGTTTAACAGTGCATGAAATGTTGTCTAAAAAAAAAGAAAATGCTTTTTAGTGGCTGGATCTGGTTTTATCACATTCTGAATTGAACGTTGAAAATGAGCTTTTCAGAGCCAGCAGAGGTCAAAATAAGCAGTAATGCAAACTCAGTCATAGACATAGATTTTCACTTGCAACTTTCTTAAACATATTTAACAGTGCATGAAATGTTGTCTAAAACAAAAAGAATGATGCGTTTTAGTGGCTGGATCTGGTTTTATCACATTCTGAATTGAACGTTGAAAATGAGCTTTTCAGAGCCAGCAGAGGTCAAAATAAGCAGTAATGCAAACTCAGTCATAGACATAGATTTTCACTTGCAACTTTCTTAAACATATTTAACAGTGCATGAAATGTTGTCTAAAACAAAAAGAATGATGCATTTTAGTGGCTGGATCTGGTTTTATCACATTCTGAATTGAACGTTGAAAATGAGCTTTTCAGAGCCCCAGCAGAGGTCAAAATAAGCAGTAATGCAAACTCAGTCATAGACATAGATTTTCACTTGCAACTTTCTTAAACATATTTAACAGTGCATGAAATGTTGTCTAAAACAAAAAGAATGATGCATTTTAGTGGCTGAATCTGGTTTTATCACATTCTGAATTGAACGTTGAAAATTAGCTTTTCAGAGCCAGCAGAGGTCAAAATAAGCAGTAATGCAAACTCAGTCAGAGACATAGATTTTCACTTGCAACTTGCTTTAACATGTTTAACAGTGCATGAAATGTTGTCTAAAACAAAAAGAATGATGCATTTTAGTAGCTGGATCTGGTTTTATCACATTCTGAATTGAACGTTGAAAATGAGCTTTTCAGAGCCAGCAGAGGTCAAAATAAGCAGTAATGCAAACTCAGTCATAGACATAGATTTTCACTTGCAACTTTCTTAAACATATTTAACAGTGCATGAAATGTTGTCTAAAACAAAAAGAATGATGCATTTTAGTGGCTGGATCTGGTTTTATCACATTCTGAATTGAACGTTGAAAATGAGCTTTTCAGAGCCAGCAGAGGTCAAAATAAGCAGTAATGCAAACTCAGTCATAGACATAGATTTTCACTTGCAACTTGCTTTAACATGTTTAACAGTGCAAAAAATGTTGTCTAAAACAAAAAGAATGATGCATTTTAGTGGCTGGATCTGGTTTTATCACATTCTGAATTGAACGTTGAAAATGAGCTTTTCAGAGCCAGCAGAGGTCAAAATAAGCAGTAATGCAAATTAGTCATAGACATAGATTTTCACTTGCAACTTGCTTTAATATGTTTAACAGTGCATGGAATGTTGTCTAAAACAAAAATAAAATGCTTTTTAGTGGCTGGATCTGGTTTTATCACATTCTGAATTGAACGTTGAAAATGAGCTTTTCAGAGCCAGCAGAGGTCAAAATAAGCAGTAATGCAAACTCAGTCATAGACATAGATTTTCACTTGCAACTTTCTTAAACATATTTAACAGTGCATGAAATGTTGTCTAAAACAAAAAGAATGATGCATTTTAGTGGCTGGATCTGGTTTTATCACATTCTGAATTGAACAATGAAAATGAGCTTTTCAGAGCAAGCAGAGGTCAAAATAAGCAGTAATGCAAACTCAGTCATAGACATAGATTTTCACTTGCAACTTGCTTTAACATGTTTAACAGTGCATGAAATGTTGTCTAAAACACAAAGAAAATGCTTTTTAGTGGCTGGATCTGGTTTTATTACATTCTGAATTGAACGTTGAAAATGAGCTTTTCAGAGCCAGCAGAGGTCAAAATAAGCAGTAATGCAAACTCAGTCATAGACATAGATTTTCACTTGCAACTTTCTTAAACATATTTAACAGTGCATGAAATGTTGTCTAAAACAAAAAGAATGATGCATTTTAGTGGCTGGATCTGGTTTTATCACATTCTGAATTGAACGTTGAAAATGAGCTTTTCAGAGCCAGCAGAGGTCAAAATAAGCAGTAATGCAAACTCAGTCATAGACATAGATTTTCACTTGCAACTATCTTAAACATATTTAACAGTGCATGAAATGTTGTCTAAAACAAAAAGAATGATGCATTTTAGTGGCTGGATCTGGTTTTATCACATTCTGAATTGAACGTTGAAAATGAGCTTTTCAGAGCCAGCAGAGGTCAAAATAAGCAGTAATGCAAACTCAGTCATAGGCATAGATTTTCACTTGCAACTTGCTTTAACATGTTTAACAGTGCATGGAATGTTGTCTAAAACAAAAATAAAATGCTTTTTTGTGGCTGGATCTGGTTTTATCACATTCTGAATTGAACGTTGAAAATGAGCTTTTCAGAGCCAGCAGAGGTCAAAATAACCAGTAATGCAAACTCAGTCATAGACATAGATTTTCACTTGCAACTTTCTTTAACATGTTTAACAGTGCATGAAATGTTGTCTAAAACAAAAAGAAAATGCTTTTTAGTGGCTGGATCTGGTTTTATCACATTCTGAATTGAACGTTGAAAATGAGCTTTTCAGAGCCAGCAGAGGTCAAAATAAGCAGTAATGCAAACTCAGTCATAGACATAGATTTTCACTTGCAACTTTCTTAAACATATTTAACAGTGCATGAAATGTTGTCTAAAACAAAAAGAATGATGCATTTTAGTGGCTGGATCTGGTTTTATCACATTCTGAATTGAACTTTAAAAATGAGCTTTTCAGAGCCAGCAGAGATCAAAATAAGCAGTAATGCAAACTCAGTCAGAGACATAGATTTTCACTTGCAACTTTCTTAAACATATTTAACAGTGCATGAAATGTTGTCTAAAACAAAAAGAATGATGCATTTTAGTGGCTGGATCTGGTTTTATCACATTCTGAATTGAACGTTGAAAATGAGCTTTTCAGAGCCAGCAGAGGTCAAAATAAGCAGTAATGCAAACTCAGTCATAGACATAGATTTTCACTTGCAACTTGCTTTAACATGTTTAACAGTGCATGAAATGTTGTCTAAAAAAAAGAAAATGCTTTTTAGTGGCTGGATCTGGTTTTATCACATTCTGAATTGAACGTTGAAAATGAGCTTTTCAGAGCCAGCAGAGGTGAAAATAAGCAGTAATGCAAACTCAGTCATAGACATAGATTTTCACTTGCAACTTTCTTAAACATATTTAACAGTGCATGAAATGTTGTCTAAAACAAAAAGAATGATGCATTTTAGTGGCTGGATCTGGTTTTATCACATTCTGAATTGAACGTTGAAAATGAGCTTTTCAGAGCCAGCAGAGGTCAAAATAAGCAGTAATGCAAACTCAGTCATAGACATAGATTTTCACTTGCAACTTTCTTAAACATATTTAACAGTGCATGAAATGTTGTCTAAAACAAAAAGAATGATGCATTTTAGTGGCTGGATCTGGTTTTATCACATTCTGAATTGAACGTTGAAAATGAGCTTTTCAGAGCCCCAGCAGAGGTCAAAATAAGCAGTAATGCAAACTCAGTCATAGACATAGATTTTCACTTGCAACTTTCTTAAACATATTTAACAGTGCATGAAATGTTGTCTAAAACAAAAAGAATGATGCATTTTAGTGGCTGGATCTGGTTTTATCACATTCTGAATTGAACATTGAAAATGAGCTTTTCAGAGCCAGCAGAGGTCAAAATAAGCAGTAATGCAAACTCAGTCAGAGACATAGATTTTCACTTGCAACTTGCTTTAACATGTTTAACAGTGCATGAAATGTTGTCTAAAACAAAAAGAATGATGCATTTTAGTAGCTGGATCTGGTTTTATCACATTCTGAATTGAACGTTGAAAATGAGCTTTTCAGAGCCAGCAGAGGTCAAAATAAGCAGTAATGCAAACTCAGTCATAGACATAGATTTTCACTTGCAACTTTCTTAAACATATTTAACAGTGCATGAAATGTTGTCTAAAACAAAAAGAATGATGCATTTTAGTGGCTGGATCTGGTTTTATCACATTCTGAATTGAACGTTGAAAATGAGCTTTTCAGAGCCAGCAGAGGTCAAAATAAGCAGTAATGCAAACTCAGTCATAGACATAGATTTTCACTTGCAACTTGCTTTAACATGTTTAACAGTGCAAAAAATGTTGTCTAAAACAAAAAGAATGATGCATTTTAGTGGCTGGATCTGGTTTTATCACATTCTGAATTGAACGTTGAAAATGAGCTTTTCAGAGCCAGCAGAGGTCAAAATAAGCAGTAATGCAAATTAGTCATAGACATAGATTTTCACTTGCAACTTGCTTTAACATGTTTAACAGTGCATGGAATGTTGTCTAAAACAAAAATAAAATGCTTTTTAGTGGCTGGATCTGGTTTTATCACATTCTGAATTGAACGTTGAAAATGAGCTTTTCAGAGCCAGCAGAGGTCAAAATAAACAGTAATGCAAACTCAGTCATAGACATAGATTTTCACTTGCAACTTTCTTAAACATATTTAACAGTGCATGAAATGTTGTCTAAAACAAAAAGAATGATGCATTTTAGTGGCTGGATCTGGTTTTATCACATTCTGAATTGAACAATGAAAATGAGCTTTTCAGAGGAAGCAGAGGTCAAAATAAGCAGTAATGCAAACTCAGTCATAGACATAGATTTTCACTTGCAACTTGCTTTAACATGTTTAACAGTGCATGAAATGTTGTCTAAAACACAAAGAAAATGCTTTTTAGTGGCTGGATCTGGTTTTATTACATTCTGAATTGAACGTTGAAAATGAGCTTTTCAGAGCCAGCAGAGGTCAAAATAAGCAGTAATGCAAACTCAGTCATAGACATAGATTTTCACTTGCAACTTTCTTAAACATATTTAACAGTGCATGAAATGTTGTCTAAAACAAAAAGAATGATGCATTTTAGTGGCTGGATCTGGTTTTATCACATTCTGAATTGAACGTTGAAAATGAGCTTTTCAGAGCCAGCAGAGGTCAAAATAAGCAGTAATGCAAACTCAGTCATAGACATAGATTTTCACTTGCAACTTGCTTTAACATGTTTAACAGTGCAAAAAATGTTGTCTAAAACAAAAAGAATGATGCATTTTAGTGGCTGGATCTGGTTTTATCACATTCTGAATTGAACGTTGAAAATGAGCTTTTCAGAGCCAGCAGAGGTCAAAATAAGCAGTAATGCAAATTAGTCATAGACATAGATTTTTACTTGCAACTTGCTTTAACATGTTTAACAGTGCATGGAATGTTGTCTAAAACAAAAATAAAATGCTTTTTAGTGGCTGGATCTGGTTTTATCACATTCTGAATTGAACGTTGAAAATGAGCTTTTCAGAGCCAGCAGAGGTCAAAATAAGCAGTAATGCAAACTCAGTCATAGACATAGATTTTCACTTGCAACTTTCTTAAACATATTTAACAGTGCATGAAATGTTGTCTAAAACAAAAAGAATGATGCATTTTAGTGGCTGGATCTGGTTTTATCACATTCTGAATTGAACGTTGAAAATGAGCTTTTCAGAGCAAGCAGAGGTCAAAATAAGCAGTAATGCAAACTCAGTCATAGACATAGATTTTCACTTGCAACTTGCTTTAACATGTTTAACAGTGCATGAAATGTTGTCTAAAACAAAAAGAAAATGCTTTTTAGTGGCTGGATCTGGTTTTATTACATTCTGAATTGAACGTTGAAAATGAGCTTTTCAGAGCCAGCAGAGGTCAAAATAAGCAGTAATGCAAACTCAGTCATAGACATAGATTTTCACTTGCAACTTTCTTAAACATATTTAACAGTGCAAGAAATGTTGTCTAAAACAAAAAGAATGATGCATCTTAGTGGCTGGATCTGGTTTTATCACATTTTGAATTGAACGTTGAAAATGAGCTTTTCAGAGCCAGCAGAGGTCAAAATAAGCAGTAATGCAAACTCAGTCATAGACATAGATTTTCACTTGCAACTTGCTTTAACATGTTTAACAGTGCATGAAATGTTGTCTAAAACAAAAAGAAAATGCTTTTTAGTGGCTGGATCTGGTTTTATCACATTCTGAATTGAACGTTGAAAATGAGCTTTTCAGAGCCAGCAGAAGTCAAAATCAGCAGTAATGCAAACTCAGTCATAGACATAGATTTTCACTTGCAACTTTCTTAAACATATTTAACAGTGCATGAAATGTTGTCTAAAACAAAAAGAATGATGCATTTTAGTGGCTGGATCTGGTTTTATCACATTCTGAATTGAACGTTGAAAATGAGCTTTTCAGAGCCAGCAGAGGTCAAAATAAGCAGTAATGCAAACTCAGTCAGAGACATAGATGTTCACTTGCAACTTGCTTTAACATGTTTAACAGTGCAAAAAATGTTGTCTAAAACAAAAAGAATGATGCATTTTAGTGGCTGGATCTGGTTTTATCACATTCTGAATTGAACGTTGAAAATGAGCTTTTCAGAGCCAGCAGAGGTCAAAATAAGCAGTAATGCAAACTCAGTCATAGACATAGATTTTCACTTGCAACTTGCTTTAACATGTTTAACAGTGCATGAAATGTTGTCTAAAACAAAAAGAAAATGCTTTTTAGTGGCTGGATCTGGTTTTATCACATTCTGAAATGAACGTTGAAAATGAGCTTTTCAGAGCCAGCAGAGGTCAAAATAAGCAGTAATGCAAACTCAGTCAGAGACATAGATTTTCACTTGCAACTTTCTTAAACATATTTAACAGTGCATGGAATGTTGTCTAAAACAAAAATAAAATGCTTTTTTGTGGCTGGATCTGGTTTTATCAAATTCTGAATTGAACGTTGAAAATGAGCTTTTCAGAGCCAGCAGAGGTCAAAATAAGCAGTAATGCAAACTCAGTCATAGACATAGATTTTCACTTGCAACTTGCTTTAACATGTTTAACAGTGCATGAAATGTTGTCTAAAACAAAAAGAAAATGCTTTTTAGTGGCTGGATCTGGTTTTATCACATTCTGAATTGAACGTTGAAAATGAGCTTTTCAGAGCCAGCAGAGGTCAAAATAAGCAGTAATGCAAACTCAGTCATAGACATAGATTTTCACTTGCAACTTTCTTAAACATATTTAACAGTGCATGAAATGTTGTCTAAAACAAAAAGAATGATGCATTTTAGTGGCTGGATCTGGTTTTATCACATTCTGAATTGAACAATAAAAATGAGCTTTTCAGAGCAAGCAGAGGTCAAAATAAGCAGTAATGCAAACTCAGTCATAGACATAGATTTTCACTTGCAACTTGCTTTAACATGTTTAACAGTGCATGAAATGTTGTCTAAAACACAAAGAAAATGCTTTTTAGTGGCTGGATCTGGTTTTATTACATTCTGAATTGAACGTTGAAAATGAGCTTTTCAGAGCCAGCAGAGGTCAAAATAAGCAGTAATGCAAACTCAGTCATAGACATAGATTTTCACTTGCAACTTTCTTAAACATATTTAACAGTGCATGAAATGTTGTCTAAAACAAAAAGAATGATGCATTTTAGTGGCTGGATCTGGTTTTATCACATTCTGAATTGAACGTTGAAAATGAGCTTTTCAGAGCCAGCAGAGGTCAAAATAAGCAGTAATGCAAACTCAGTCATAGACATAGATTTTCACTTGCAACTTGCTTTAACATGTTTAACAGTGCATGGAATGTTGTCTAAAACAAAAATAAAATGCTTTTTTGTGGCTGGATCTGGTTTTATCAAATTCTGAATTGAACGTTAAAAATGAGCTTTTCAGAGCCAGCAGAGGTCAAAATAAGCAGTAATGCAAACTCAGTCATAGACATAGATTTTCACTTGCAACTTTCTTAAACATATTTAACAGTGCATGAAATGTTGTCTAAAACAAAAAGAATGATGCATTTTAGTGGCTGGATCTGGTTTTATCACATTCTGAATTGAACGTTGAAAATGAGCTTTTCAGAGCCAGCAGAGGTCAAAATAAGCAGTAATGCAAACTCAGTCATAGACATAGATTTTCACTTGCAACTTGCTTTAACATGTTTAACAGTGCAAAAAATGTTGTCTAAAACAAAAAGAATGATGCATTTTAGTGGCTGGATCTGGTTTTATCACATTCTGAATTGAACGTTGAAAATGAGCTTTTCAGAGCCAGCAGAGGTCAAAATAAGCAGTAATGCAAATTAGTCATAGACATAGATTTTCACTTGCAACTTGCTTTAACATGTTTAACAGTGCATGGAATGTTGTCTAAAACAAAAAGAAAATGCTTTTTAGTGGCTGGATCTGGTTTTATCACATTCTGAATTGAACGTTGAAAATGAGCTTTTCAGAGCCAGCAGAGGTCAAAATAAGCAGTAATCCAAACTCAGTCATAGACATAGATTTTCACTTGCAACTTTCTTAAACATATTTAACAGTGCATGAAATGTTGTCTAAAACAAAAAGAATGATGCATTTTAGTGGCTGGATCTGGTTTTATCAAATTCTAAATTGAACGTTGAAAATGAGCTTTTCAGAGCAAGCAGAGGTCAAAATAAGCAGTAATGCAAACTCAGTCATAGACATAGATTTTCACTTGCAACTTGCTTTAACATGTTTAACAGTGCATGAAATGTTGTCTAAAACAAAAAGAAAATGCTTTTTAGTGGCTGGATCTGGTTTTATTACATTCTGAATTGAACGTTGAAAATGAGCTTTTCAGAGCCAGCAGAGGTCAAAATAAGCAGTAATGCAAACTCAGTCATAGACATAGATTTTCACTTGCAACTTTCTTAAACATATTTAACAGTGCATGAAATGTTGTCTAAAACAAAAAGAATGATGCATTTTAGTGGCTGGATCTGGTTTTATCACATTCTGAATTGAACGTTGAAAATGAGCTTTTCAGAGCCCCAGCAGAGGTCAAAATAAGCAGTAATGCAAACTCAGTCATAGACATAGATTTTCACTTGCAACTTTCTTAAACATATTTAACAGTGCAAGAAATGTTGTCTAAAACAAAAAGAATGATGCATTTTAGTGGCTGGATCTGGTTTTATCACATTTTGAATTGAACGTTGAAAATGAGCTTTTCAGAGCCAGCAGAGGTCAAAATAAGCAGTAATGCAAACTCAGTCATAGACATAGATTTTCACTTGCAACTTGCTTTAACATGTTTAACAGTGCATGAAATGTTGTCTAAAACAAAAAGAAAATGCTTTTTAGTGGCTGGATCTGGTTTTATCACATTCTGAATTGAACGTTGAAAATGAGCTTTTCAGAGCCAGCAGAGGTCAAAATAAGCAGTAATGCAAACTCAGTCATAGACATAGATTTTCACTTGCAACTTTCTTAAACATATTTAACAGTGCATGAAATGTTGTCTAAAACAAAAAGAATGATGCATTTTAGTGGCTGGATCTGGTTTTATCACATTCTGAATTGAACGTTGAAAATGAGCTTTTCAGAGCCAGCAGAGGTCAAAATAAGCAGTAATGCAAACTCAGTCAGAGACATAGATTTTCACTTGCAACTTGCTTTAACATGTTTAAAAGTGCATGAAATGTTGTCTAAAACAAAAAGAAAATGCTTTTTAGTGGCTGGATCTGGTTTTATCACATTCTGAATTGAACGTTGAAAATGAGCTTTTCAGAGCCAGCAGAGGTCAAAATAAGCAGTAATGCAAACTCAGTCATAGACATAGATTTTCACTTGCAACTTGCTTTAACATGTTTAAAAGTGCATGAAATGTTGTCTAAAACAAAAAGAAAATGCTTTTTAGTGGCTGGATCTGGTTTTATCACATTCTGAATTGAACGTTGAAAATGAGCTTTTCAGAGCCAGCAGAGGTCAAAATAAGCAGTAATGCAAACTCAGTCAGAGACATAGATTTTCACTTGCAACTTTCTTAAACATATTTAACAGTGCATGAAATGTTGTCTAAAACAAAAAGAATGATGCATTTTAGTGGCTGGAACTGGTTTTATCACATTCTGAATTGAACGTTAAAAATTAGCTTTTCAGAGCCAGCAGAGTTCAAAATAAGCAGTAATGCAAACTCAGTGAGAGACATAGATTTTCACTTGCAACTTTCTTAAACATATTTAACAGTGCATGAAATGTTGTCTAAAACAAAAAGAATGATGCATTTTAGTAGGTGGATCTGGTTTTATCACATTCTGAATTGAACGTTGAAAATGAGCTTTTCAGAGCCAGCAGAGGTCAAAATAAGCAGTTATGCAAACTCAGTCATAGACATAGATTTTCACTTGCAACTTTCTTAAACATATTTAACAGTGCAAGAAATGTTGTCAAAAACAAAAAGAATGATGCATTTTAGTGGCTGGATCTGGTTTTATCACATTCTGAATTGAACGTTGAAAATGAGCTTTTCAGAGCCAGCAGAGGTCAAAATAAGCAGTAATGCAAACTCAGTCAGAGACATAGATTTTCACTTGCAACTTTCTTAAACATATTTAACAGTGCATGAAATGTTGTCTAAAACAAAAAGAATGATGCATTTTAGTGGCTGGAACTGGTTTTATCACATTCTGAATTGAACGTTAAAAATTAGCTTTTCAGAGCCAGCAGAGTTCAAAATAAGCAGTAATGCAAACTCAGTGAGAGACATAGATTTTCACTTGCAACTTTCTTAAACATATTTAACAGTGCATGAAATGTTGTCTAAAACAAAAAGAATGATGCATTTTAGTAGGTGGATCTGGTTTTATCACATTCTGAATTGAACGTTGAAAATGAGCTTTTCAGAGCCAGCAGAGGTCAAAATAAGCAGTTATGCAAACTCAGTCATAGACATAGATTTTCACTTGCAACTTTCTTAAACATATTTAACAGTGCATGAAATGTTGTCTAAAACAAAAAGAATGATGCATTTTAGTGGCTGGATCTGGTTTTATCACATTCTGAATTGAACGTTGAAAATGAGCTTTTCAGAGCCCCAGCAGAGGTCAAAATAAGCAGTAATGCAAACTCAGTCATAGACATAGATTTTCACTTGCAACTTTCTTAAACATATTTAACAGTGCAAGAAATGTTGTCTAAAACAAAAAGAATGATGCATTTTAGTGGCTGGATCTGGTTTTATCACATTTTGAATTGAACGTTGAAAATGAGCTTTTCAGAGCCAGCAGAGGTCAAAATAAGCAGTAATGCAAACTCAGTCATAGACATAGATTTTCACTTGCAACTTGCTTTAACATGTTTAACAGTGCATGAAATGTTGTCTAAAACAAAAAGAAAATGCTTTTTAGTGGCTGGATCTGGTTTTATCACATTCTGAATTGAACGTTGAAAATGAGCTTTTCAGAGCCAGCAGAGGTCAAATTAAGCAGTAGTGCAAATTAGTCATAGACATAGATTTTCACTTGCAACTTGCTTTAACATGTTTAACAGTGCATGGAATGTTGTCTAAAACAAAAAGAAAATGCTTTTTAGTGGCTGGATCTGGTTTTATCACATTCTGAATTGAACGTTGAAAATGAGCTTTTCAGAGCCAGCAGAGGTCAAAATAAGCAGTAATCCAAACTCAGTCATAGACATAGATTTTCACTTGCAACTTTCTTAAACATATTTAACAGTGCATGAAATGTTGTCTAAAACAAAAAGAATGATGCATTTTAGTGGCTGGATCTGGTTTTATCACATTCTAAATTGAACGTTGAAAATGAGCTTTTCAGAGCAAGCAGAGGTCAAAATAAGCAGTAATGCAAACTCAGTCATAGACATAGATTTTCACTTGCAACTTGCTTTAACATGTTTAACAGTGCATGAAATGTTGTCTAAAACAAAAAGAAAATGCTTTTTAGTGGCTGGATCTGGTTTTATTACATTCTGAATTGAACGTTGAAAATGAGCTTTTCAGAGCCAGCAGAGGTCAAAATAAGCAGTAATGCAAACTCAGTCATAGACATAGATTTTCACTTGCAACTTTCTTAAACATATTTAACAGTGCATGAAATGTTGTCTAAAACAAAAAGAATGATGCATTTTAGTGGCTGGATCTGGTTTTATCACATTCTGAATTGAACGTTGAAAATGAGCTTTTCAGAGCCCCAGCAGAGGTCAAAATAAGCAGTAATGCAAACTCAGTCATAGACATAGATTTTCACTTGCAACTTTCTTAAACATATTTAACAGTGCAAGAAATGTTGTCTAAAACAAAAAGAATGATGCATTTTAGTGGCTGGATCTGGTTTTATCACATTTTGAATTGAACGTTGAAAATGAGCTTTTCAGAGCCAGCAGAGGTCAAAATAAGCAGTAATGCAAACTCAGTCATAGACATAGATTTTCACTTGCAACTTGCTTTAACATGTTTAACAGTGCATGAAATGTTGTCTAAAACAAAAAGAAAATGCTTTTTAGTGGCTGGATCTGGTTTTATCACATTCTGAATTGAACGTTGAAAATGAGCTTTTCAGAGCCAGCAGAGGTCAAAATAAGCAGTAATGCAAACTCAGTCATAGACATAGATTTTCACTTGCAACTTTCTTAAACATATTTAACAGTGCATGAAATGTTGTCTAAAACAAAAAGAATGATGCATTTTAGTGGCTGGATCTGGTTTTATCACATTCTGAATTGAACGTTGAAAATGAGCTTTTCAGAGCCAGCAGAGGTCAAAATAAGCAGTAATGCAAACTCAGTCAGAGATATAGATTTTCACTTGCAACTTGCTTTAACATGTTTAACAGTGCAAAAAATGTTGTCTAAAACAAAAAGAATGATGCATTTTAGTGGCTGGATCTGGTTTTATCACATTCTGAATTGAACGTTGAAAATGAGCTTTTCAGAGCCAGCAGAGGTCAAAATAAGCAGTAATGCAAACTCAGTCATAGACATAGATTTTCACTTGCAACTTGCTTTAACATGTTTAAAAGTGCATGAAATGTTGTCTAAAACAAAAAGAAAATGCTTTTTAGTGGCTGGATCTGGTTTTATCACATTCTGAATTGAACGTTGAAAATGAGCTTTTCAGAGCCAGCAGAGGTCAAAATAAGCAGTAATGCAAACTCAGTCAGAGACATAGATTTTCACTTGCAACTTTCTTAAACATATTTAACAGTGCATGAAATGTTGTCTAAAACAAAAAGAATGATGCATTTTAGTGGCTGGAACTGGTTTTATCACATTCTGAATTGAACGTTAAAAATTAGCTTTTCAGAGCCAGCAGAGTTCAAAATAAGCAGTAATGCAAACTCAGTCAGAGACATAGATTTTCACTTGCAACTTTCTTAAACATATTTAACAGTGCATGAAATGTTGTCTAAAACAAAAAGAATGATGCATTTTAGTAGGTGGATCTGGTTTTATCACATTCTGAATTGAACGTTGAAAATGAGCTTTTCAGAGCCAGCAGAGGTCAAAATAAGCAGTTATGCAAACTCAGTCATAGACATAGATTTTCACTTGCAACTTTCTTAAACATATTTAACAGTGCAAGAAATGTTGTCAAAAACAAAAAGAATGATGCATTTTAGTGGCTGGATCTGGTTTTATCACATTCTGAATTGAACGTTGAAAATGAGCTTTTCAGAGCCAGCAGAGGTCAAAATAAGCAGTAATGCAAACTCAGTCAGAGACATAGATTTTCACTTGCAACTTTCTTAAACATATTTAACAGTGCATGAAATGTTGTCTAAAACAAAAAGAATGATGCATTTTAGTGGCTGGAACTGGTTTTATCACATTCTGAATTGAACGTTAAAAATTAGCTTTTCAGAGCCAGCAGAGTTCAAAATAAGCAGTAATGCAAACTCAGTCAGAGACATAGATTTTCACTTGCAACTTTCTTAAACATATTTAACAGTGCATGAAATGTTGTCTAAAACAAAAAGAATGATGCATTTTAGTAGGTGGATCTGGTTTTATCACATTCTGAATTGAACGTTGAAAATGAGCTTTTCAGAGCCAGCAGAGGTCAAAATAAGCAGTTATGCAAACTCAGTCATAGACATAGATTTTCACTTGCAACTTTCTTAAACATATTTAACAGTGCAAGAAATGTTGTCAAAAACAAAAAGAATGATGCATTTTAGTGGCTGGATCTGGTTTTATCACATTCTGAATTGAACGTTGAAAATGAGCTTTTCAGAGCCAGCAGAGGTCAAAATAAGCAGTAATGCAAACTGTCATAGACATAGATTTTCACTTGCAACTTTCTTAAACATATTTAACAGTGCATGAAATGTTGTCTAAAACAAAAAGAATGATGCATTTTAGTGGCTGGATCTGGTTTTATCACATTCTGAATTGAACGTTGAAAATGAGCTTTTCAGAGCCCCAGCAGAGGTCAAAATAAGCAGTAATGCAAACTCAGTCATAGACATAGATTTTCACTTGCAACTTTCTTAAACATATTTAACAGTGCAAGAAATATTGTCTAAAACAAAAAGAATGATGCATTTTAGTGGCTGGATCTGGTTTTATTACATTTTGAATTGAACGTTGAAAATGAGCTTTTCAGAGCCAGCAGAGGTCAAAATAAGCAGTAATGCAAACTCAGTCATAGACATAGATTTTCACTTGCAACTTGCTTTAACATGTTTAACAGTGCATGAAATGTTGTCTAAAACAAAAAGAAAATGCTTTTTAGTGGCTGGATCTGGTTTTATTACATTCTGAATTGAACGTTGAAAATGAGCTTTTCAGAGCCAGCAGAGGTCAAAATAAGCAGTTATGCAAACTCAGTCATAGACATAGATTTTCACTTGCAACTTTCTTAAACATATTTAACAGTGCATGAAATGTTGTCTAAAACAAAAAGAATGATGCATTTTAGTAGGTGGATCTGGTTTTATCACATTCTGAATTGAACGTTGAAAATGAGCTTTTCAGAGCCAGCAGAGGTCAAAATAAGCAGTTATGCAAACTCAGTCATAGACATAGATTTTCACTTGCAACTTTCTTAAACATATTTAACAGTGCAAGAAATGTTGTCAAAAACAAAAAGAATGATGCATTTTAGTGGCTGGATCTGGTTTTATCACATTCTGAATTGAACGTTGAAAATGAGCTTTTCAGAGCCAGCAGAGGTCAAAATAAGCAGTAATGCAAACTGTCATAGACATAGATTTTCACTTGCAACTTTCTTAAACATATTTAACAGTGCATGAAATGTTGTCTAAAACAAAAAGAATGATGCATTTTAGTGGCTGGATCTGGTTTTATCACATTCTGAATTGAACGTTGAAAATGAGCTTTTCAGAGCCCCAGCAGAGGTCAAAATAAGCAGTAATGCAAACTCAG
This sequence comes from Danio rerio, assembly GCF_052040795.2. Lineage (NCBI taxonomy): Eukaryota > Metazoa > Chordata > Actinopteri > Cypriniformes > Danionidae > Danio > Danio rerio. The sequence goes on along the minus strand of NC_141034.1, from coordinate 14,871,050 downwards.
TCATAGACATAGATTTTCACTTGCAACTTTCTTAAACATATTTAACAGTGCAAGAAATATTGTCTAAAACAAAAAGAATGATGCATTTTAGTGGCTGGATCTGGTTTTATTACATTTTGAATTGAACGTTGAAAATGAGCTTTTCAGAGCCAGCAGAGGTCAAAATAAGCAGTAATGCAAACTCAGTCATAGACATAGATTTTCACTTGCAACTTGCTTTAACATGTTTAACAGTGCATGAAATGTTGTCTAAAACAAAAAGAAAATGCTTTTTAGTGGCTGGATCTGGTTTTATTACATTCTGAATTGAACGTTGAAAATGAGCTTTTCAGAGCCAGCAGAGGTCAAAATAAGCAGTAATGCAAACTCAGTCATAGACATAGATTTTCACTTGCAACTTTCTTAAACATATTTAACAGTGCATGAAATGTTGTCTAAAACAAAAAGAATGATGCATTTTAGTGGCTGGATCTGGTTTTATCACATTCTGAATTGAACGTTGAAAATGAGCTTTTCAGAGCCCCAGCAGAGGTCAAAATAAGCAGTAATGCAAACTCAGTCATAGACATAGATTTTCACTTGCAACTTTCTTAAACATATTTAACAGTGCAAGAAATGTTGTCTAAAACAAAAAGAATGATGCATTTTAGTGGCTGGATCTGGTTTTATCACATTTTGAATTGAACGTTGAAAATGAGCTTTTCAGAGCCAGCAGAGGTCAAAATAAGCAGTAATGCAAACTCAGTCATAGACATAGATTTTCACTTGCAACTTGCTTTAACATGTTTAACAGTGCATGAAATGTTGTCTAAAACAAAAAGAAAATGCTTTTTAGTGGCTGGATCTGGTTTTATCACATTCTGAATTGAACGTTGAAAATGAGCTTTTCAGAGCCAGCAGAGGTCAAAATAAGCAGTAATGCAAACTCAGTCATAGACATAGATTTTCACTTGCAACTTTCTTAAACATATTTAACAGTGCATGAAATGTTGTCTAAAACAAAAAGAATGATGCATTTTAGTGGCTGGATCTGGTTTTATCACATTCTGAATTGAACGTTGAAAATGAGCTTTTCAGAGCCAGCAGAGGTCAAAATAAGCAGTAATGCAAACTCAGTCAGAGACATAGATTTTCACTTGCAACTTGCTTTAACATGTTTAAAAGTGCATGAAATGTTGTCTAAAACAAAAAGAAAATGCTTTTTAGTGGCTGGATCTGGTTTTATCACATTCTGAATTGAACGTTGAAAATGAGCTTTTCAGAGCCAGCAGAGGTCAAAATAAGCAGTAATGCAAACTCAGTCATAGACATAGATTTTCACTTGCAACTTGCTTTAACATGTTTAAAAGTGCATGAAATGTTGTCTAAAACAAAAAGAAAATGCTTTTTAGTGGCTGGATCTGGTTTTATCACATTCTGAATTGAACGTTGAAAATGAGCTTTTCAGAGCCAGCAGAGGTCAAAATAAGCAGTAATGCAAACTCAGTCAGAGACATAGATTTTCACTTGCAACTTTCTTAAACATATTTAACAGTGCATGAAATGTTGTCTAAAACAAAAAGAATGATGCATTTTAGTGGCTGGAACTGGTTTTATCACATTCTGAATTGAACGTTAAAAATTAGCTTTTCAGAGCCAGCAGAGTTCAAAATAAGCAGTAATGCAAACTCAGTCAGAGACATAGATTTTCACTTGCAACTTTCTTAAACATATTTAACAGTGCATGAAATGTTGTCTAAAACAAAAAGAATGATGCATTTTAGTAGGTGGATCTGGTTTTATCACATTCTGAATTGAACGTTGAAAATGAGCTTTTCAGAGCCAGCAGAGGTCAAAATAAGCAGTTATGCAAACTCAGTCATAGACATAGATTTTCACTTGCAACTTTCTTAAACATATTTAACAGTGCAAGAAATGTTGTCAAAAACAAAAAGAATGATGCATTTTAGTGGCTGGATCTGGTTTTATCACATTCTGAATTGAACGTTGAAAATGAGCTTTTCAGAGCCAGCAGAGGTCAAAATAAGCAGTAATGCAAACTCAGTCAGAGACATAGATTTTCACTTGCAACTTTCTTAAACATATTTAACAGTGCATGAAATGTTGTCTAAAACAAAAAGAATGATGCATTTTAGTGGCTGGAACTGGTTTTATCACATTCTGAATTGAACGTTAAAAATTAGCTTTTCAGAGCCAGCAGAGTTCAAAATAAGCAGTAATGCAAACTCAGTCAGAGACATAGATTTTCACTTGCAACTTTCTTAAACATATTTAACAGTGCATGAAATGTTGTCTAAAACAAAAAGAATGATGCATTTTAGTAGGTGGATCTGGTTTTATCACATTCTGAATTGAACGTTGAAAATGAGCTTTTCAGAGCCAGCAGAGGTCAAAATAAGCAGTTATGCAAACTCAGTCATAGACATAGATTTTCACTTGCAACTTTCTTAAACATATTTAACAGTGCAAGAAATGTTGTCAAAAACAAAAAGAATGATGCATTTTAGTGGCTGGATCTGGTTTTATCACATTCTGAATTGAACGTTGAAAATGAGCTTTTCAGAGCCAGCAGAGGTCAAAATAAGCAGTAATGCAAACTGTCATAGACATAGATTTTCACTTGCAACTTTCTTAAACATATTTAACAGTGCATGAAATGTTGTCTAAAACAAAAAGAATGATGCATTTTAGTGGCTGGATCTGGTTTTATCACATTCTGAATTGAACGTTGAAAATGAGCTTTTCAGAGCCCCAGCAGAGGTCAAAATAAGCAGTAATGCAAACTCAGTCATAGACATAGATTTTCACTTGCAACTTTCTTAAACATATTTAACAGTGCAAGAAATGTTGTCTAAAACAAAAAGAATGATGCATTTTAGTGGCTGGATCTGGTTTTATCACATTTTGAATTGAACGTTGAAAATGAGCTTTTCAGAGCCAGCAGAGGTCAAAATAAGCAGTAATGCAAACTCAGTCATAGACATAGATTTTCACTTGCAACTTGCTTTAACATGTTTAACAGTGCATGAAATGTTGTCTAAAACAAAAAGAAAATGCTTTTTAGTGGCTGGATCTGGTTTTATCACATTCTGAATTGAACGTTGAAAATGAGCTTTTCAGAGCCAGCAGAGGTCAAATTAAGCAGTAATGCAAATTAGTCATAGACATAGATTTTCACTTGCAACTTGCTTTAACATGTTTAACAGTGCATGGAATGTTGTCTAAAACAAAAAGAAAATGCTTTTTAGTGGCTGGATCTGGTTTTATCACATTCTGAATTGAACGTTGAAAATGAGCTTTTCAGAGCCAGCAGAGGTCAAAATAAGCAGTAATCCAAACTCAGTCATAGACATAGATTTTCACTTGCAACTTTCTTAAACATATTTAACAGTGCATGAAATGTTGTCTAAAACAAAAAGAATGATGCATTTTAGTGGCTGGATCTGGTTTTATCACATTCTAAATTGAACGTTGAAAATGAGCTTTTCAGAGCAAGCAGAGGTCAAAATAAGCAGTAATGCAAACTCAGTCATAGACATAGATTTTCACTTGCAACTTGCTTTAACATGTTTAACAGTGCATGAAATGTTGTCTAAAACAAAAAGAAAATGCTTTTTAGTGGCTGGATCTGGTTTTATTACATTCTGAATTGAACGTTGAAAATGAGCTTTTCAGAGCCAGCAGAGGTCAAAATAAGCAGTAATGCAAACTCAGTCATAGACATAGATTTTCACTTGCAACTTTCTTAAACATATTTAACAGTGCATGAAATGTTGTCTATAACAAAAAGAATGATGCATTTTAGTGGCTGGATCTGGTTTTATCACATTCTGAATTGAACGTTGAAAATGAGCTTTTCAGAGCCCCAGCAGAGGTCAAAATAAGCAGTAATGCAAACTCAGTCATAGACATAGATTTTCACTTGCAACTTTCTTAAACATATTTAACAGTGCAAGAAATGTTGTCTAAAACAAAAAGAATGATGCATTTTAGTGGCTGGATCTGGTTTTATCACATTTTGAATTGAACGTTGAAAATGAGCTTTTCAGAGCCAGCAGAGGTCAAAATAAGCAGTAATGCAAACTCAGTCATAGACATAGATTTTCACTTGCAACTTGCTTTAACATGTTTAACAGTGCATGAAATGTTGTCTAAAACAAAAAGAAAATGCTTTTTAGTGGCTGGATCTGGTTTTATCACATTCTGAATTGAACGTTGAAAATGAGCTTTTCAGAGCCAGCAGAGGTCAAAATAAGCAGTAATGCAAACTCAGTCATAGACATAGATTTTCACTTGCAACTTTCTTAAACATATTTAACAGTGCATGAAATGTTGTCTAAAACAAAAAGAATGATGCATTTTAGTTGCTGGATCTGGTTTTATCACATTCTGAATTGAACGTTGAAAATGAGCTTTTCAGAGCCAGCAGAGGTCAAAATAAGCAGTAATGCAAACTCAGTCAGAGACATAGATTTTCACTTGCAACTTGCTTTAACATGTTTAACAGTGCAAAAAATGTTGTCTAAAACAAAAAGAATGATGCATTTTAGTGGCTGGATCTGGTTTTATCACATTCTGAATTGAACGTTGAAAATGAGCTTTTCAGAGCCAGCAGAGGTCAAAATAAGCAGTAATGCAAACTCAGTCATAGACATAGATTTTCACTTGCAACTTGCTTTAACATGTTTAAAAGTGCATGAAATGTTGTCTAAAACAAAAAGAAAATGCTTTTTAGTGGCTGGATCTGGTTTTATCACATTCTGAATTGAACGTTGAAAATGAGCTTTTCAGAGCCAGCAGAGGTCAAAATAAGCAGTAATGCAAACTCAGTCAGAGACATAGATTTTCACTTGCAACTTTCTTAAACATATTTAACAGTGCATGAAATGTTGTCTAAAACAAAAAGAATGATGCATTTTAGTGGCTGGAACTGGTTTTATCACATTCTGAATTGAACGTTAAAAATTAGCTTTTCAGAGCCAGCAGAGTTCAAAATAAGCAGTAATGCAAACTCAGTCAGAGACATAGATTTTCACTTGCAACTTTCTTAAACATATTTAACAGTGCATGAAATGTTGTCTAAAACAAAAAGAATGATGCATTTTAGTAGGTGGATCTGGTTTTATCACATTCTGAATTGAACGTTGAAAATGAGCTTTTCAGAGCCAGCAGAGGTCAAAATAAGCAGTTATGCAAACTCAGTCATAGACATAGATTTTCACTTGCAACTTTCTTAAACATATTTAACAGTGCAAGAAATGTTGTCAAAAACAAAAAGAATGATGCATTTTAGTGGCTGGATCTGGTTTTATCACATTCTGAATTGAACGTTGAAAATGAGCTTTTCAGAGCCAGCAGAGGTCAAAATAAGCAGTAATGCAAACTCAGTCAGAGACATAGATTTTCACTTGCAACTTTCTTAAACATATTTAACAGTGCATGAAATGTTGTCTAAAACAAAAAGAATGATGCATTTTAGTGGCTGGAACTGGTTTTATCACATTCTGAATTGAACGTTAAAAATTAGCTTTTCAGAGCCAGCAGAGTTCAAAATAAGCAGTAATGCAAACTCAGTCAGAGACATAGATTTTCACTTGCAACTTTCTTAAACATATTTAACAGTGCATGAAATGTTGTCTAAAACAAAAAGAATGATGCATTTTAGTAGGTGGATCTGGTTTTATCACATTCTGAATTGAACGTTGAAAATGAGCTTTTCAGAGCCAGCAGAGGTCAAAATAAGCAGTAATGCAAACTCAGTCATAGACATAGATTTTCACTTGCAACTTTCTTAAACATATTTAACAGTGCAAGAAATGTTGTCAAAAACAAAAAGAATGATGCATTTTAGTGGCTGGATCTGGTTTTATCACATTCTGAATTGAACGTTGAAAATGAGCTTTTCAGAGCCAGCAGAGGTCAAAATAAGCAGTAATGCAAACTGTCATAGACATAGATTTTCACTTGCAACTTTCTTAAACATATTTAACAGTGCATGAAATGTTGTCTAAAACAAAAAGAATGATGCATTTTAGTGGCTGGATCTGGTTTTATCACATTCTGAATTGAACGTCGAAAATGAGCTTTTCAGAGCCCCAGCAGAGGTCAAAATAAGCAGTAATGCAAACTCAGTCATAGACATAGATTTTCACTTGCAACTTTCTTAAACATATTTAACAGTGCAAGAAATGTTGTCTAAAACAAAAAGAATGATGCATTTTAGTGGCTGGATCTGGTTTTATTACATTTTGAATTGAACGTTGAAAATGAGCTTTTCAGAGCCAGCAGAGGTCAAAATAAGCAGTAATGCAAACTCAGTCATAGACATAGATTTTCACTTGCAACTTGCTTTAACATGTTTAACAGTGCATGAAATGTTGTCTAAAACAAAAAGAAAATGCTTTTTAGTGGCTGGATCTGGTTTTATCACATTCTGAATTGAACGTTGAAAATGAGCTTTTCAGAGCCAGCAGAGGTCAAAATAAGCAGTAATGCAAACTCAGTCATAGACATAGATTTTCACTTGCAACTTTCTTAAACATATTTAACAGTGCATGAAATGTTGTCTAAAACAAAAAGAATGATGCATTTTAGTGGCTGGATCTGGTTTTATCACATTCTGAATTGAACGTTGAAAATGAGCTTTTCAGAGCCAGCAGAGGTCAAAATAAGCAGTAATGCAAACTCAGTCAGAGACATAGATTTTCACTTGCAACTTGCTTTAACATGTTTAACAGTGCAAAAAATGTTGTCTAAAACAAAAAGAATGATGCATTTTAGTGGCTGGATCTGGTTTTATCACATTCTGAATTGAACGTTGAAAATGAGCTTTTCAGAGCCAGCAGAGGTCAAAATAAGCAGTAATGCAAACTCAGTCATAGACATAGATTTTCACTTGCAACTTGCTTTAACATGTTTAACAGTGCATGAAATGTTGTCTAAAACAAAAAGAAAATGCTTTTTAGTGGCTGGATCTGGTTTTATCACATTCTGAATTGAACGTTGAAAATGAGCTTTTCAGAGCCAGCAGAGGTCAAAATAAGCAGTAATGCAAACTCAGTCAGAGACATAGATTTTCACTTGCAACTTTCTTAAACATATTTAACAGTGCATGAAATGTTGTCTAAAACAAAAAGAATGATGCATTTTAGTGGCTGGAACTGGTTTTATCACATTCTGAATTGAACGTTAAAAATTAGCTTTTCAGAGCCAGCAGAGTTCAAAATAAGCAGTAATGCAAACTCAGTCAGAGACATAGATTTTCACTTGCAACTTTCTTAAACATATTTAACAGTGCATGAAATGTTGTCTAAAACAAAAAGAATGATGCATTTTAGTAGGTGGATCTGGTTTTATCACATTCTGAATTGAACGTTGAAAATGAGCTTTTCAGAGCCAGCAGAGGTCAAAATAAGCAGTTATGCAAACTCAGTCATAGACATAGATTTTCACTTGCAACTTTCTTAAACATATTTAACAGTGCAAGAAATGTTGTTCAAAACAAAAAGAATGATGCATTTTAGTGGCTGGATCTGGTTTTATCACATTCTGAATTGAACGTTGAAAATGAGCTTTTCAGAGCCAGCAGAGGTCAAAATAAGCAGTAATGCAAACTCAGTCAGAGACATAGATTTTCACTTGCAACTTTCTTAAACATATTTAACAGTGCATGAAATGTTGTCTAAAACAAAAAGAATGATGCATTTTAGTGGCTGGAACTGGTTTTATCACATTCTGAATTGAACGTTAAAAATTAGCTTTTCAGAGCCAGCAGAGTTCAAAATAAGCAGTAATGCAAACTCAGTCAGAGACATAGATTTTCACTTGCAACTTTCTTAAACATATTTAACAGTGCATGTAATGTTGTCTAAAACAAAAAGAATGATGCATTTTAGTAGGTGGATCTGGTTTTATCACATTCTGAATTGAACGTTGAAAATGAGCTTTTCAGAGCCAGCAGAGGTCAAAATAAGCAGTTATGCAAACTCAGTCATAGACATAGATTTTCACTTGCAACTTTCTTAAACATATTTAACAGTGCAAGAAATGTTGTCAAAAACAAAAAGAATGATGCATTTTAGTGGCTGGATCTGGTTTTATCACATTCTGAATTGAACGTTGAAAATGAGCTTTTCAGAGCCAGCAGAGGTCAAAATAAGCAGTAATGCAAACTCAGTCATAGACATAGATTTTCACTTGCAACTTTCTTAAACATATTTAAAAGTGCATGAAATGTTGTCTAAAACAAAAAGAATGATGCATTTTAGTGGCTGGATCTGGTTTTATCACATTCTGAATTGAACGTTGAAAATGAGCTTTTCAGAGCCAGCAGAGGTCAAAATAAGCAGTAATGCAAACTCAGTCATAGACATAGATTTTCACTTGCAACTTTCTTAAACATATTTAACAGTGCATGAAATGTTGTCTAAAACAAAAAGAATGATGCATTTTAGTGGCTGGATCTGGTTTTATCACATTCTGAATTGAACGTTGAAAATGAGCTTTTCAGAGCCAGCAGAGGTCAAAATAAGCAGTAATGCAAACTCAGTCATAGACATAGATTTTCACTTGCAACTTTCTTAAACATATTTAACAGTGCATGAAATGTTGTCTAAAACAAAAAAATAATGCATTTTAGTGGCTGGATCTGGTTTTATCACATTCTGAATTGAACGTTGAAAATGAGCTTTTCAGAGCCCCAGCAGAGGTCAAAATAAGCAGTAATCTAAACTCAGTCATAGACATAGATTTTCACTTGCAACTTTCTTAAACATATTTAACAGTGCATGAAATGTTGTCTAAAACAAAAAGAATGATGCATTTTAGTGGCTGGATCTGGTTTTATCACATTCTGAATTGAACGTTGAAAATGAGCTTTTCAGAGCCAGCAGAGGTCAAAATAAGCAGTAATGCAAACTCAGTCATAGACATAGATTTTCACTTGCAACTTGCTTTAACATGTTTAACAGTGCATGAAATGTTGTCTAAAACAAAAAGAAAATGCTTTTTAGTGGCTGGATCTGGATTTATCACATTCTGAATTGAACGTAGAAAATGAGCTTTTCAGAGCCAGCAGAGATCAAAATAAGCAGTAATGCAAACTCAGTCATAGACATAGATTTTCACTTGCAACTTTCTTAAACATATTTAACAGTGCATGAAATGTTGTCTAAAACAAAAAGAATGATGCAGTTTAGTGGCTGGATCTGGTTTTATCACATTCTGAATTGAACGTTGAAAATGAGCTTTTCAGAGCCAGCAGAGGTCAAAATAAGCAGTAATGCAAACTCAGTCAGAGACATAGATTTTCACTTGCAACTTTCTTAAACATATTTAACAGTGCATGAAATGTTGTCTAAAACAAAAAGAATGATGCATTTTAGTGGCTGGATCTGGTTTTATCACATTCTGAATTGAACGTTGAAAATGAGCTTTTCAGAGCCCCAGCAGAGGTCAAAATAAGCAGTAATCTAAACTCAGTCATAGACTTAGATTTTCACTTGCAACTTTCTTAAACATATTTAACAGTGCATGAAATGTTGTCTAAAACAAAAAGAATGATGCATTTTAGTGGCTGGATCTGGTTTTATCACATTCTGAATTGAACGTTGAAAATGAGCTTTTCAGAGCCAGCAGAGGTCAAAATAAGCAGTAATGCAAACTCAGTCATAGACATAGATTTTCACTTGCAACTTGCTTTAACATGTTTAACAGTGCATGAAATGTTGTCTAAAACAAAAAGAAAATGCTTTTTAGTGACTGGATCTGGATTTATCACATTCTGAATTGAACGTAGAAAATGAGCTTTTCAGAGCCAGCAGAGATCAAAATAAGCAGTAATGCAAACTCAGTCATAGACATAGATTTTCACTTGCAACTTTCTTAAACATATTTAACAGTGCATGAAATGTTGTCTAAAACAAAAAGAATGATGCATTTTAGTGGCTGGATCTGGTTTTATCACATTCTGAATTGAACTTTGAAAATGAGCTTTTCAGAGCCAGCAGAGGTCAAAATAAGCAGTAATGCAAACTCAGTCATAGACATAGATTTTCACTTGCAACTTTCTTAAACATATTTAACAGTGCATGAAATGTTGTCTAAAACAAAAAGAATGATGCATTTTAGTGGCTGGATCTGGTTTTATCACATTCTGAATTGAACGTTGAAAATGAGCTTTTCAGAGCCCCAGCAGAGGTCAAAATAAGCAGTAATGCAAACTCAGTCATAGACATAGATTTTCACTTGCAACTTTCTTAAACATATTTAACAGTGCATGAAATGTTGTCTAAAACAAAAAGAATGATGCATTTTAGTGGCTGGATCTGGTTTTATCACATTCTGAATTGAACGTTGAAAATGAGCTTTTCAGAGCCAGCAGAGGTCAAAATAAGCAGTAATGCAAACTCAGTCAGAGACATAGATTTTCACTTGCAACTTTCTTAAACATATTTAACAGTGCATGAAATGTTGTCTAAAACAAAAAGAATGATGCATTTTAGTGGCTGGATCTGGTTTTATCACATTCTGAATTGAACGTTGAAAATGAGCTTTTCAGAGCCCCAGCAGAGGTCAAAATAAGCAGTAATCTAAACTCAGCCATAGACATAGATTTTCACTTGCAACTTTCTTAAACATATTTAACAGTGCATGAAATGTTGTCTAAAACAAAAAGAATGATGCATTTTAGTGGCTGGATCTGGTTTTATCACATTCTGAATTGAACGTTGAAAATGAGCTTTTCAGAGCCAGCAGAGGTCAAAATAGGCAGTAATGCAAACTCAGTCATAGACATAGATTTTCACTTGCAACTTGCTTTAACATGTTTAACAGTGCATGAAATGTTGTTTAAAACAAAAAGAAAATGCTTTTTAGTGGCTGGATCTGGATTTATCACATTCTGAATTGAACGTTGAAAATGAGCTTTTCAGAGCCAGCAGAGGTCAAAATAAGCAGTAATGCAAACTCAGTCATAGACATAGATTTTCACTTGCAACTTTCTTAAACATATTTAACAGTGCATGAAATGTTGTCTAAAACAAAAAGAATGATGCATTTTAGTGGCTGGATCTGGTTTTATCACATTCTGAATTGAACGTTGAAAATGAGCTTTTCAGAGCCAGCAGAGGTCAAAATAAGCAGTAATGCAAACTCAGTCATAGACATAGATTTTCACTTGCAACTTTCTTAAACATATTTAACAGTGCATGAAATGTTGTCTAAAACAAAAAGAATGATGCATTTTAGTGGCTGGATCTGGTTTTATCACATTCTGAATTGAACGTTGAAAATGAGCTTTTCAGAGCCAGCAGAGGTCAAAATAAGCAGTAATGCAAACTCAGTCATAGACATAGATTTTCACTTGCAACTTTCTTAAACATATTTAACAGTGCATGAAATGTTGTCTAAAACAAAAAGAATGATGCATTTTAGTGGCTGGATCTGGTTTTATCACATTCTGAATTGAACGTTGAAAATGAGCTTTTCAGAGCCAGCAGAGGTCAAAATAAGCAGTAATGCAAACTCAGTCATAGACATAGATTTTCACTTGCAACTTTCTTAAACATATTTAACAGTGCATGAAATGTTGTCTAAAACAAAAAGAATAATGCATTTTAGTGGCTGGATCTGGTTTTATCACATTCTGAATTGAACGTTGAAAATGAGCTTTTCAGAGCCCCAGCAGAGGTCAAAATAAGCAGTAATCTAAACTCAGTCATAGACATAGATTTTCACTTGCAACTTTCTTAAACATATTTAACAGTGCATGAAATGTTGTCTAAAACAAAAAGAATGATGCATTTTAGTGGCTGGATCTGGTTTTATCACATTCTGAATTGAACGTTGAAAATGAGCTTTTCAGAGCCAGCAGAGGTCAAAATAAGCAGTAATGCAAACTCAGTCATAGACATAGATTTTCACTTGCAACTTGCTTTAACATGTTTAACAGTGCATGAAATGTTGTCTAAAACAAAAAGAAAATGCTTTTTAGTGGCTGGATCTGGATTTATCACATTCTGAATTGAACGTAGAAAATGAGCTTTTCAGAGCCAGCAGAGATCAAAATAAGCAGTAATGCAAACTCAGTCATAGACATAGATTTTCACTTGCAACTTTCTTAAACATATTTAACAGTGCATGAAATGTTGTCTAAAACAAAAAGAATGATGCATTTTAGTGGCTGGATCTGGTTTTATCACATTCTGAATTGAACGTTGAAAATGAGCTTTTCAGAGCCAGCAGAGGTCAAAATAAGCAGTAATGCAAACTCAGTCATAGACATAGATTTTCACTTGCAACTTTCTTAAACATATTTAACAGTGCATGAAATGTTGTCTAAAACAAAAAGAATGATGCATTTTAGTGGCTGGATCTGGTTTTATCACATTCTGAATTGAACGTTGAAAATGAGCTTTTCAGAGCCAGCAGAGGTCAAAATAAGCAGTAATGCAAACTCAGTCATAGACATAGATTTTCACTTGCAACTTGCTTTAACATGTTTAACAGTGCATGAAATGTTGTCTAAAACAAAAAGAAAATGCTTTTTAGTGGCTGGATCTGGATTTATCACATTCTGAATTGAACGTTGAAAATGAGCTTTTCAGAGCCAGCAGAGGTCAAAATAAGCAGTAATGCAAACTCAGTCAGAGACATAGATTTTCACTTGCAACTTGCTTTAACATGTTTAACAGTGCAAAAAATGTTGTCTAAAACAAAAAGAATGATGCATTTTAGTGGCTGGATCTGGTTTTATCACATTCTGAATTGAACGTTGAAAATGAGCTTTTCAGAGCCAGCAGAGGTCAAAATAAGCAGTAATGCAAACTCAGTCATAGACATAGATTTTCACTTGCAACTTGCTTTAACATGTTTAACAGTGCATGAAATGTTGTCTAAAACAAAAAGAAAATGCTTTTTAGTGGCTGGATCTGGTTTTATCACATTCTGAATTGAACGTTGAAAATGAGCTTTTCAGAGCCAGCAGAGGTCAAAATAAGCAGTAATGCAAACTCAGTCAGAGACATAGATTTTCACTTGCAACTTTCTTAAACATATTTAACAGTGCATGAAATGTTGTCTAAAACAAAAAGAATGATGCATTTTAGTGGCTGGAACTGGTTTTATCACATTCTGAATTGAACGTTAAAAATTAGCTTTTCAGAGCCAGCAGAGTTCAAAATAAGCAGTAATGCAAACTCAGTCAGAGACATAGATTTTCACTTGCAACTTTCTTAAACATATTTAACAGTGCATGAAATGTTGTCTAAAACAAAAAGAATGATGCATTTTAGTAGGTGGATCTGGTTTTATCACATTCTGAATTGAACGTTGAAAATGAGCTTTTCAGAGCCAGCAGAGGTCAAAATAAGCAGTTATGCAAACTCAGTCATAGACATAGATTTTCACTTGCAACTTTCTTAAACATATTTAACAGTGCATGTAATGTTGTCTAAAACAAAAAGAATGATGCATTTTAGTAGGTGGATCTGGTTTTATCACATTCTGAATTGAACGTTGAAAATGAGCTTTTCAGAGCCAGCAGAGGTCAAAATAAGCAGTTATGCAAACTCAGTCATAGACATAGATTTTCACTTGCAACTTTCTTAAACATATTTAACAGTGCAAGAAATGTTGTCAAAAACAAAAAGAATGATGCATTTTAGTGGCTGGATCTGGTTTTATCACATTCTGAATTGAACGTTGAAAATGAGCTTTTCAGAGCCAGCAGAGGTCAAAATAAGCAGTAATGCAAACTCAGTCATAGACATAGATTTTCACTTGCAACTTTCTTAAACATATTTAAAAGTGCATGAAATGTTGTCTAAAACAAAAAGAATGATGCATTTTAGTGGCTGGATCTGGTTTTATCACATTCTGAATTGAACGTTGAAAATGAGCTTTTCAGAGCCAGCAGAGGTCAAAATAAGCAGTAATGCAAACTCAGTCATAGACATAGATTTTCACTTGCAACTTTCTTAAACATATTTAACAGTGCATGAAATGTTGTCTAAAACAAAAAGAATGATGCATTTTAGTGGCTGGATCTGGTTTTATCACATTCTGAATTGAACGTTGAAAATGAGCTTTTCAGAGCCAGCAGAGGTCAAAATAAGCAGTAATGCAAACTCAGTCATAGACATAGATTTTCACTTGCAACTTTCTTAAACATATTTAACAGTGCATGAAATGTTGTCTAAAACAAAAAAATAATGCATTTTAGTGGCTGGATCTGGTTTTATCACATTCTGAATTGAACGTTGAAAATGAGCTTTTCAGAGCCCCAGCAGAGGTCAAAATAAGCAGTAATCTAAACTCAGTCATAGACATAGATTTTCACTTGCAACTTTCTTAAACATATTTAACAGTGCATGAAATGTTGTCTAAAACAAAAAGAATGATGCATTTTAGTGGCTGGATCTGGTTTTATCACATTCTGAATTGAACGTTGAAAATGAGCTTTTCAGAGCCAGCAGAGGTCAAAATAAGCAGTAATGCAAACTCAGTCATAGACATAGATTTTCACTTGCAACTTGCTTTAACATGTTTAACAGTGCATGAAATGTTGTCTAAAACAAAAAGAAAATGCTTTTTAGTGGCTGGATCTGGATTTATCACATTCTGAATTGAACGTAGAAAATGAGCTTTTCAGAGCCAGCAGAGATCAAAATAAGCAGTAATGCAAACTCAGTCATAGACATAGATTTTCACTTGCAACTTTCTTAAACATATTTAACAGTGCATGAAATGTTGTCTAAAACAAAAAGAATGATGCAGTTTAGTGGCTGGATCTGGTTTTATCACATTCTGAATTGAACGTTGAAAATGAGCTTTTCAGAGCCAGCAGAGGTCAAAATAAGCAGTAATGCAAACTCAGTCAGAGACATAGATTTTCACTTGCAACTTTCTTAAACATATTTAACAGTGCATGAAATGTTGTCTAAAACAAAAAGAATGATGCATTTTAGTGGCTGGATCTGGTTTTATCACATTCTGAATTGAACGTTGAAAATGAGCTTTTCAGAGCCAGCAGAGGTCAAAATAAGCAGTAATGCAAACTCAGTCATAGACTTAGATTTTCACTTGCAACTTTCTTAAACATATTTAACAGTGCATGAAATGTTGTCTAAAACAAAAAGAATGATGCATTTTAGTGGCTGGATCTGGTTTTATCACATTCTGAATTGAACGTTGAAAATGAGCTTTTCAGAGCCAGCAGAGGTCAAAATAAGCAGTAATGCAAACTCAGTCATAGACATAGATTTTCACTTGCAACTTGCTTTAACATGTTTAACAGTGCATGAAATGTTGTCTAAAACAAAAAGAAAATGCTTTTTAGTGACTGGATCTGGATTTATCACATTCTGAATTGAACGTAGAAAATGAGCTTTTCAGAGCCAGCAGAGATCAAAATAAGCAGTAATGCAAACTCAGTCATAGACATAGATTTTCACTTGCAACTTTCTTAAACATATTTAACAGTGCATGAAATGTTGTCTAAAACAAAAAGAATGATGCATTTTAGTGGCTGGATCTGGTTTTATCACATTCTGAATTGAACTTTGAAAATGAGCTTTTCAGAGCCAGCAGAGGTCAAAATAAGCAGTAATGCAAACTCAGTCATAGACATAGATTTTCACTTGCAACTTTCTTAAACATATTTAACAGTGCATGAAATGTTGTCTAAAACAAAAAGAATGATGCATTTTAGTGGCTGGATCTGGTTTTATCACATTCTGAATTGAACGTTGAAAATGAGCTTTTCAGAGCCCCAGCAGAGGTCAAAATAAGCAGTAATGCAAACTCAGTCATAGACATAGATTTTCACTTGCAACTTTCTTAAACATATTTAACAGTGCATGAAATGTTGTCTAAAACAAAAAGAATGATGCATTTTAGTGGCTGGATCTGGTTTTATCACATTCTGAATTGAACGTTGAAAATGAGCTTTTCAGAGCCAGCAGAGGTCAAAATAAGCAGTAATGCAAACTCAGTCAGAGACATAGATTTTCACTTGCAACTTTCTTAAACATATTTAACAGTGCATGAAATGTTGTCTAAAACAAAAAGAATGATGCATTTTAGTGGCTGGATCTGGTTTTATCACATTCTGAATTGAACGTTGAAAATGAGCTTTTCAGAGCCCCAGCAGAGGTCAAAATAAGCAGTAATCTAAACTCAGCCATAGACATAGATTTTCACTTGCAACTTTCTTAAACATATTTAACAGTGCATGAAATGTTGTCTAAAACAAAAAGAATGATGCATTTTAGTGGCTGGATCTGGTTTTATCACATTCTGAATTGAACGTTGAAAATGAGCTTTTCAGAGCCAGCAGAGGTCAAAATAGGCAGTAATGCAAACTCAGTCATAGACATAGATTTTCACTTGCAACTTGCTTTAACATGTTTAACAGTGCATGAAATGTTGTTTAAAACAAAAAGAAAATGCTTTTTAGTGGCTGGATCTGGATTTATCACATTCTGAATTGAACGTTGAAAATGAGCTTTTCAGAGCCAGCAGAGGTCAAAATAAGCAGTAATGCAAACTCAGTCATAGACATAGATTTTCACTTGCAACTTTCTTAAACATATTTAACAGTGCATGAAATGTTGTCTAAAACAAAAAGAAAATGCTTTTTAGTGGCTGGATCTGGATTTATCACATTCTGAATTGAACGTAGAAAATGAGCTTTTCAGAGCCAGCAGAGATCAAAATAAGCAGTAATGCAAACTCAGTCATAGACATAGATTTTCACTTGCAACTTTCTTAAACATATTTAACAGTGCATGAAATGTTGTCTAAAACAAAAAGAAAATGCTTTTTAGTGGCTGGATCTGGATTTATCACATTCTGAATTGAACGTAGAAAATGAGCTTTTCAGAGCCAGCAGAGATCAAAATAAGCAGTAATGCAAACTCAGTCATAGACATAGATTTTCACTTGCAACTTTCTTAAACATATTTAACAGTGCATGAAATGTTGTCTAAAACAAAAAGAATGATGCATTTTAGTGGCTGGATCTGGTTTTATCACATTCTGAATTGAACGTTGAAAATGAGCTTTTCAGAGCCAGCAGAGGTCAAAATAAGCAGTAATGCAAACTCAGTCATAGACATAGATTTTCACTTGCAACTTTCTTAAACATATTTAACAGTGCATGAAATGTTGTCTAAAACAAAAAGAATGATGCATTTTAGTGGCTGGATCTGGTTTTATCACATTCTGAATTGAACGTTGAAAATGAGCTTTTCAGAGCCCCAGCAGAGGTCAAAATAAGCAGTAATCTAAACTCAGCCATAGACATAGATTTTCACTTGCAACTTTCTTAAACATATTTAACAGTGCATGAAATGTTGTCTAAAACAAAAAGAATGATGCATTTTAGTGGCTGGATCTGGTTTTATCACATTCTGAATTGAACGTTGAAAATGAGCTTTTCAGAGCCAGCAGAGGTCAAAATAGGCAGTAATGCAAACTCAGTCATAGACATAGATTTTCACTTGCAACTTGCTTTAACATGTTTAACAGTGCATGAAATGTTGTTTAAAACAAAAAGAAAATGCTTTTTAGTGGCTGGATCTGGATTTATCACATTCTGAATTGAACGTTGAAAATGAGCTTTTCAGAGCCAGCAGAGGTCAAAATAAGCAGTAATGCAAACTCAGTCATAGACATAGATTTTCACTTGCAACTTTCTTAAACATATTTAACAGTGCATGAAATGTTGTCTAAAACAAAAAGAAAATGCTTTTTAGTGGCTGGATCTGGATTTATCACATTCTGAATTGAACGTAGAAAATGAGCTTTTCAGAGCCAGCAGAGATCAAAATAAGCAGTAATGCAAACTCAGTCATAGACATAGATTTTCACTTGCAACTTTCTTAAACATATTTAACAGTGCATGAAATGTTGTCTAAAACAAAAAGAATGATGCATTTTAGTGGCTGGATCTGGTTTTATCACATTCTGAATTGAACGTTGAAAATGAGCTTTTCAGAGCCAGCAGAGGTCAAAATAAGCAGTAATGCAAACTCAGTCATAGACATAGATTTTCACTTGCAACTTTCTTAAACATATTTAACAGTGCATGAAATGTTGTCTAAAACAAAAAGAATGATGCATTTTAGTGGCTGGATCTGGTTTTATCACATTCTGAATTGAACGTTGAAAATGAGCTTTTCAGAGCCCCAGCAGAGGTCAAAATAAGCAGTAATGCAAACTCAGTCATAGACATAGATTTTCACTTGCAACTTTCTTAAACATATTTAACAGTGCATGAAATGTTGTCTAAAAAAAAAAAGAATGATGCATTTTAGTGGCTGGATCTGGTTTTATCACATTCTGAATTGAACGTTGAAAATGAGCTTTTCAGAGCCAGCAGAGGTCAAAATAAGCAGTAATGCAAACTCAGTCAGAGACATAGATTTTCACTTGCAACTTTCTTAAACATATTTAACAGTGCAAGAAATGTTGTCAAAAACAAAAAGAATGATGCATTTTAGTGGCTGGATGTGGTTTTATCACATTCTGAATTGAACGTTGAAAATGAGCTTTTCAGAGCCAGCAGAGGTCAAAATAAGCAGTAATGCAAACTCAGTCAGAGACATAGATTTTCACTTGCAACTTTCTTAAACATATTTAACAGTGCATGAAATGTTGTCTAAAACAAAAAGAATGATGCATTTTAGTGGCTGGAACTGGTTTTATCACATTCTGAATTGAACGTTAAAAATGAGCTTTTCAGAGCCAGCAGAGTTCAAAATAAGCAGTAATGCAAACTCAGTCAGAGACATAGATTTTCACTTGCAACTTTCTTAAACATATTTAACAGTGCATGAAATGTTGTCTAAAACAAAAAGAATGATGCATTTTAGTAGGTGGATCTGGTTTTATCACATTCTGAATTGAACGTTGAAAATGAACTTTTCAGAGCCAGCAGAGGTCAAAATAAGCAGTTATGCAAACTCAGTCATAGACATAGATTTTCACTTGCAACTTTCTTAAACATATTTAACAGTGCAAGAAATGTTGTCAAAAACAAAAAGAATGATGCATTTTAGTGGCTGGATCTGGTTTTATCACATTCTGAATTGAACGTTGAAAATGAGCTTTTCAGAGCCAGCAGAGGTCAAAATAAGCAGTAATGCAAACTCAGTCATAGACATAGATTTTCACTTGCAACTTTCTTAAACATATTTAACAGTGCATGAAATGTTGTCTAAAACAAAAAGAATGATGCATTTTAGTGGCTGGATCTGGTTTTATCACATTCTGAATTGAACGTTGAAAATGAGCTTTTCAGAGCCAGCAGAGGTCAAAATAAGCAGTAATGCAAACTCAGTCATAGACATAGATTTTCACTTGCAACTTTCTTAAACATATTTAACAGTGCATGAAATGTTGTCTAAAACAAAAAGAATGATGCATTTTAGTGGCTGGATCTGGTTTTATCACATTCTGAATTGAACGTTGAAAATGAGCTTTTCAGAGCCAGCAGAGGTCAAAATAAGCAGTAATGCAAACTCAGTCATAGACATAGATTTTCACTTGCAACTTTCTTAAACATATTTAACAGTGCATGAAATGTTGTCTAAAACAAAAAGAATAATGCATTTTAGTGGCTGGATCTGGTTTTATCACATTCTGAATTGAACGTTGAAAATGAGCTTTTCAGAGCCCAAGCAGAGGTCAAAATAAGCAGTAATCTAAACTCAGTCATAGACATAGATTTTCACTTGCAACTTTCTTAAACATATTTAACAGTGCATGAAATGTTGTCTAAAACAAAAAGAATGATGCATTTTAGTGGCTGGATCTGGTTTTATCACATTCTGAATTGAACGTTGAAAATGAGCTTTTCAGAGCCAGCAGAGGTCAAAATAAGCAGTAATGCAAACTCAGTCATAGACATAGATTTTCACTTGCAACTTGCTTTAACATGTTTAACAGTGCATGAAATGTTGTCTAAAACAAAAAGAAAATGCTTTTTAGTGGCTGGATCTGGATTTATCACATTCTGAATTGAACGTTGAAAATGAGCTTTTCAGAGCCAGCAGAGGTCAAAATAAGCAGTAATGCAAACTCAGTCATAGACATAGATTTTCACTTGCAACTTTCTTAAACATATTTAACAGTGCATGAAATGTTGTCTAAAACAAAAAGAATGATGCATTTTAGTGGCTGGATCTGGTTTTATCACATTCTGAATTGAACGTTGAAAATGAGCTTTTCAGAGCCAGCAGAGGTCAAAATAAGCAGTAATGCAAACTCAGTCATAGACATAGATTTTCACTTGCAACTTTCTTAAACATATTTAACAGTGCATGAAATGTTGTCTAAAACAAAAAGAATGATGCATTTTAGTGGCTGGATCTGGTTTTATCACATTCTGAATTGAACGTTGAAAATGAGCTTTTCAGAGCCCCAGCAGAGGTCAAAATAAGCAGTAATGCAAACTCAGTCATAGACATAGATTTTCACTTGCAACTTTCTTAAACATATTTAACAGTGCATGAAATGTTGTCTAAAACAAAAAGAATGATGCATTTTAGTGGCTGGATCTGGTTTTATCACATTCTGAATTGAACGTTGAAAATGAGCTTTTCAGAGCCAGCAGAGGTCAAAATAAGCAGTAATGCAAACTCAGTCAGAGACATAGATTTTCACTTGCAACTTTCTTAAACATATTTAACAGTGCATGAAATGTTGTCTAAAACAAAAAGAATGATGCATTTTAGTGGCTGGATCTGGTTTTATCACATTCTGAATTGAACGTTGAAAATGAGCTTTTCAGAGCCCCAGCAGAGGTCAAAATAAGCAGTAATCTAAACTCAGTCATAGACATAGATTTTCACTTGCAACTTTCTTAAACATATTTAACAGTGCATGAAATGTTGTCTAAAACAAAAAGAATGATGCATTTTAGTGGCTGGATCTGGTTTTATCACATTCTGAATTGAACGTTGAAAATGAGCTTTTCAGAGCCAGCAGAGGTCAAAATAAGCAGTAATGCAAACTCAGTCATAGACATAGATTTTCACTTGCAACTTGCTTTAACATGTTTAACAGTGCATGAAATGTTGTCTAAAACAAAAAGAAAATGCTTTTTAGTGGCTGGATCTGGATTTATCACATTCTGAATTGAACGTAGAAAATGAGCTTTTCAGAGCCAGCAGAGATCAAAATAAGCAGTAATGCAAACTCAGTCATAGACATAGATTTTCACTTGCAACTTTCTTAAACATATTTAACAGTGCATGAAATGTTGTCTAAAACAAAAAGAATGATGCATTTTAGTGGCTGGATCTGGTTTTATCACATTCTGAATTGAACGTTGAAAATGAGCTTTTCAGAGCCAGCAGAGGTCAAAATAAGCAGTAATGCAAACTCAGTCATAGACATAGATTTTCACTTGCAACTTGCTTTAACATGTTTAACAGTGCATGAAATGTTGTCTAAAACAAAAAGAAAATGCTTTTTAGTGGCTGGATCTGGTTTTATCACATTCTGAATTGAACGTTGAAAATGAGCTTTTCAGAGCCAGCAGAGGTCAAAATAAGCAGTAATGCAAACTCAGTCAGAGACATAGATTTTCACTTGCAACTTTCTTAAACATATTTAACAGTGCATGAAATGTTGTCTAAAACAAAAAGAATGATGCATTTTAGTGGCTGGAACTGGTTTTATCACATTCTGAATTGAACGTTAAAAATTAGCTTTTCAGAGCCAGCAGAGTTCAAAATAAGCAGTAATGCAAACTCAGTCAGAGACATAGATTTTCACTTGCAACTTTCTTAAACATATTTAACAGTGCATGAAATGTTGTCTAAAACAAAAAGAATGATGCATTTTAGTAGGTGGATCTGGTTTTATCACATTCTGAATTGAACGTAGAAAATGAGCTTTTCAGAGCCAGCAGAGATCAAAATAAGCAGTAATGCAAACTCAGTCATAGACATAGATTTTCACTTGCAACTTTCTTAAACATATTTAACAGTGCATGAAATGTTGTCTAAAACAAAAAGAATGATGCAGTTTAGTGGCTGGATCTGGTTTTATCACATTCTGAATTGAACGTTGAAAATGAGCTTTTCAGAGCCAGCAGAGGTCAAAATAAGCAGTAATGCAAACTCAGTCAGAGACATAGATTTTCACTTGCAACTTTCTTAAACATATTTAACAGTGCATGAAATGTTGTCTAAAACAAAAAGAATGATGCATTTTAGTGGCTGGATCTGGTTTTATCACATTCTGAATTGAACGTTGAAAATGAGCTTTTCAGAGCCAGCAGAGGTCAAAATAAGCAGTAATGCAAACTCAGTCAGAGACATAGATTTTCACTTGCAACTTTCTTAAACATATTTAACAGTGCATGAAATGTTGTCTAAAACAAAAAGAATGATGCATTTTAGTGGCTGGATCTGGTTTTATCACATTCTGAATTGAACGTTGAAAATGAGCTTTTCAGAGCCCCAGCAGAGGTCAAAATAAGCAGTAATCTAAACTCAGTCATAGACATAGATTTTCACTTGCAACTTTCTTAAACATATTTAACAGTGCATGAAATGTTGTCTAAAACAAAAAGAATGATGCATTTTAGTGGCTGGATCTGGTTTTATCACATTCTGAATTGAACGTTGAAAATGAGCTTTTCAGAGCCAGCAGAGGTCAAAATAAGCAGTAATGCAAACTCAGTCATAGACATAGATTTTCACTTGCAACTTTCTTAAACATATTTAACAGTGCATGAAATGTTGTCTAAAACAAAAAGAATGATGCATTTTAGTGGCTGGATCTGGTTTTATCACATTCTGAATTGAACTTTGAAAATGAGCTTTTCAGAGCCAGCAGAGGTCAAAATAAGCAGTAATGCAAACTCAGTCATAGACATAGATTTTCACTTGCAACTTTCTTAAACATATTTAACAGTGCATGAAATGTTGTCTAAAACAAAAAGAATGATGCATTTTAGTGGCTGGATCTGGTTTTATCACATTCTGAATTGAACGTTGAAAATGAGCTTTTCAGAGCCCCAGCAGAGGTCAAAATAAGCAGTAATGCAAACTCAGTCATAGACATAGATTTTCACTTGCAACTTTCTTAAACATATTTAACAGTGCATGAAATGTTGTCTAAAACAAAAAGAATGATGCATTTTAGTGGCTGGATCTGGTTTTATCACATTCTGAATTGAACGTTGAAAATGAGCTTTTCAGAGCCAGCAGTGGTCAAAATAAGCAGTAATGCAAACTCAGTCAGAGACATAGATTTTCACTTGCAACTTTCTTAAACATATTTAACAGTGCATGAAATGTTGTCTAAAACAAAAAGAATGATGCATTTTAGTGGCTGGATCTGGTTTTATCACATTCTGAATTGAACGTTGAAAATGAGCTTTTCAGAGCCCCAGCAGAGGTCAAAATAAGCAGTAATCTAAACTCAGCCATAGACATAGATTTTCACTTGCAACTTTCTTAAACATATTTAACAGTGCATGAAATGTTGTCTAAAACAAAAAGAATGATGCATTTTAGTGGCTGGATCTGGTTTTATCACATTCTGAATTGAACGTTGAAAATGAGCTTTTCAGAGCCAGCAGAGGTCAAAATAAGCAGTAATGCAAACTCAGTCATAGACATAGATTTTCACTTGCAACTTGCTTTAACATGTTTAACAGTGCATGAAATGTTGTCTAAAACAAAAAGAAAATGCTTTTTAGTGGCTGGATCTGGATTTATCACATTCTGAATTGAACGTTGAAAATGAGCTTTTCAGAGCCAGCAGAGGTCAAAATAAGCAGTAATGCAAACTCAGTCATAGACATAGATTTTCACTTGCAACTTTCTTAAACATATTTAACAGTGCATGAAATGTTGTCTAAAACAAAAAGAATGATGCATTTTAGTGGCTGGATCTGGTTTTATCACATTCTGAATTGAACGTTGAAAATGAGCTTTTCAGAGCCAGCAGAGGTCAAAATAAGCAGTAATGCAAACTCAGTCATAGACATAGATTTTCACTTGCAACTTTCTTAAACATATTTAACAGTGCATGAAATGTTGTCTAAAACAAAAAGAATGATGCATTTTAGTGGCTGGATCTGGTTTTATCACATTCTGAATTGAACGTTGAAAATGAGCTTTTCAGAGCCCCAGCAGAGGTCAAAATAAGCAGTAATGCAAACTCAGTCATAGACATAGATTTTCACTTGCAACTTTCTTAAACATATTTAACAGTGCATGAAATGTTGTCTAAAACAAAAAGAATGATGCATTTTAGTGGCTGGATCTGGTTTTATCACATTCTGAATTGAACGTTGAAAATGAGCTTTTCAGAGCCAGCAGAGCTCAAAATAAGCAGTAATGCAAACTCAGTCATAGACATAGATTTTCACTTGCAACTTTCTTAAACATATTTAACAGTGCATGAAATGTTGTCTAAAACAAAAAGAATAATGCATTTTAGTGGCTGGATCTGGTTTTATCACATTCTGAATTGAACGTTGAAAATGAGCTTTTCAGAGCCCAAGCAGAGGTCAAAATAAGCAGTAATCTAAACTCAGTCATAGACATAGATTTTCACTTGCAACTTTCTTAAACATATTTAACAGTGCATGAAATGTTGTCTAAAACAAAAAGAATGATGCATTTTAGTGGCTGGATCTGGTTTTATCACATTCTGAATTGAACGTTGAAAATGAGCTTTTCAGAGCCAGCAGAGGTCAAAATAAGCAGTAATG
The DNA here is from genome assembly GCF_052040795.2 of Danio rerio. NCBI lineage: Eukaryota > Metazoa > Chordata > Actinopteri > Cypriniformes > Danionidae > Danio > Danio rerio. The sequence continues at coordinate 14,846,311 of NC_141034.1, read as the reverse complement.
CAAACTCAGTCATAGACATAGATTTTCACTTGCAACTTGCTTTAACATGTTTAACAGTGCATGAAATGTTGTCTAAAACAAAAAGAAAATGCTTTTTAGTGGCTGGATCTGGATTTATCACATTCTGAATTGAACGTAGAAAATGAGCTTTTCAGAGCCAGCAGAGATCAAAATAAGCAGTAATGCAAACTCAGTCATAGACATAGATTTTCACTTGCAACTTTCTTAAACATATTTAACAGTGCATGAAATGTTGTCTAAAACAAAAAGAATGATGCATTTTAGTGGCTGGATCTGGTTTTATCACATTCTGAATTGAACGTTGAAAATGAGCTTTTCAGAGCCAGCAGTGGTCAAAATAAGCAGTAATGCAAACTCAGTCAGAGACATAGATTTTCACTTGCAACTTTCTTAAACATATTTAACAGTGCATGAAATGTTGTCTAAAACAAAAAGAATGATGCATTTTAGTGGCTGGATCTGGTTTTATCACATTCTGAATTGAACGTTGAAAATGAGCTTTTCAGAGCCCCAGCAGAGGTCAAAATAAGCAGTAATCTAAACTCAGCCATACACATAGATTTTCACTTGCAACTTTCTTAAACATATTTAACAGTGCATGAAATGTTGTCTAAAACAAAAAGAATGATGCATTTTAGTGGCTGGATCTGGTTTTATCACATTCTGAATTGAATGTTGAAAATGAGCTTTTCAGAGCCCCAGCAGAGGTCAAAATAAGCAGTAATGCAAACTCAGTCATAGACATAGATTTTCACTTGCAACTTTCTTAAACATATTTAACAGTGCATGAAATGTTGTCTAAAACAAAAAGAATGATGCATTTTAGTGGCTGGATCTGGTTTTATCACATTCTGAATTGAACGTTGAAAATGAGCTTTTCAGAGCCAGCAGAGGTCAAAATAAGCAGTAATGCAAACTCAGTCAGAGACATAGATTTTCACTTGCAACTTTCTTAAACATATTTAACAGTGCAAGAAATGTTGTCAAAAACAAAAAGAATGATGCATTTTAGTGGCTGGATCTGGTTTTATCACATTCTGAATTGAACGTTGAAAATGAGCTTTTCAGAGCCAGCAGAGGTCAAAATAAGCAGTAATGCAAACTCAGTCAGAGACATAGATTTTCACTTGCAACTTTCTTAAACATATTTAACAGTGCATGAAATGTTGTCTAAAACAAAAAGAATGATGCATTTTAGTGGCTGGAACTGGTTTTATCACATTCTGAATTGAACGTTAAAAATGAGCTTTTCAGAGCCAGCAGAGTTCAAAATAAGCAGTAATGCAAACTCAGTCAGAGACATAGATTTTCACTTGCAACTTTCTTAAACATATTTAACAGTGCATGAAATGTTGTCTAAAACAAAAAGAATGATGCATTTTAGTAGGTGGATCTGGTTTTATCACATTCTGAATTGAACGTTGAAAATTAGCTTTTCAGAGCCAGCAGAGGTCAAAATAAGCAGTTATGCAAACTCAGTCATAGACATAGATTTTCACTTGCAACTTTCTTAAACATATTTAACAGTGCAAGAAATGTTGTCAAAAACAAAAAGAATGATGCATTTTAGTGGCTGGATCTGGTTTTATCACATTCTGAATTGAACGTTGAAAATGAGCTTTTCAGAGCCAGCAGAGGTCAAAATAAGCAGTAATGCAAACTCAGTCATAGACATAGATTTTCACTTGCAACTTTCTTAAACATATTTAACAGTGCATGAAATGTTGTCTAAAACAAAAAGAACTAGAACCTAAAGTTCGTAGACGAACTTTGATGTTGGCTTGAGAAAGCCAACGTGACTGCGCCGGGGACTCAAAGGCAGTTGGCAGGAAGCACAGCGGTTGATAAGTGGTTGCTAGGCGGTTGCTAAGGTGTAGCTAAGGCATTCCTAGGTAGTTGCTAGGGTGTTCTGAGTGGTTTCTAGGCTGTTGCTAGGGTCCACTGGACTGTTAATCGGAAGGCCTCATTTACATTTTTGATCAAATCGAGAGAGAGAGAGAGAGAGAGAGAGAGAACTGATTTGTTCAGGTTGTTTAATGCAGATCACTATAGTATAGTTAGTATTTATAGTATATATTATAATCTGAACAAAATTACATTATAATAAATATCATATAAAGAAAAATATTAAATTAAAATACTAATGAAACAATAGCACATGCATTTAGTTAATTTGTCTTTTATTTAATCAGTCTTATAATTTTTGCAGTTAATATAGAGTACAGTCAATTTACAGTAATTTGCAGCATTATATATATAGTTATAGTTATATAGTTATATACAGTTTACAGGAAGAAAATCGCATTAAATACAATATTATAGGCCGTCTTCATCATGTGGTTAATTCTGACCAATGACGTTGTTCCACCCCACTGGCCACTAACACAATGTTATAATCATAATATTTAGTTGTCATCACCTGGGTGATTTTATTTATTTTTTTGGTACAGCATAGGCCAAAAGCTTGGCTTTCATTGTCATTATCACAAGTGAGGAGAAGGCTCTTTGCGGCACAGAATATTGTTTTGAAAGAAATATCTGAAGTAAACTTATGTTTTTGCTAACATAAAAGGGGGATTAAGAAATAATCCTTATAACCCTAACCATAAATGTGTGTATGTGTTATATATGTATATATGTATATATGTATGTATATATATACATACATATATACAGTTGAAGTCAGAATTATTAACCCCCTTTTGATTTTTTTTTCCTTTTTTAAATATTTCCCAAATTATGTTTAACAGAGCAAGGAAATTTTCACTGTATGTCTGATAATATTTTTCTTCTGGAGAAAGTCTTATTTGTTTTATTTCGGCTAGAATAAAAGCAGTTATTAATTATTTAAAAACTATTTTTGGGACACAATTATTTGCCCCTTTAAGCAATTTTTTTTGATAGTCTACAGAACAAACCATCGTTATACAATAACTTGCCTCTTACCCTAACCTGCCTAGTTCACCTTATTAACCTAGTGAAGCCTTTAAATGTCACTTTAAGCTGTATAGAAGTGTCTTGAAAAATATCAAGTCAAATATTATTTAATGTCATCATGGCAAAGATAAAATAAAGAAGTTATTAAAAATGAGTTATTAAAACTATTATGCTTAGAAATGTGCTGAAACAATCTTCCCTCCATTAAACAGAAATTGGGGAAAAAATAAACAGGGGAGCTAATAATTCTGACTTCAACAGTATGTATATATATGTATATACACACACTTTATTTTACCTGTTTGTAAATAATTGTTCTTAACATTTTTGCTTTAAAACATTATAATACTGTTTGGATTTTCCCCCCATAATAATAAATTGTGAACATTGCAGTGTAAATTGCAATCCAGATGTTACAGAGAGAAATTGATGCAGCAACAGCAGAGCATATTAAGGGGATATAAAAAATCTCCATACATTGTATGTATATATATATATATATTCACTATTTTAAAATACATTTTCTTTGCTGTGTGTTTTTATTGGTTATGATGCTGTTTGGATGTTTTATTTTTGCACAATAAATATAATGTGATTTAAAAAGTGCAAACATTGTCTTTGTTAGAATTTACACGTGATTACAACGGTATAAAGACATTCAGGTCCGACCGCACCGAATGGAAAGAAATTGTAAAAGGTACAAAGGTGCAGTAAACTCAATTCCAAAGGGCTCAAAAATAGTCTTCTGGCGCCATCTCGTGGACACTCTGACAAGCTTTAGGTTTGAAATTAACAAATTTAATATAAAAAAAATATTTATAGGAAAACTGTTATTTATAATTACACCAAATAAATATGATAATTATCTTCAATTTAAAGCACATCTTTTGGCTAAATTTGAGGATTGTATACTTTTTTATATGCCCCAAATACTCGATTGTAATATTTACAATTTTTTAATTCAAAAAAATTTTAATTCAAAAACTACAAATCTTATCGGCATGAGGACATACAGCAACCATCTCATGGGCAATAGACAGCTTTTGACCAAATTTGGGGCTTGTAGCATCTAAGCCCTGGGAGGAGAAGCGATTGCTTTTTTTTGGTCAGAAGCCGGAATAATAATAAGAATAATAATAATAATAATAAGAATAAGTTTAAGTAGCATTACAGTATGTTGGCTTTCTCAAGCCAACATAATGATGCATTTTAGTGGCTGGATCTGGTTTTATCACATTCTGAATTGAACGTTGAAAATGAGCTTTTCAGAGCCAGCAGAGGTCAAAATAAGCAGTAATGCAAACTCAGTCATAGACATAGATTTTCACTTGCAACTTTCTTAAACATATTTAACAGTGCATGAAATGTTGTCTAAAACAAAAAGAATGATGCATTTTAGTGGCTGGATCTGGTTTTATCACATTCTGAATTGAACGTTGAAAATGAGCTTTTCAGAGCCAGCAGAGGTCAAAATAAGCAGTAATGCAAACTCAGTCATAGACATAGATTTTCACTTGCAACTTTCTTAAACATATTTAACAGTGCATGAAATGTTGTCTAAAACAAAAAGAATAATGCATTTTAGTGGCTGGATCTGGTTTTATCACATTCTGAATTGAACGTTGAAAATGAGCTTTTCAGAGCCCCAGCAGAGGTCAAAATAAGCAGTAATCTAAACTCAGTCATAGACATAGATTTTCACTTGCAACTTTCTTAAACATATTTAACAGTGCATGAAATGTTGTCTAAAACAAAAAGAATGATGCATTTTAGTGGCTGGATCTGGTTTTATCACATTCTGAATTGAACGTTGAAAATGAGCTTTTCAGAGCCAGCAGAGATCAAAATAAGCAGTAATGCAAACTCAGTCATAGACATAGATTTTCACTTGCAACTTTCTTAAACATATTTAACAGTGCATGAAATGTTGTCTAAAACAAAAAGAATGATGCATTTTAGTGGCTGGATCTGGTTTTATCACATTCTGAATTGAACGTTGAAAATGAGCTTTTCAGAGCCAGCAGAGGTCAAAATAAGCAGTAATGCAAACTCAGTCATAGACATAGATTTTCACTTGCAACTTGCTTTAACATGTTTAACAGTGCATGAAATGTTGTCTAAAACAAAAAGAAAATGCTTTTTAGTGGCTGGATCTGGTTTTATCACATTCTGAATTGAACGTTGAAAATGAGCTTTTCAGAGCCAGCAGAGGTCAAAATAAGCAGTAATGCAAACTCAGTCAGAGACATAGATTTTCACTTGCAACTTTCTTAAACATATTTAACAGTGCATGAAATGTTGTCTAAAACAAAAAGAATGATGCATTTTAGTGGCTGGAACTGGTTTTATCACATTCTGAATTGAACGTTAAAAATTAGCTTTTCAGAGCCAGCAGAGTTCAAAATAAGCAGTAATGCAAACTCAGTCAGAGACATAGATTTTCACTTGCAACTTTCTTAAACATATTTAACAGTGCATGAAATGTTGTCTAAAACAAAAAGAATGATGCATTTTAGTAGGTGGATCTGGTTTTATCACATTCTGAATTGAACGTTGAAAATGAGCTTTTCAGAGCCAGCAGAGGTCAAAATAAGCAGTTATGCAAACTCAGTCATAGACATAGATTTTCACTTGCAACTTTCTTAAACATATTTAACAGTGCATGAAATGTTGTCTAAAACAAAAAGAATGATGCATTTTAGTGGCTGGATCTGGTTTTATCACATTCTGAATTGAACGTTGAAAATGAGCTTTTCAGAGCCAGCAGAGGTCAAAATAAGCAGTAATGCAAACTCAGTCATAGACATAGATTTTCACTTGCAACTTTCTTAAACATATTTAACAGTGCATGAAATGTTGTGTAAAACAAAAAGAATGATGCATTTTAGTGGCTGGATCTGGTTTCATCACATTCTGAATTGAACGTTGAAAATGAGCTTTTCAGAGCCCCAGCAGAGGTCAAAATAAGCAGTAATCTAAACTCAGTCATAGACATAGATTTTCACTTGCAACTTTCTTAAACATATTTAACAGTGCATGAAATGTTGTCTAAAACAAAAAGAATGATGCATTTTAGTGGCTGGATCTGGTTTTATCACATTCTGAATTGAACGTTGAAAATGAGCTTTTCAGAGCCAGCAGAGGTCAAAATAAGCAGTAATGCAAACTCAGTCATAGACATAGATTTTCACTTGCAACTTGCTTTAACATGTTTAACAGTGCATGAAATGTTGTCTAAAACAAAAAGAAAATGCTTTTTAGTGGCTGGATCTGGATTTATCACATTCTGAATTGAACGTAGAAAATGAGCTTTTCAGAGCCAGCAGAGATCAAAATAAGCAGTAATGCAAACTCAGTCATAGACATAGATTTTCACTTGCAACTTTCTTAAACATATTTAACAGTGCATGAAATGTTGTCTAAAACAAAAAGAATGATGCAGTTTAGTGGCTGGATCTGGTTTTATCACATTCTGAATTGAACGTTGAAAATGAGCTTTTCAGAGCCAGCAGAGGTCAAAATAAGCAGTAATGCAAACTCAGTCATAGACATAGATTTTCACTTGCAACTTTCTTAAACATATTTAACAGTGCATGAAATGTTGTCTAAAACAAAAAGAATGATGCATTTTAGTGGCTGGATCTGGTTTTATCACATTCTGAATTGAACGTTGAAAATGAGCTTTTCAGAGCCAGCAGAGGTCAAAATAAGCAGTAATGCAAACTCAGTCATAGACATAGATTTTCACTTGCAACTTGCTTTAACATGTTTAACAGTGCATGAAATGTTGTCTAAAACAAAAAGAAAATGCTTTTTAGTGACTGGATCTGGATTTATCACATTCTGAATTGAACGTAGAAAATGAGCTTTTCAGAGCCAGCAGAGATCAAAATAAGCAGTAATGCAAACTCAGTCATAGACATAGATTTTCACTTGCAACTTTCTTAAACATATTTAACAGTGCATGAAATGTTGTCTAAAACAAAAAGAATGATGCATTTTAGTGGCTGGATCTGGTTTTATCACATTCTGAATTGAACTTTGAAAATGAGCTTTTCAGAGCCAGCAGAGGTCAAAATAAGCAGTAATGCAAACTCAGTCATAGACATAGATTTTCACTTGCAACTTTCTTAAACATATTTAACAGTGCATGAAATGTTGTCTAAAACAAAAAGAATGATGCATTTTAGTGGCTGGATCTGGTTTTATCACATTCTGAATTGAACGTTGAAAATGAGCTTTTCAGAGCCCCAGCAGAGGTCAAAATAAGCAGTAATGCAAACTCAGTCATAGACATAGATTTTCACTTGCAACTTTCTTAAACATATTTAACAGTGCATGAAATGTTGTCTAAAACAAAAAGAATGATGCATTTTAGTGGCTGGATCTGGTTTTATCACATTCTGAATTGAACGTTGAAAATGAGCTTTTCAGAGCCAGCAGTGGTCAAAATAAGCAGTAATGCAAACTCAGTCAGAGACATAGATTTTCACTTGCAACTTTCTTAAACATATTTAACAGTGCATGAAATGTTGTCTAAAACAAAAAGAATGATGCATTTTAGTGGCTGGATCTGGTTTTATCACATTCTGAATTGAACGTTGAAAATGAGCTTTTCAGAGCCCCAGCAGAGGTCAAAATAAGCAGTAATCTAAACTCAGCCATAGACATAGATTTTCACTTGCAACTTTCTTAAACATATTTAACAGTGCATGAAATGTTGTCTAAAACAAAAAGAATGATGCATTTTAGTGGCTGGATCTGGTTTTATCACATTCTGAATTGAACGTTGAAAATGAGCTTTTCAGAGCCAGCAGAGGTCAAAATAAGCAGTAATGCAAACTCAGTCATAGACATAGATTTTCACTTGCAACTTGCTTTAACATGTTTAACAGTGCATGAAATGTTGTCTAAAACAAAAAGAAAATGCTTTTTAGTGGCTGGATCTGGATTTATCACATTCTGAATTGAACGTTGAAAATGAGCTTTTCAGAGCCAGCAGAGGTCAAAATAAGCAGTAATGCAAACTCAGTCATAGACATAGATTTTCACTTGCAACTTTCTTAAACATATTTAACAGTGCATGAAATGTTGTCTAAAACAAAAAGAATGATGCATTTTAGTGGCTGGATCTGGTTTTATCACATTCTGAATTGAACGTTGAAAATGAGCTTTTCAGAGCCAGCAGAGGTCAAAATAAGCAGTAATGCAAACTCAGTCATAGACATAGATTTTCACTTGCAACTTTCTTAAACATATTTAACAGTGCATGAAATGTTGTCTAAAACAAAAAGAATGATGCATTTTAGTGGCTGGATCTGGTTTTATCACATTCTGAATTGAACGTTGAAAATGAGCTTTTCAGAGCCAGCAGAGGTCAAAATAAGCAGTAATGCAAACTCAGTCATAGACATAGATTTTCACTTGCAACTTTCTTAAACATATTTAACAGTGCATGAAATGTTGTCTAAAACAAAAAGAATGATGCATTTTAGTGGCTGGATCTGGTTTTATCACATTCTGAATTGAACGTTGAAAATGAGCTTTTCAGAGCCAGCAGAGCTCAAAATAAGCAGTAATGCAAACTCAGTCATAGACATAGATTTTCACTTGCAACTTTCTTAAACATATTTAACAGTGCATGAAATGTTGTCTAAAACAAAAAGAAAATGCTTTTTAGTGGCTGGATCTGGATTTATCACATTCTGAATTGAACGTTGAAAATGAGCTTTTCAGAGCCAGCAGAGGTCAAAATAAGCAGTAATGCAAACTCAGTCATAGACATAGATTTTCACTTGCAACTTGCTTTAACATGTTTAACAGTGCATGAAATGTTGTCTAAAACAAAAAGAAAATGCTTTTTAGTGGCTGGATCTGGATTTATCACATTCTGAATTGAACGTAGAAAATGAGCTTTTCAGAGCCAGCAGAGATCAAAATAAGCAGTAATGCAAACTCAGTCATAGACATAGATTTTCACTTGCAACTTTCTTAAACATATTTAACAGTGCATGAAATGTTGTCTAAAACAAAAAGAATGATGCAGTTTAGTGGCTGGATCTGGTTTTATCACATTCTGAATTGAACGTTGAAAATGAGCTTTTCAGAGCCAGCAGAGGTCAAAATAAGCAGTAATGCAAACTCAGTCATAGACATAGATTTTCACTTGCAACTTTCTTAAACATATTTAACAGTGCATGAAATGTTGTCTAAAACAAAAAGAATGATGCATTTTAGTGGCTGGATCTGGTTTTATCACATTCTGAATTGAACGTTGAAAATGAGCTTTTCAGAGCCAGCAGAGGTCAAAATAAGCAGTAATGCAAACTCAGTCATAGACATAGATTTTCACTTGCAACTTGCTTTAACATGTTTAACAGTGCATGAAATGTTGTCTAAAACAAAAAGAAAATGCTTTTTAGTGACTGGATCTGGATTTATCACATTCTGAATTGAACGTAGAAAATGAGCTTTTCAGAGCCAGCAGAGATCAAAATAAGCAGTAATGCAAACTCAGTCATAGACATAGATTTTCACTTGCAACTTTCTTAAACATATTTAACAGTGCATGAAATGTTGTCTAAAACAAAAAGAATGATGCATTTTAGTGGCTGGATCTGGTTTTATCACATTCTGAATTGAACTTTGAAAATGAGCTTTTCAGAGCCAGCAGAGGTCAAAATAAGCAGTAATGCAAACTCAGTCATAGACATAGATTTTCACTTGCAACTTTCTTAAACATATTTAACAGTGCATGAAATGTTGTCTAAAACAAAAAGAATGATGCATTTTAGTGGCTGGATCTGGTTTTATCACATTCTGAATTGAACGTTGAAAATGAGCTTTTCAGAGCCCCAGCAGAGGTCAAAATAAGCAGTAATGCAAACTCAGTCATAGACATAGATTTTCACTTGCAACTTTCTTAAACATATTTAACAGTGCATGAAATGTTGTCTAAAACAAAAAGAATGATGCATTTTAGTGGCTGGATCTGGTTTTATCACATTCTGAATTGAACGTTGAAAATGAGCTTTTCAGAGCCAGCAGTGGTCAAAATAAGCAGTAATGCAAACTCAGTCAGAGACATAGATTTTCACTTGCAACTTTCTTAAACATATTTAACAGTGCATGAAATGTTGTCTAAAACAAAAAGAATGATGCATTTTAGTGGCTGGATCTGGTTTTATCACATTCTGAATTGAACGTTGAAAATGAGCTTTTCAGAGCCCCAGCAGAGGTCAAAATAAGCAGTAATCTAAACTCAGCCATAGACATAGATTTTCACTTGCAACTTTCTTAAACATATTTAACAGTGCATGAAATGTTGTCTAAAACAAAAAGAATGATGCATTTTAGTGGCTGGATCTGGTTTTATCACATTCTGAATTGAACGTTGAAAATGAGCTTTTCAGAGCCAGCAGAGGTCAAAATAAGCAGTAATGCAAACTCAGTCATAGACATAGATTTTCACTTGCAACTTGCTTTAACATGTTTAACAGTGCATGAAATGTTGTCTAAAACAAAAAGAAAATGCTTTTTAGTGGCTGGATCTGGATTTATCACATTCTGAATTGAACGTTGAAAATGAGCTTTTCAGAGCCAGCAGAGGTCAAAATAAGCAGTAATGCAAACTCAGTCATAGACATAGATTTTCACTTGCAACTTTCTTAAACATATTTAACAGTGCATGAAATGTTGTCTAAAACAAAAAGAATGATGCATTTTAGTGGCTGGATCTGGTTTTATCACATTCTGAATTGAACGTTGAAAATGAGCTTTTCAGAGCCAGCAGAGGTCAAAATAAGCAGTAATGCAAACTCAGTCATAGACATAGATTTTCACTTGCAACTTTCTTAAACATATTTAACAGTGCATGAAATGTTGTCTAAAACAAAAAGAATGATGCATTTTAGTGGCTGGATCTGGTTTTATCACATTCTGAATTGAACGTTGAAAATGAGCTTTTCAGAGCCAGCAGAGGTCAAAATAAGCAGTAATGCAAACTCAGTCATAGACATAGATTTTCACTTGCAACTTTCTTAAACATATTTAACAGTGCATGAAATGTTGTCTAAAACAAAAAGAATGATGCATTTTAGTGGCTGGATCTGGTTTTATCACATTCTGAATTGAACGTTGAAAATGAGCTTTTCAGAGCCAGCAGAGCTCAAAATAAGCAGTAATGCAAACTCAGTCATAGACATAGATTTTCACTTGCAACTTTCTTAAACATATTTAACAGTGCATGAAATGTTGTCTAAAACAAAAAGAATAATGCATTTTAGTGGCTGGATCTGGTTTTATCACATTCTGAATTGAACGTTGAAAATGAGCTTTTCAGAGCCCAAGCAGAGGTCAAAATAAGCAGTAATCTAAACTCAGTCATAGACATAGATTTTCACTTGCAACTTTCTTAAACATATTTAACAGTGCATGAAATGTTGTCTAAAACAAAAAGAATGATGCATTTTAGTGGCTGGATCTGGTTTTATCACATTCTGAATTGAACGTTGAAAATGAGCTTTTCAGAGCCAGCAGAGGTCAAAATAAGCAGTAATGCAAACTCAGTCATAGACATAGATTTTCACTTGCAACTTGCTTTAACATGTTTAACAGTGCATGAAATGTTGTCTAAAACAAAAAGAAAATGCTTTTTAGTGGCTGGATCTGGATTTATCACATTCTGAATTGAACGTAGAAAATGAGCTTTTCAGAGCCAGCAGAGATCAAAATAAGCAGTAATGCAAACTCAGTCATAGACATAGATTTTCACTTGCAACTTTCTTAAACATATTTAACAGTGCATGAAATGTTGTCTAAAACAAAAAGAATGATGCATTTTAGTGGCTGGATCTGGTTTTATCACATTCTGAATTGAACGTTGAAAATGAGCTTTTCAGAGCCAGCAGTGGTCAAAATAAGCAGTAATGCAAACTCAGTCAGAGACATAGATTTTCACTTGCAACTTTCTTAAACATATTTAACAGTGCATGAAATGTTGTCTAAAACAAAAAGAATGATGCATTTTAGTGGCTGGATCTGGTTTTATCACATTCTGAATTGAACGTTGAAAATGAGCTTTTCAGAGCCCCAGCAGAGGTCAAAATAAGCAGTAATCTAAACTCAGCCATACACATAGATTTTCACTTGCAACTTTCTTAAACATATTTAACAGTGCATGAAATGTTGTCTAAAACAAAAAGAATGATGCATTTTAGTGGCTGGATCTGGTTTTATCACATTCTGAATTGAATGTTGAAAATGAGCTTTTCAGAGCCCCAGCAGAGGTCAAAATAAGCAGTAATGCAAACTCAGTCATAGACATAGATTTTCACTTGCAACTTTCTTAAACATATTTAACAGTGCATGAAATGTTGTCTAAAACAAAAAGAATGATGCATTTTAGTGGCTGGATCTGGTTTTATCACATTCTGAATTGAACGTTGAAAATGAGCTTTTCAGAGCCAGCAGAGGTCAAAATAAGCAGTAATGCAAACTCAGTCAGAGACATAGATTTTCACTTGCAACTTTCTTAAACATATTTAACAGTGCAAGAAATGTTGTCAAAAACAAAAAGAATGATGCATTTTAGTGGCTGGATCTGGTTTTATCACATTCTGAATTGAACGTTGAAAATGAGCTTTTCAGAGCCAGCAGAGGTCAAAATAAGCAGTAATGCAAACTCAGTCAGAGACATAGATTTTCACTTGCAACTTTCTTAAACATATTTAACAGTGCATGAAATGTTGTCTAAAACAAAAAGAATGATGCATTTTAGTGGCTGGAACTGGTTTTATCACATTCTGAATTGAACGTTAAAAATGAGCTTTTCAGAGCCAGCAGAGTTCAAAATAAGCAGTAATGCAAACTCAGTCAGAGACATAGATTTTCACTTGCAACTTTCTTAAACATATTTAACAGTGCATGAAATGTTGTCTAAAACAAAAAGAATGATGCATTTTAGTAGGTGGATCTGGTTTTATCACATTCTGAATTGAACGTTGAAAATTAGCTTTTCAGAGCCAGCAGAGGTCAAAATAAGCAGTTATGCAAACTCAGTCATAGACATAGATTTTCACTTGCAACTTTCTTAAACATATTTAACAGTGCAAGAAATGTTGTCAAAAACAAAAAGAATGATGCATTTTAGTGGCTGGATCTGGTTTTATCACATTCTGAATTGAACGTTGAAAATGAGCTTTTCAGAGCCAGCAGAGGTCAAAATAAGCAGTAATGCAAACTCAGTCATAGACATAGATTTTCACTTGCAACTTTCTTAAACATATTTAACAGTGCATGAAATGTTGTCTAAAACAAAAAGAACTAGAACCTAAAGTTCGTAGACGAACTTTGATGTTGGCTTGAGAAAGCCAACGTGACTGCGCCGGGGACTCAAAGGCAGTTGGCAGGAAGCACAGCGGTTGATAAGTGGTTGCTAGGCGGTTGCTAAGGTGTAGCTAAGGCATTCCTAGGTAGTTGCTAGGGTGTTCTGAGTGGTTTCTAGGCTGTTGCTAGGGTCCACTGGACTGTTAATCGGAAGGCCTCATTTACATTTTTGATCAAATCGAGAGAGAGAGAGAGAGAGAGAGAGAGAACTGATTTGTTCAGGTTGTTTAATGCAGATCACTATAGTATAGTTAGTATTTATAGTATATATTATAATCTGAACAAAATTACATTATAATAAATATCATATAAAGAAAAATATTAAATTAAAATACTAATGAAACAATAGCACATGCATTTAGTTAATTTGTCTTTTATTTAATCAGTCTTATAATTTTTGCAGTTAATATAGAGTACAGTCAATTTACAGTAATTTGCAGCATTATATATATAGTTATAGTTATATAGTTATATACAGTTTACAGGAAGAAAATCGCATTAAATACAATATTATAGGCCGTCTTCATCATGTGGTTAATTCTGACCAATGACGTTGTTCCACCCCACTGGCCACTAACACAATGTTATAATCATAATATTTAGTTGTCATCACCTGGGTGATTTTATTTATTTTTTTGGTACAGCATAGGCCAAAAGCTTGGCTTTCATTGTCATTATCACAAGTGAGGAGAAGGCTCTTTGCGGCACAGAATATTGTTTTGAAAGAAATATCTGAAGTAAACTTATGTTTTTGCTAACATAAAAGGGGGATTAAGAAATAATCCTTATAACCCTAACCATAAATGTGTGTATGTGTTATATATGTATATATGTATATATGTATGTATATATATACATACATATATACAGTTGAAGTCAGAATTATTAACCCCCTTTTGATTTTTTTTTCCTTTTTTAAATATTTCCCAAATTATGTTTAACAGAGCAAGGAAATTTTCACTGTATGTCTGATAATATTTTTCTTCTGGAGAAAGTCTTATTTGTTTTATTTCGGCTAGAATAAAAGCAGTTATTAATTATTTAAAAACTATTTTTGGGACACAATTATTTGCCCCTTTAAGCAATTTTTTTTGATAGTCTACAGAACAAACCATCGTTATACAATAACTTGCCTCTTACCCTAACCTGCCTAGTTCACCTTATTAACCTAGTGAAGCCTTTAAATGTCACTTTAAGCTGTATAGAAGTGTCTTGAAAAATATCAAGTCAAATATTATTTAATGTCATCATGGCAAAGATAAAATAAAGAAGTTATTAAAAATGAGTTATTAAAACTATTATGCTTAGAAATGTGCTGAAACAATCTTCCCTCCATTAAACAGAAATTGGGGAAAAAATAAACAGGGGAGCTAATAATTCTGACTTCAACAGTATGTATATATATGTATATACACACACTTTATTTTACCTGTTTGTAAATAATTGTTCTTAACATTTTTGCTTTAAAACATTATAATACTGTTTGGATTTTCCCCCCATAATAATAAATTGTGAACATTGCAGTGTAAATTGCAATCCAGATGTTACAGAGAGAAATTGATGCAGCAACAGCAGAGCATATTAAGGGGATATAAAAAATCTCCATACATTGTATGTATATATATATATATATTCACTATTTTAAAATACATTTTCTTTGCTGTGTGTTTTTATTGGTTATGATGCTGTTTGGATGTTTTATTTTTGCACAATAAATATAATGTGATTTAAAAAGTGCAAACATTGTCTTTGTTAGAATTTACACGTGATTACAACGGTATAAAGACATTCAGGTCCGACCGCACCGAATGGAAAGAAATTGTAAAAGGTACAAAGGTGCAGTAAACTCAATTCCAAAGGGCTCAAAAATAGTCTTCTGGCGCCATCTCGTGGACACTCTGACAAGCTTTAGGTTTGAAATTAACAAATTTAATATAAAAAAAATATTTATAGGAAAACTGTTATTTATAATTACACCAAATAAATATGATAATTATCTTCAATTTAAAGCACATCTTTTGGCTAAATTTGAGGATTGTATACTTTTTTATATGCCCCAAATACTCGATTGTAATATTTACAATTTTTTAATTCAAAAAAATTTTAATTCAAAAACTACAAATCTTATCGGCATGAGGACATACAGCAACCATCTCATGGGCAATAGACAGCTTTTGACCAAATTTGGGGCTTGTAGCATCTAAGCCCTGGGAGGAGAAGCGATTGCTTTTTTTTGGTCAGAAGCCGGAATAATAATAAGAATAATAATAATAATAATAAGAATAAGTTTAAGTAGCATTACAGTATGTTGGCTTTCTCAAGCCAACATAATGATGCATTTTAGTGGCTGGATCTGGTTTTATCACATTCTGAATTGAACGTTGAAAATGAGCTTTTCAGAGCCAGCAGAGGTCAAAATAAGCAGTAATGCAAACTCAGTCATAGACATAGATTTTCACTTGCAACTTTCTTAAACATATTTAACAGTGCATGAAATGTTGTCTAAAACAAAAAGAATGATGCATTTTAGTGGCTGGATCTGGTTTTATCACATTCTGAATTGAACGTTGAAAATGAGCTTTTCAGAGCCAGCAGAGGTCAAAATAAGCAGTAATGCAAACTCAGTCATAGACATAGATTTTCACTTGCAACTTTCTTAAACATATTTAACAGTGCATGAAATGTTGTCTAAAACAAAAAGAATAATGCATTTTAGTGGCTGGATCTGGTTTTATCACATTCTGAATTGAACGTTGAAAATGAGCTTTTCAGAGCCCCAGCAGAGGTCAAAATAAGCAGTAATCTAAACTCAGTCATAGACATAGATTTTCACTTGCAACTTTCTTAAACATATTTAACAGTGCATGAAATGTTGTCTAAAACAAAAAGAATGATGCATTTTAGTGGCTGGATCTGGTTTTATCACATTCTGAATTGAACGTTGAAAATGAGCTTTTCAGAGCCAGCAGAGATCAAAATAAGCAGTAATGCAAACTCAGTCATAGACATAGATTTTCACTTGCAACTTTCTTAAACATATTTAACAGTGCATGAAATGTTGTCTAAAACAAAAAGAATGATGCATTTTAGTGGCTGGATCTGGTTTTATCACATTCTGAATTGAACGTTGAAAATGAGCTTTTCAGAGCCAGCAGAGGTCAAAATAAGCAGTAATGCAAACTCAGTCATAGACATAGATTTTCACTTGCAACTTGCTTTAACATGTTTAACAGTGCATGAAATGTTGTCTAAAACAAAAAGAAAATGCTTTTTAGTGGCTGGATCTGGTTTTATCACATTCTGAATTGAACGTTGAAAATGAGCTTTTCAGAGCCAGCAGAGGTCAAAATAAGCAGTAATGCAAACTCAGTCAGAGACATAGATTTTCACTTGCAACTTTCTTAAACATATTTAACAGTGCATGAAATGTTGTCTAAAACAAAAAGAATGATGCATTTTAGTGGCTGGAACTGGTTTTATCACATTCTGAATTGAACGTTAAAAATTAGCTTTTCAGAGCCAGCAGAGTTCAAAATAAGCAGTAATGCAAACTCAGTCAGAGACATAGATTTTCACTTGCAACTTTCTTAAACATATTTAACAGTGCATGAAATGTTGTCTAAAACAAAAAGAATGATGCATTTTAGTAGGTGGATCTGGTTTTATCACATTCTGAATTGAACGTTGAAAATGAGCTTTTCAGAGCCAGCAGAGGTCAAAATAAGCAGTTATGCAAACTCAGTCATAGACATAGATTTTCACTTGCAACTTTCTTAAACATATTTAACAGTGCATGAAATGTTGTCTAAAACAAAAAGAATGATGCATTTTAGTGGCTGGATCTGGTTTTATCACATTCTGAATTGAACGTTGAAAATGAGCTTTTCAGAGCCAGCAGAGGTCAAAATAAGCAGTAATGCAAACTCAGTCATAGACATAGATTTTCACTTGCAACTTTCTTAAACATATTTAACAGTGCATGAAATGTTGTGTAAAACAAAAAGAATGATGCATTTTAGTGGCTGGATCTGGTTTCATCACATTCTGAATTGAACGTTGAAAATGAGCTTTTCAGAGCCCCAGCAGAGGTCAAAATAAGCAGTAATCTAAACTCAGTCATAGACATAGATTTTCACTTGCAACTTTCTTAAACATATTTAACAGTGCATGAAATGTTGTCTAAAACAAAAAGAATGATGCATTTTAGTGGCTGGATCTGGTTTTATCACATTCTGAATTGAACGTTGAAAATGAGCTTTTCAGAGCCAGCAGAGGTCAAAATAAGCAGTAATGCAAACTCAGTCATAGACATAGATTTTCACTTGCAACTTGCTTTAACATGTTTAACAGTGCATGAAATGTTGTCTAAAACAAAAAGAAAATGCTTTTTAGTGGCTGGATCTGGATTTATCACATTCTGAATTGAACGTAGAAAATGAGCTTTTCAGAGCCAGCAGAGATCAAAATAAGCAGTAATGCAAACTCAGTCATAGACATAGATTTTCACTTGCAACTTTCTTAAACATATTTAACAGTGCATGAAATGTTGTCTAAAACAAAAAGAATGATGCAGTTTAGTGGCTGGATCTGGTTTTATCACATTCTGAATTGAACGTTGAAAATGAGCTTTTCAGAGCCAGCAGAGGTCAAAATAAGCAGTAATGCAAACTCAGTCATAGACATAGATTTTCACTTGCAACTTTCTTAAACATATTTAACAGTGCATGAAATGTTGTCTAAAACAAAAAGAATGATGCATTTTAGTGGCTGGATCTGGTTTTATCACATTCTGAATTGAACGTTGAAAATGAGCTTTTCAGAGCCCCAGCAGAGGTCAAAATAAGCAGTAATGCAAACTCAGTCATAGACATAGATTTTCACTTGCAACTTTCTTAAACATATTTAACAGTGCATGAAATGTTGTCTAAAACAAAAATAATGATGCATTTTAGTGGCTGGATCTGGTTTTATCACATTCTGAATTGAACGTTGAAAATGAGCTTTTCAGAGCCAGCAGAGGTCAAAATAAGCAGTAATGCAAACTCAGTCAGAGACATAGATTTTCACTTGCAACTTTCTTAAACATATTTAACAGTGCATGAAATGTTGTCTAAAACAAAAAGAATGATGCATTTTAGTGGCTGGATCTGGTTTTATCACATTCTGAATTGAACGTTGAAAATGAGCTTTTCAGAGCCCCAGCAGAGGTCAAAATAAGCAGTAATCTAAACTCAGTCATAGACATAGATTTTCACTTGCAACTTTCTTAAACATATTTAACAGTGCATGAAATGTTGTCTAAAACAAAAAGAATGATGCATTTTAGTGGCTGGATCTGGTTTTATCACATTCTGAATTGAACGTTGAAAATGAGCTTTTCAGAGCCAGCAGAGGTCAAAATAAGCAGTAATGCAAACTCAGTCATAGACATAGATTTTCACTTGCAACTTGCTTTAACATGTTTAACAGTGCATGAAATGTTGTCTAAAACAAAAAGAAAATGCTTTTTAGTGGCTGGATCTGGATTTATCACATTCTGACTTGAACGTAGAAAATGAGCTTTTCAGAGCCAGCAGAGATCAAAATAAGCAGTAATGCAAACTCAGTCATAGACATAGATTTTCACTTGCAACTTTCTTAAACATATTTAACAGTGCATGAAATGTTGTCTAAAATAAAAAGAATGATGCATTTTAGTGGCTGGATCTGGTTTTATCACATTCTGAATTGAACTTTGAAAATGAGCTTTTCAGAGCCAGCAGAGGTCAAAATAAGCAGTAATGCAAACTCAGTCATAGACATAGATTTTCACTTGCAACTTTCTTAAACATATTTAACAGTGCATGAAATGTTGTCTAAAACAAAAAGAATGATGCATTTTAGTGGCTGGATCTGGTTTTATCACATTCTGAATTGAACGTTGAAAATGAGCTTTTCAGAGCCCCAGCAGAGGTTAAAATAAGCAGTAATGCAAACTCAGTCATAGACATAGATTTTCACTTGCAACTTTCTTAAACATATTTAACAGTGCATGAAATGTTGTCTAAAACAAAAAGAATGATGCATTTTAGTGGCTGGATCTGGTTTTATCACATTCTGAATTGAACGTTGAAAATGAGCTTTTCAGAGCCAGCAGAGGTCAAAATAAGCAGTAATGCAAACTCAGTCAGAGACATAGATTTTCACTTGCAACTTTCTTAAACATATTTAACAGTGCATGAAATGTTGTCTAAAACAAAAAGAATGATGCATTTTAGTGGCTGGATCTGGTTTTATCACATTCTGAATTGAACGTTGAAAATGAGCTTTTCAGAGCCCCAGCAGAGGTCAAAATAAGCAGTAATCTAAACTCAGCCATAGACATAGATTTTCACTTGCAACTTTCTTAAACATATTTAACAGTGCATGAAATGTTGTCTAAAACAAAAAGAATGATGCATTTTAGTGGCTGGATCTGGTTTTATCACATTCTGAATTGAACGTTGAAAATGAGCTTTTCAGAGCCAGCAGAGGTCAAAATAAGCAGTAATGCAAACTCAGTCATAGACATAGATTTTCACTTGCAACTTGCTTTAACATGTTTAACAGTGCATGAAATGTTGTCTAAAACAAAAAGAAAATGCTTTTTAGTGGCTGGATCTGGATTTATCACATTCTGAATTGAACGTTGAAAATGAGCTTTTCAGAGCCAGCAGAGGTCAAAATAAGCAGTAATGCAAACTCAGTCATAGACATAGATTTTCACTTGCAACTTTCTTAAACATATTTAACAGTGCATGAAATGTTGTCTAAAACAAAAAGAATGATGCATTTTAGTGGCTGGATCTGGTTTTATCACATTCTGAATTGAACGTTGAAAATGAGCTTTTCAGAGCCAGCAGAGGTCAAAATAAGCAGTAATGCAAACTCAGTCATAGACATAGATTTTCACTTGCAACTTTCTTAAACATATTTAACAGTGCATGAAATGTTGTCTAAAACAAAAAGAATGATGCATTTTAGTGGCTGGATCTGGTTTTATCACATTCTGAATTGAACGTTGAAAATGAGCTTTTCAGAGCCAGCAGAGGTCAAAATAAGCAGTAATGCAAACTCAGTCATAGACATAGATTTTCACTTGCAACTTTCTTAAACATATTTAACAGTGCATGAAATGTTGTCTAAAACAAAAAGAATAATGCATTTTAGTGGCTGGATCTGGTTTTATCACATTCTGAATTGAACGTTGAAAATGAGCTTTTCAGAGCCCCAGCAGAGGTCAAAATAAGCAGTAATCTAAACTCAGTCATAGACATAGATTTTCACTTGCAACTTTCTTAAACATATTTAACAGTGCATGAAATGTTGTCTAAAACAAAAAGAATGATGCATTTTAGTGGCTGGATCTGGTTTTATCACATTCTGAATTGAACGTTGAAAATGAGCTTTTCAGAGCCAGCAGAGGTCAAAATAAGCAGTAATGCAAACTCAGTCATAGACATAGATTTTCACTTGCAACTTGCTTTAACATATTTAACAGTGCATGAAATGTTGTCTAAAACAAAAAGAATGATGCATTTTAGTGGCTGGATCTGGTTTTATCACATTCTGAATTGAACGTTGAAAATGAGCTTTTCAGAGCCAGCAGAGGTCAAAATAAGCAGTAATGCAAACTCAGTCAGAGACATAGATTTTCACTTGCAACTTTCTTAAACATATTTAACAGTGCAAGAAATGTTGTCAAAAACAAAAAGAATGATGCATTTTAGTGGCTGGATCTGGTTTTATCACATTCTGAATTGAACGTTGAAAATGAGCTTTTCAGAGCCAGCAGAGGTCAAAATAAGCAGTAATGCAAACTCAGTCAGAGACATAGATTTTCACTTGCAACTTTCTTAAACATATTTAACAGTGCATGAAATGTTGTCTAAAACAAAAAGAATGATGCATTTTAGTGGCTGGAACTGGTTTTATCACATTCTGAATTGAACGTTAAAAATTAGCTTTTCAGAGCCAGCAGAGTTCAAAATAAGCAGTAATGCAAACTCAGTCAGAGACATAGATTTTCACTTGCAACTTTCTTAAACATATTTAACAGTGCATGAAATGTTGTCTAAAACAAAAAGAATGATGCATTTTAGTAGGTGGATCTGGTTTTATCACATTCTGAATTGAACGTTGAAAATGAGCTTTTCAGAGCCAGCAGAGGTCAAAATAAGCAGTTATGCAAACTCAGTCAGAGACATAGATTTTCACTTGCAACTTGCTTTAACATGTTTAACAGTGCATGAAATGTTGTCTAAAACAAAAAGAAAATGCTTTTTAGTGGCTGGATCTGGTTTTATCACATTCTGAATTGAACGTTGAAAATGAGCTTTTCAGAGCCAGCAGAGGTCAAAATAAGCAGTAATGCAAACTCAGTCATAGACATAGATTTTCACTTGCAACTTTCTTAAACATATTTAACAGTGCATGAAATGTTGTCTAAAACAAAAAGAATGATGCATTTTAGTGGCTGGATCTGGTTTTATCACATTCTGAATTGAACGTTGAAAATGAGCTTTTCAGAGCCAGCAGAGGTCAAAATAAGCAGTAATGCAAACTCAGTCAGAGACATAGATTTTCACTTGCAACTTGCTTTAACATGTTTAACAGTGCAAAAAATGTTGTCTAAAACAAAAAGAATGATGCATTTTAGTGGCTGGATCTGGTTTTATCACATTCTGAATTGAACGTTGAAAATGAGCTTTTCAGAGCCAGCAGAGGTCAAAATAAGCAGTAATGCAAACTCAGTCAGAGACATAGATTTTCACTTGCAACTTTCTTAAACATATTTAACAGTGCATGAAATGTTGTCTAAAACAAAAAGAATGATGCATTTTAGTGGCTGGAACTGGTTTTATCACATTCTGAATTGAACGTTAAAAATTAGCTTTTCAGAGCCAGCAGAGTTCAAAATAAGCAGTAATGCAAACTCAGTCAGAGACATAGATTTTCACTTGCAACTTTCTTAAACATATTTAACAGTGCATGAAATGTTGTCTAAAACAAAAAGAATGATGCATTTTAGTAGGTGGATCTGGTTTTATCACATTCTGAATTGAACGTTGAAAATGAGCTTTTCAGAGCCAGCAGAGGTCAAAATAAGCAGTTATGCAAACTCAGTCATAGACATAGATTTTCACTTGCAACTTTCTTAAACATATTTAACAGTGCAAGAAATGTTGTCAAAAACAAAAAGAATGATGCATTTTAGTGGCTGGATCTGGTTTTATCACATTCTGAATTGAACGTTGAAAATGAGCTTTTCAGAGCCAGCAGAGGTCAAAATAAGCAGTAATGCAAACTCAGTCAGAGACATAGATTTTCACTTGCAACTTTCTTAAACATATTTAACAGTGCATGAAATGTTGTCTAAAACAAAAAGAATGATGCATTTTAGTGGCTGGAACTGGTTTTATCACATTCTGAATTGAACGTTAAAAATTAGCTTTTCAGAGCCAGCAGAGTTCAAAATAAGCAGTAATGCAAACTCAGTCAGAGACATAGATTTTCACTTGCAACTTTCTTAAACATATTTAACAGTGCATGAAATGTTGTCTAAAACAAAAAGAATGATGCATTTTAGTAGGTGGATCTGGTTTTATCACATTCTGAATTGAACGTTGAAAATGAGCTTTTCAGAGCCAGCAGAGGTCAAAATAAGCAGTTATGCAAACTCAGTCATAGACATAGATTTTCACTTGCAACTTTCTTAAACATATTTAACAGTGCAAGAAATGTTGTCAAAAACAAAAAGAATGATGCATTTTAGTGGCTGGATCTGGTTTTATCACATTCTGAATTGAACGTTGAAAATGAGCTTTTCAGAGCCAGCAGAGGTCAAAATAAGCAGTAATGCAAACTGTCATAGACATAGATTTTCACTTGCAACTTTCTTAAACATATTTAACAGTGCATGAAATGTTGTCTAAAACAAAAAGAATGATGCATTTTAGTGGCTGGATCTGGTTTTATCACATTCTGAATTGAACGTTGAAAATGAGCTTTTCAGAGCCCCAGCAGAGGTCAAAATAAGCAGTAATGCAAACTCAGTCATAGACATAGATTTTCACTTGCAACTTTCTTAAACATATTTAACAGTGCAAGAAATGTTGTCTAAAACAAAAAGAATGATGCATTTTAGTGGCTGGATCTGGTTTTATCACATTTTGAATTGAACGTTGAAAATGAGCTTTTCAGAGCCAGCAGAGGTCAAAATAAGCAGTAATGCAAACTCAGTCATAGACATAGACTTTCACTTGCAACTTGCTTTAACATGTTTAACAGTGCATGAAATGTTGTCTAAAACAAAAAGAAAATGCTTTTTAGTGGCTGGATCTGGTTTTATCACATTCTGAATTGAACGTTGAAAATGAGCTTTTCAGAGCCAGCAGAGGTCAAAATAAGCAGTAATGCAAATTAGTCATAGACATAGATTTTCACTTGCAACTTGCTTTAACATGTTTAACAGTGCATGGAATGTTGTCTAAAACAAAAAGAAAATGCTTTTTAGTGGCTGGATCTGGTTTTATCACATTCTGAATTGAACGTTGAAAATGAGCTTTTCAGAGCCAGCAGAGGTCAAAATAAGCAGTAATCCAAACTCAGTCATAGACATAGATTTTCACTTGCAACTTTCTTAAACATATTTAACAGTGCATGAAATGTTGTCTAAAACAAAAAGAATGATGCATTTTAGTGGCTGGATCTGGTTTTATCACATTCTAAATTGAACGTTGAAAATGAGCTTTTCAGAGCAAGCAGAGGTCAAAATAAGCAGTAATGCAAACTCAGTCATAGACATAGATTTTCACTTGCAACTTGCTTTAACATGTTTAACAGTGCATGAAATGTTGTCTAAAACAAAAAGAAAATGCTTTTTAGTGGCTGGATCTGGTTTTATTACATTCTGAATTGAACGTTGAAAATGAGCTTTTCAGAGCCAGCAGAGGTCAAAATAAGCAGTAATGCAAACTCAGTCATAGACATAGATTTTCACTTGCAACTTTCTTAAACATATTTAACAGTGCATGAAATGTTGTCTAAAACAAAAAGAATGATGCATTTTAGTGGCTGGATCTGGTTTTATCACATTCTGAATTGAACGTTGAAAATGAGCTTTTCAGAGCCCCAGCAGAGGTCAAAATAAGCAGTAATGCAAACTCAGTCATAGACATAGATTTTCACTTGCAACTTTCTTAAACATATTTAACAGTGCAAGAAATGTTGTCTAAAACAAAAAGAATGATGCATTTTAGTGGCTGGATCTGGTTTTATCACATTTTGAATTGAACGTTGAAAATGAGCTTTTCAGAGCCAGCAGAGGTCAAAATAAGCAGTAATGCAAACTCAGTCATAGACATAGATTTTCACTTGCAACTTGCTTTAACATGTTTAACAGTGCATGAAATGTTGTCTAAAACAAAAAGAAAATGCTTTTTAGTGGCTGGATCTGGTTTTATCACATTCTGAATTGAACGTTGAAAATGAGCTTTTCAGAGCCAGCAGAGGTCAAAATAAGCAGTAATGCAAACTCAGTCATAGACATAGATTTTCACTTGCAACTTTCTTAAACATATTTAACAGTGTATGAAATGTTGTCTAAAACAAAAAGAATGATGCATTTTAGTGGCTGGATCTGGTTTTATCACATTCTGAATTGAACGTTGAAAATGAGCTTTTCAGAGCCAGCAGAGGTCAAAATAAGCAGTAATGCAAACTCAGTCAGAGACATAGATTTTCACTTGCAACTTGCTTTAACATGTTTAACAGTGCAAAAAATGTTGTCTAAAACAAAAAGAATGATGCATTTTAGTGGCTGGATCTGGTTTTATCACATTCTGAATTGAACGTTGAAAATGAGCTTTTCAGAGCCAGCAGAGGTCAAAATAAGCAGTAATGCAAACTCAGTCATAGACATAGATTTTCACTTGCAACTTGCTTTAACATGTTTAAAAGTGCATGAAATGTTGTCTAAAACAAAAAGAAAATGCTTTTTAGTGGCTGGATCTGGTTTTATCACATTCTGAATTGAACGTTGAAAATGAGCTTTTCAGAGCCAGCAGAGGTCAAAATAAGCAGTAATGCAAACTCAGTCAGAGACATAGATTTTCACTTGCAACTTTCTTAAACATATTTAACAGTGCATGAAATGTTGTCTAAAACAAAAAGAATGATGCATTTTAGTGGCTGGAACTGGTTTTATCACATTCTGAATTGAACGTTGAAAATGAGCTTTTCAGAGCCAGCAGAGGTCAAAATAAGCAGTTATGCAAACTCAGTCATAGACATAGATTTTCACTTGCAACTTTCTTAAACATATTTAACAGTGCAAGAAATGTTGTCAAAAACAAAAAGAATGATGCATTTTAGTGGCTGGATCTGGTTTTATCACATTCTGAATTGAACGTTGAAAATGAGCTTTTCAGAGCCAGCAGAGGTCAAAATAAGCAGTAATGCAAACTGTCATAGACATAGATTTTCACTTGCAACTTTCTTAAACATATTTAACAGTGCATGAAATGTTGTCTAAAACAAAAAGAATGATGCATTTTAGTGGCTGGATCTGGTTTTATCACATTCTGAATGGAACGTTGAAAATGAGCTTTTCAGAGCCCCAGCAGAGGTCAAAATAAGCAGTAATGCAAACTCAGTCATAGACATAGATTTTCACTTGCAACTTTCTTAAACATATTTAACAGTGCAAGAAATGTTGTCTAAAACAAAAAGAATGATGCATTTTAGTGGCTGGATCTGGTTTTATCACATTTTGAATTGAACGTTGAAAATGAGCTTTTCAGAGCCAGCAGAGGTCAAAATAAGCAGTAATGCAAACTCAGTCATAGACATAGATTTTCACTTGCAACTTGCTTTAACATGTTTAACAGTGCATGAAATGTTGTCTAAAACAAAAAGAAAATGCTTTTTAGTGGCTGGATCTGGTTTTATCACATTCTGAATTGAACGTTGAAAATGAGCTTTTCAGAGCCAGCAGAGGTCAAAATAAGCAGTAATGCAAACTCAGTCATAGACATAGATTTTCACTTGCAACTTTCTTAAACATATTTAACAGTGCATGAAATGTTGTCTAAAACAAAAAGAATGATGCATTTTAGTGGCTGGATCTGGTTTTATCACATTCTGAATTGAACGTTGAAAATGAGCTTTTCAGAGCCAGCAGAGGTCAAAATAAGCAGTAATGCAAACTCAGTCAGAGACATAGATTTTCACTTGCAACTTGCTTTAACATGTTTAACAGTGCAAAAAATGTTGTCTAAAACAAAAAGAATGATGCATTTTAGTGGCTGGATCTGGTTTTATCACATTCTGAATTGAACGTTGAAAATGAGCTTTTCAGAGCCAGCAGAGGTCAAAATAAGCAGTAATGCAAACTCAGTCATAGACATAGATTTTCACTTGCAACTTGCTTTAACATGTTTAACAGTGCATGAAATGTTGTCTAAAACAAAAAGAAAATGCTTTTTAGTGGCTGGATCTGGTTTTATCACATTCTGAATTGAACGTTGAAAATGAGCTTTTCAGAGCCAGCAGAGGTCAAAATAAGCAGTAATGCAAACTCAGTCAGAGACATAGATTTTCACTTGCAACTTTCTTAAACATATTTAACAGTGCATGAAATGTTGTCTAAAACAAAAAGAATGATGCATTTTAGTGGCTGGAACTGGTTTTATCACATTCTGAATTGAACGTTAAAAATGAGCTTTTCAGAGCCAGCAGAGTTCAAAATAAGCAGTAATGCAAACTCAGTCAGAGACATAGATTTTCACTTGCAACTTTCTTAAACATATTTAACAGTGCATGAAATGTTGTCTAAAACAAAAAGAATGATGCATTTTAGTAGGTGGATCTGGTTTTATCACATTCTGAATTGAACGTTGAAAATGAGCTTTTCAGAGCCAGCAGAGGTCAAAATAAGCAGTTATGCAAACTCAGTCATAGACATAGATTTTCACTTGCAACTTTCTTAAACATATTTAACAGTGCAAGAAATGTTGTCAAAAACAAAAAGAATGATGCATTTTAGTGGCTGGATCTGGTTTTATCACATTCTGAATTGAACGTTGAAAATGAGCTTTTCAGAGCCAGCAGAGGTCAAAATAAGCAGTAATGCAAACTCAGTCAGAGACATAGATTTTCACTTGCAACTTTCTTAAACATATTTAACAGTGCATGAAATGTTGTCTAAAACAAAAAGAATGATGCATTTTAGTGGCTGGAACTGGTTTTATCACATTCTGAATTGAACGTTAAAAATGAGCTTTTCAGAGCCAGCAGAGTTCAAAATAAGCAGTAATGCAAACTCAGTCAGAGACATAGATTTTCACTTGCAACTTTCTTAAACATATTTAACAGTGCATGAAATGTTGTCTAAAACAAAAAGAATGATGCATTTTAGTAGGTGGATCTGGTTTTATCACATTCTGAATTGAACGTTGAAAATGAGCTTTTCAGAGCCAGCAGAGGTCAAAATAAGCAGTTATGCAAACTCAGTCATAGACATAGATTTTCACTTGCAACTTTCTTAAACATATTTAACAGTGCAAGAAATGTTGTCAAAAACAAAAAGAATGATGCATTTTAGTGGCTGGATCTGGTTTTATCACATTCTGAATTGAACGTTGAAAATGAGCTTTTCAGAGCCAGCAGAGGTCAAAATAAGCAGTAATGCAAACTCAGTCATAGACATAGATTTTCACTTGCAACTTTCTTAAACATATTTAACAGTGCATGAAATGTTGTCTAAAACAAAAAGAATGATGCATTTTAGTGGCTGGATCTGGTTTTATCACATTCTGAATTGAACGTTGAAAATGAGCTTTTCAGAGCCAGCAGAGGTCAAAATAAGCAGTAATGCAAACTCAGTCATAGACATAGATTTTCACTTGCAACTTTCTTAAACATATTTAACAGTGCATGAAATGTTGTCTAAAACAAAAAGAATGATGCATTTTAGTGGCTGGATCTGGTTTTATCACATTCTGAATTGAACGTTGAAAATGAGCTTTTCAGAGCCAGCAGAGGTCAAAATAAGCAGTAATGCAAACTCAGTCATAGACATAGATTTTCACTTGCAACTTTCTTAAACATATTTAACAGTGCATGAAATGTTGTCTAAAACAAAAAGAATAATGCATTTTAGTGGCTGGATCTGGTTTTATCACATTCTGAATTGAACGTTGAAAATGAGCTTTTCAGAGCCCCAGCAGAGGTCAAAATAAGCAGTAATCTAAACTCAGTCATAGACATAGATTTTCACTTGCAACTTTCTTAAACATATTTAACAGTGCATGAAATGTTGTCTAAAACAAAAAGAATGATGCATTTTAGTGGCTGGATCTGGTTTTATCACATTCTGAATTGAACGTTGAAAATGAGCTTTTCAGAGCCAGCAGAGGTCAAAATAAGCAGTAATGCAAACTCAGTCATAGACATAGATTTTCACTTGCAACTTGCTTTAACATGTTTAACAGTGCATGAAATGTTGTCTAAAACAAAAAGAAAATGCTTTTTAGTGGCTGGATCTGGATTTATCACATTCTGAATTGAACGTAGAAAATGAGCTTTTCAGAGCCAGCAGATATCAAAATAAGCAGTAATGCAAACTCAGTCATAGACATAGATTTTCACTTGCAACTTTCTTAAACATATTTAACAGTGCATGAAATGTTGTCTAAAACAAAAAGAATGATGCAGTTTAGTGGCTGGATCTGGTTTTATCACATTCTGAATTGAACGTTGAAAATGAGCTTTTCAGAGCCAGCAGAGGTCAAAATAAGCAGTAATGCAAACTCAGTCATAGACATAGATTTTCACTTGCAACTTTCTTAAACATATTTAACAGTGCATGAAATGTTGTCTAAAACAAAAAGAATGATGCATTTTAGTGGCTGGATCTGGTTTTATCACATTCTGAATTGAACGTTGAAAATGAGCTTTTCAGAGCCCCAGCAGAGGTCAAAATAAGCAGTAATGCAAACTCAGTCATAGACATAGATTTTCACTTGCAACTTTCTTAAACATATTTAACAGTGCATGAAATGTTGTCTAAAACAAAAATAATGATGCATTTTAGTGGCTGGATCTGGTTTTATCACATTCTGAATTGAACGTTGAAAATGAGCTTTTCAGAGCCAGCAGAGGTCAAAATAAGCAGTAATGCAAACTCAGTCAGAGACATAGATTTTCACTTGCAACTTTCTTAAACATATTTAACAGTGCATGAAATGTTGTCTAAAACAAAAAGAATGATGCATTTTAGTGGCTGGATCTGGTTTTATCACATTCTGAATTGAACGTTGAAAATGAGCTTTTCAGAGCCCCAGCAGAAGTCAAAATAAGCAGTAATCTAAACTCAGTCATAGACTTAGATTTTCACTTGCAACTTTCTTAAACATATTTAACAGTGCATGAAATGTTGTCTAAAACAAAAAGAATGATGCATTTTAGTGGCTGGATCTGGTTTTATCACATTCTGAATTGAACGTTGAAAATGAGCTTTTCAGAGCCAGCAGAGGTCAAAATAAGCAGTAATGCAAACTCAGTCATAGACATAGATTTTCACTCGCAACTTTCTTAAACATATTTAACAGTGCATGAAATGTTGTCTAAAACAAAAAGAATGATGCATTTTAGTGGCTGGAACTGGTTTTATCACATTCTGAATTGAACGTTAAAAATTAGCTTTTCAGAGCCAGCAGAGTTCAAAATAAGCAGTAATGCAAACTCAGTCAGAGACATAGATTTTCACTTGCAACTTTCTTAAACATATTTAACAGTGCATGAAATGTTGTCTAAAACAAAAAGAATGATGCATTTTAGTAGGTGGATCTGGTTTTATCACATTCTGAATTGAACGTTGAAAATGAGCTTTTCAGAGCCAGCAGAGGTCAAAATAAGCAGTTATGCAAACTCAGTCATAGACATAGATTTTCACTTGCAACTTTCTTAAACATATTTAACAGTGCAAGAAATGTTGTCAAAAACAAAAAGAATGATGCATTTTAGTGGCTGGATCTGGTTTTATCACATTCTGAATTGAACGTTGAAAATGAGCTTTTCAGAGCCAGCAGAGGTCAAAATAAGCAGTAATGCAAACTCAGTCATAGACATAGATTTTCACTTGCAACTTTCTTAAACATATTTAACAGTGCATGAAATGTTGTCTAAAACAAAAAGAATGATGCATTTTAGTGGCTGGATCTGGTTTTATCACATTCTGAATTGAACGTTGAAAATGAGCTTTTCAGAGCCAGCAGAGGTCAAAATAAGCAGTAATGCAAACTCAGTCATAGACATAGATTTTCACTTGCAACTTTCTTAAACATATTTAACAGTGCATGAAATGTTGTCTAAAACAAAAAGAATGATGCATTTTAGTGGCTGGATCTGGTTTTATCACATTCTGAATTGAACGTTGAAAATGAGCTTTTCAGAGCCAGCAGAGGTCAAAATAAGCAGTAATGCAAACTCAGTCATAGACATAGATTTTCACTTGCAACTTTCTTAAACATATTTAACAGTGCATGAAATGTTGTCTAAAACAAAAAGAATAATGCATTTTAGTGGCTGGATCTGGTTTTATCACATTCTGAATTGAACGTTGAAAATGAGCTTTTCAGAGCCCCAGCAGAGGTCAAAATAAGCAGTAATCTAAACTCAGTCATAGACATAGATTTTCACTTGCAACTTTCTTAAACATATTTAACAGTGCATGAAATGTTGTCTAAAACAAAAAGAATGATGCATTTTAGTGGCTGGATCTGGTTTTATCACATTCTGAATTGAACGTTGAAAATGAGCTTTTCAGAGCCAGCAGAGGTCAAAATAAGCAGTAATGCAAACTCAGTCATAGACATAGATTTTCACTTGCAACTTGCTTTAACATGTTTAACAGTGCATGAAATGTTGTCTAAAACAAAAAGAAAATGCTTTTTAGTGGCTGGATCTGGATTTATCACATTCTGAATTGAACGTAGAAAATGAGCTTTTCAGAGCCAGCAGATATCAAAATAAGCAGTAATGCAAACTCAGTCATAGACATAGATTTTCACTTGCAACTTTCTTAAACATATTTAACAGTGCATGAAATGTTGTCTAAAACAAAAAGAATGATGCAGTTTAGTGGCTGGATCTGGTTTTATCACATTCTGAATTGAACGTTGAAAATGAGCTTTTCAGAGCCAGCAGAGGTCAAAATAAGCAGTAATGCAAACTCAGTCATAGACATAGATTTTCACTTGCAACTTTCTTAAACATATTTAACAGTGCATGAAATGTTGTCTAAAACAAAAAGAATGATGCATTTTAGTGGCTGGATCTGGTTTTATCACATTCTGAATTGAACGTTGAAAATGAGCTTTTCAGAGCCCCAGCAGAGGTCAAAATAAGCAGTAATGCAAACTCAGTCATAGACATAGATTTTCACTTGCAACTTTCTTAAACATATTTAACAGTGCATGAAATGTTGTCTAAAACAAAAATAATGATGCATTTTAGTGGCTGGATCTGGTTTTATCACATTCTGAATTGAACGTTGAAAATGAGCTTTTCAGAGCCAGCAGAGGTCAAAATAAGCAGTAATGCAAACTCAGTCAGAGACATAGATTTTCACTTGCAACTTTCTTAAACATATTTAACAGTGCATGAAATGTTGTCTAAAACAAAAAGAATGATGCATTTTAGTGGCTGGATCTGGTTTTATCACATTCTGAATTGAACGTTGAAAATGAGCTTTTCAGAGCCCCAGCAGAAGTCAAAATAAGCAGTAATCTAAACTCAGTCATAGACTTAGATTTTCACTTGCAACTTTCTTAAACATATTTAACAGTGCATGAAATGTTGTCTAAAACAAAAAGAATGATGCATTTTAGTGGCTGGATCTGGTTTTATCACATTCTGAATTGAACGTTGAAAATGAGCTTTTCAGAGCCAGCAGAGGTCAAAATAAGCAGTAATGCAAACTCAGTCATAGACATAGATTTTCACTCGCAACTTGCTTTAACATGTTTAACAGTGCATGAAATGTTGTCTAAAACAAAAAGAAAATGCTTTTTAGTGACTGGATCTGGATTTATCACATTCTGAATTGAACGTAGAAAATGAGCTTTTCAGAGCCAGCAGAGATCAAAATAAGCAGTAATGCAAACTCAGTCATAGACATAGATTTTCACTTGCAACTTTCTTAAACATATTTAACAGTGCATGAAATGTTGTCTAAAACAAAAAGAATGATGCATTTTAGTGGCTGGATCTGGTTTTATCACATTCTGAATTGAACTTTGAAAATGAGCTTTTCAGAGCCAGCAGAGGTCAAAATAAGCAGTAATGCAAACTCAGTCATAGACATAGATTTTCACTTGCAACTTTCTTAAACATATTTAACAGTGCATGAAATGTTGTCTAAAACAAAAAGAATGATGCATTTTAGTGGCTGGATCTGGTTTTATCACATTCTGAATTGAACGTTGAAAATGAGCTTTTCAGAGCCCCAGCAGAGGTCAAAATAAGCAGTAATGCAAACTCAGTCATAGACATAGATTTTCACTTGCAACTTTCTTAAACATATTTAACAGTGCATGAAATGTTGTCTAAAACAAAAAGAATGATGCATTTTAGTGGCTGGATCTGGTTTTATCACATTCTGAATTGAACGTTGAAAATGAGCTTTTCAGAGCCAGCAGAGGTCAAAATAAGCAGTAATGCAAACTCAGTCAGAGACATAGATTTTCACTTGCAACTTTCTTAAACATATTTAACAGTGCATGAAATGTTGTCTAAAACAAAAAGAATGATGCATTTTAGTGGCTGGATCTGGTTTTATCACATTCTGAATTGAACGTTGAAAATGAGCTTTTCAGAGCCCCAGCAGAGGTCAAAATAAGCAGTAATCTAAACTCAGCCATAGACATAGATTTTCACTTGCAACTTTCTTAAACATATTTAACAGTGCATGAAATGTTGTCTAAAACAAAAAGAATGATGCATTTTAGTGGCTGGATCTGGTTTTATCACATTCTGAATTGAACGTTGAAAATGAGCTTTTCAGAGCCAGCAGAGGTCAAAATAAGCAGTAATGCAAACTCAGTCATAGACATAGATTTTCACTTGCAACTTGCTTTAACATGTTTAACAGTGCATGAAATGTTGTCTAAAACAAAAAGAAAATGCTTTTTAGTGGCTGGATCTGGATTTATCACATTCTGAATTGAACGTTGAAAATGAGCTTTTCAGAGCCAGCAGAGGTCAAAATAAGCAGTAATGCAAACTCAGTCATAGACATAGATTTTCACTTGCAACTTTCTTAAACATATTTAACAGTGCATGAAATGTTGTCTAAAACAAAAAGAATGATGCATTTTAGTGGCTGGATCTGGTTTTATCACATTCTGAATTGAACGTTGAAAATGAGCTTTTCAGAGCCAGCAGAGGTCAAAATAAGCAGTAATGCAAACTCAGTCATAGACATAGATTTTCACTTGCAACTTTCTTAAACATATTTAACAGTGCATGAAATGTTGTCTAAAACAAAAAGAATGATGCATTTTAGTGGCTGGATCTGGTTTTATCACATTCTGAATTGAACGTTGAAAATGAGCTTTTCAGAGCCAGCAGAGGTCAAAATAAGCAGTAATGCAAACTCAGTCATAGACATAGATTTTCACTTGCAACTTTCTTAAACATATTTAACAGTGCATGAAATGTTGTCTAAAACAAAAAGAATGATGCATTTTAGTGGCTGGATCTGGTTTTATCACATTCTGAATTGAACGTTGAAAATGAGCTTTTCAGAGCCAGCAGAGGTCAAAATAAGCAGTAATGCAAACTCAGTCAGAGACATAGATTTTCACTTGCAACTTTCTTAAACATATTTAACAGTGCATGAAATGTTGTCTAAAACAAAAAGAATGATGCATTTTAGTGGCTGGATCTGGTTTTATCACATTCTGAATTGAACGTTGAAAATGAGCTTTTCAGAGCCCCAGCAGAGGTCAAAATAAGCAGTAATCTAAACTCAGTCATAGACATAGATTTTCACTTGCAACTTTCTTAAACATATTTAACAGTGCATGAAATGTTGTCTAAAACAAAAAGAATGATGCATTTTAGTGGCTGGATCTGGTTTTATCACATTCTGAATTGAACGTTGAAAATGAGCTTTTCAGAGCCAGCAGAGGTCAAAATAAGCAGTAATGCAAACTCAGTCATAGACATAGATTTTCACTTGCAACTTGCTTTAACATGTTTAACAGTGCATGAAATGTTGTCTAAAACAAAAAGAAAATGCTTTTTAGTGGCTGGATCTGGATTTATCACATTCTGAATTGAACGTAGAAAATGAGCTTTTCAGAGCCAGCAGAGATCAAAATAAGCAGTAATGCAAACTCAGTCATAGACATAGATTTTCACTTGCAACTTTCTTAAACATATTTAACAGTGCATGAAATGTTGTCTAAAACAAAAAGAATGATGCATTTTAGTGGCTGGATCTGGTTTTATCACATTCTGAATTGAACGTTGAAAATGAGCTTTTCAGAGCCAGCAGAGGTCAAAATAAGCAGTAATGCAAACTCAGTCATAGACATAGATTTTCACTTGCAACTTGCTTTAACATGTTTAACAGTGCATGAAATGTTGTCTAAAACAAAAAGAAAATGCTTTTTAGTGGCTGGATCTGGTTTTATCACATTCTGAATTGAACGTTGAAAATGAGCTTTTCAGAGCCAGCAGAGGTCAAAATAAGCAGTAATGCAAACTCAGTCAGAGACATAGATTTTCACTTGCAACTTTCTTAAACATATTTAACAGTGCATGAAATGTTGTCTAAAACAAAAAGAATGATGCATTTTAGTGGCTGGAACTGGTTTTATCACATTCTGAATTGAACGTTAAAAATTAGCTTTTCAGAGCCAGCAGAGTTCAAAATAAGCAGTAATGCAAACTCAGTCAGAGACATAGATTTTCACTTGCAACTTTCTTAAACATATTTAACAGTGCATGAAATGTTGTCTAAAACAAAAAGAATGATGCATTTTAGTAGGTGGATCTGGTTTTATCACATTCTGAATTGAACGTTGAAAATGAGCTTTTCAGAGCCAGCAGAGGTCAAAATAAGCAGTTATGCAAACTCAGTCATAGACATAGATTTTCACTTGCAACTTTCTTAAACATATTTAACAGTGCAAGAAATGTTGTCAAAAACAAAAAGAATGATGCATTTTAGTGGCTGGATCTGGTTTTATCACATTCTGAATTGAACGTTGAAAATGAGCTTTTCAGAGCCAGCAGAGGTCAAAATAAGCAGTAATGCAAACTCAGTCATAGACATAGATTTTCACTTGCAACTTTCTTAAACATATTTAACAGTGCATGAAATGTTGTCTAAAACAAAAAGAATGATGCATTTTAGTGGCTGGATCTGGTTTTATCACATTCTGAATTGAACGTTGAAAATGAGCTTTTCAGAGCCAGCAGAGGTCAAAATAAGCAGTAATGCAAACTCAGTCATAGACATAGATTTTCACTTGCAACTTTCTTAAACATATTTAACAGTGCATGAAATGTTGTCTAAAACAAAAAGAATGATGCATTTTAGTGGCTGGATCTGGTTTTATCACATTCTGAATTGAACGTTGAAAATGAGCTTTTCAGAGCCCCAGCAGAGGTCAAAATAAGCAGTAATGCAAACTCAGTCATAGACATAGATTTTCACTTGCAACTTTCTTAAACATATTTAACAGTGCATGAAATGTTGTCTAAAACAAAAATAATGATGCATTTTAGTGGCTGGATCTGGTTTTATCACATTCTGAATTGAACGTTGAAAATGAGCTTTTCAGAGCCAGCAGAGGTCAAAATAAGCAGTAATGCAAACTCAGTCAGAGACATAGATTTTCACTTGCAACTTTCTTAAACATATTTAACAGTGCATGAAATGTTGTCTAAAACAAAAAGAATGATGCATTTTAGTGGCTGGATCTGGTTTTATCACATTCTGAATTGAACGTTGAAAATGAGCTTTTCAGAGCCCCAGCAGAGGTCAAAATAAGCAGTAATCTAAACTCAGTCATAGACATAGATTTTCACTTGCAACTTTCTTAAACATATTTAACAGTGCATGAAATGTTGTCTAAAACAAAAAGAATGATGCATTTTAGTGGCTGGATCTGGTTTTATCACATTCTGAATTGAACGTTGAAAATGAGCTTTTCAGAGCCAGCAGAGGTCAAAATAAGCAGTAATGCAAACTCAGTCATAGACATAGATTTTCACTTGCAACTTGCTTTAACATGTTTAACAGTGCATGAAATGTTGTCTAAAACAAAAAGAAAATGCTTTTTAGTGGCTGGATCTGGATTTATCACATTCTGAATTGAACGTAGAAAATGAGCTTTTCAGAGCCAGCAGAGATCAAAATAAGCAGTAATGCAAACTCAGTCATAGACATAGATTTTCACTTGCAACTTTCTTAAACATATTTAACAGTGCATGAAATGTTGTCTAAAACAAAAAGAATGATGCATTTTAGTGGCTGGATCTGGTTTTATCACATTCTGAATTGAACTTGAAAATGAGCTTTTCAGAGCCAGCAGAGGTCAAAATAAGCAGTAATGCAAACTCAGTCATAGACATAGATTTTCACTTGCAACTTTCTTAAACATATTTAACAGTGCATGAAATGTTGTCTAAAACAAAAAGAATGATGCATTTTAGTGGCTGGATCTGGTTTTATCACATTCTGAATTGAACGTTGAAAATGAGCTTTTTAGAGCCCCAGCAGAGGTTAAAATAAGCAGTAATGCAAACTCAGTCATAGACATAGATTTTCACTTGCAACTTTCTTAAACATATTTAACAGTGCATGAAATGTTGTCTAAAACAAAAAGAATGATGCATTTTAGTGGCTGGATCTGGTTTTATCACATTCTGAATTGAACGTTGAAAATGAGCTTTTCAGAGCCAGCAGAGGTCAAAATAAGCAGTAATGCAAACTCAGTCAGAGACATAGATTTTCACTTGCAACTTTCTTAAACATATTTAACAGTGCATGCAATGTTGTCTAAAACAAAAAGAATGATGCATTTTAGTGGCTGGATCTGGTTTTATCACATTCTGAATTGAACGTTGAAAATGAGCTTTTCAGAGCCCCAGCAGAGGTCAAAATAAGCAGTAATCTAAACTCAGCCATAGACATAGATTTTCACTTGCAACTTTCTTAAACATATTTAACAGTGCATGAAATGTTGTCTAAAACAAAAAGAATGATGCATTTTAGTGGCTGGATCTGGTTTTATCACATTCTGAATTGAACGTTGAAAATGAGCTTTTCAGAGCCAGCAGAGGTCAAAAAGAAGCAGTAATGCAAACTCAGTCATAGACATAGATTTTCACTTGCAACTTGCTTTAACATGTTTAACAGTGCATGAAATGTTGTCTAAAACAAAAAGAAAATGCTTTTTAGTGGCTGGATCTGGATTTATCACATTCTGAATTGAACGTTGAAAATGAGCTTTTCAGAGCCAGCAGAGGTCAAAATAAGCAGTAATGCAAACTCAGTCATAGACATAGATTTTCACTTGCAACTTTCTTAAACATATTTAACAGTGCATGAAATGTTGTCTAAAACAAAAAGAATGATGCATTTTAGTGGCTGGATCTGGTTTTATCACATTCTGAATTGAACGTTGAAAATGAGCTTTTCAGAGCCAGCAGAGGTCAAAATAAGCAGTAATGCAAACTCAGTCATAGACATAGATTTTCACTTGCAACTTTCTTAAACATATTTAACAGTGCATGAAATGTTGTCTAAAACAAAAAGAATGATGCATTTTAGTGGCTGGATCTGGTTTTATCACATTCTGAATTGAACGTTGAAAATGAGCTTTTCAGAGCCCCAGCAGAGGTCAAAATAAGCAGTAATGCAAACTCAGTCATAGACATAGATTTTCACTTGCAACTTTCTTAAACATATTTAACAGTGCATGAAATGTTGTCTAAAACAAAAATAATGATGCATTTTAGTGGCTGGATCTGGTTTTATCACATTCTGAATTGAACGTTGAAAATGAGCTTTTCAGAGCCAGCAGAGGTCAAAATAAGCAGTAATGCAAACTCAGTCAGAGACATAGATTTTCACTTGCAACTTTCTTAAACATATTTAACAGTGCATGAAATGTTGTCTAAAACAAAAAGAATGATGCATTTTAGTGGCTGGATCTGGTTTTATCACATTCTGAATTGAACGTTGAAAATGAGCTTTTCAGAGCCCCAGCAGAGGTCAAAATAAGCAGTAATCTAAACTCAGTCATAGACATAGATTTTCACTTGCAACTTTCTTAAACATATTTAACAGTGCATGAAATGTTGTCTAAAACAAAAAGAATGATGCATTTTAGTGGCTGGATCTGGTTTTATCACATTCTGAATTGAACGTTGAAAATGAGCTTTTCAGAGCCAGCAGAGGTCAAAATAAGCAGTAATGCAAACTCAGTCATAGACATAGATTTTCACTTGCAACTTGCTTTAACATGTTTAACAGTGCATGAAATGTTGTCTAAAACAAAAAGAAAATGCTTTTTAGTGGCTGGATCTGGATTTATCACATTCTGAATTGAACGTAGAAAATGAGCTTTTCAGAGCCAGCAGAGATCAAAATAAGCAGTAATGCAAACTCAGTCATAGACATAGATTTTCACTTGCAACTTTCTTAAACATATTTAACAGTGCATGAAATGTTGTCTAAAACAAAAAGAATGATGCATTTTAGTGGCTGGATCTGGTTTTATCACATTCTGAATTGAACTTGAAAATGAGCTTTTCAGAGCCAGCAGAGGTCAAAATAAGCAGTAATGCAAACTCAGTCATAGACATAGATTTTCACTTGCAACTTTCTTAAACATATTTAACAGTGCATGAAATGTTGTCTAAAACAAAAAGAATGATGCATTTTAGTGGCTGGATCTGGTTTTATCACATTCTGAATTGAACGTTGAAAATGAGCTTTTTAGAGCCCCAGCAGAGGTTAAAATAAGCAGTAATGCAAACTCAGTCATAGACATAGATTTTCACTTGCAACTTTCTTAAACATATTTAACAGTGCATGAAATGTTGTCTAAAACAAAAAGAATGATGCATTTTAGTGGCTGGATCTGGTTTTATCACATTCTGAATTGAACGTTGAAAATGAGCTTTTCAGAGCCAGCAGAGGTCAAAATAAGCAGTAATGCAAACTCAGTCAGAGACATAGATTTTCACTTGCAACTTTCTTAAACATATTTAACAGTGCATGCAATGTTGTCTAAAACAAAAAGAATGATGCATTTTAGTGGCTGGATCTGGTTTTATCACATTCTGAATTGAACGTTGAAAATGAGCTTTTCAGAGCCCCAGCAGAGGTCAAAATAAGCAGTAATCTAAACTCAGCCATAGACATAGATTTTCACTTGCAACTTTCTTAAACATATTTAACAGTGCATGAAATGTTGTCTAAAACAAAAAGAATGATGCATTTTAGTGGCTGGATCTGGTTTTATCACATTCTGAATTGAACGTTGAAAATGAGCTTTTCAGAGCCAGCAGAGGTCAAAAAGAAGCAGTAATGCAAACTCAGTCATAGACATAGATTTTCACTTGCAACTTGCTTTAACATGTTTAACAGTGCATGAAATGTTGTCTAAAACAAAAAGAAAATGCTTTTTAGTGGCTGGATCTGGATTTATCACATTCTGAATTGAACGTTGAAAATGAGCTTTTCAGAGCCAGCAGAGGTCAAAATAAGCAGTAATGCAAACTCAGTCATAGACATAGATTTTCACTTGCAACTTTCTTAAACATATTTAACAGTGCATGAAATGTTGTCTAAAACAAAAAGAATGATGCATTTTAGTGGCTGGATCTGGTTTTATCACATTCTGAATTGAACGTTGAAAATGAGCTTTTCAGAGCCAGCAGAGGTCAAAATAAGCAGTAATGCAAACTCAGTCATAGACATAGATTTTCACTTGCAACTTTCTTAAACATATTTAACAGTGCATGAAATGTTGTCTAAAACAAAAAGAATGATGCATTTTAGTGGCTGGATCTGGTTTTATCACATTCTGAATTGAACGTTGAAAATGAGCTTTTCAGAGCCAGCAGAGGTCAAAATAAGCAGTAATGCAAACTCAGTCATAGACATAGATTTTCACTTGCAACTTTCTTAAACATATTTAACAGTGCATGAAATGTTGTCTAAAACAAAAAGAATGATGCATTTTAGTGGCTGGATCTGGTTTTATCACATTCTGAATTGAACGTTGAAAATGAGCTTTTCAGAGCCCCAGCAGAGGTCAAAATAAGCAGTAATGCAAACTCAGTCATAGACATAGATTTTCACTTGCAACTTTCTTAAACATATTTAACAGTGCATGAAATGTTGTCTAAAACAAAAAGAATGATGCATTTTAGTGGCTGGATCTGGTTTTATCACATTCTGAATTGAACGTTGAAAATGAGCTTTTCAGAGCCAGCAGAGGTCAAAATAAGCAGTAATGCAAACTCAGTCAGAGACATAGATTTTCACTTGCAACTTTCTTAAACATATTTAACAGTGCAAGAAAAGTTGTCA
Source organism: Danio rerio (assembly GCF_052040795.2). Lineage (NCBI taxonomy): Eukaryota > Metazoa > Chordata > Actinopteri > Cypriniformes > Danionidae > Danio > Danio rerio. Next base: position 14,805,324 of record NC_141034.1, on the reverse strand, counting down.
AAAACAAAAAGAATGATGCATTTTAGTGGCTGGATCTGGTTTTATCACATTCTGAATTGAACGTTGAAAATGAGCTTTTCAGAGCCAGCAGAGGTCAAAATAAGCAGTAATGCAAACTCAGTCAGAGACATAGATTTTCACTTGCAACTTTCTTAAACATATTTAACAGTGCATGAAATGTTGTCTAAAACAAAAAGAATGATGCATTTTAGTGGCTGGAACTGGTTTTATCACATTCTGAATTGAACGTTAAAAATTAGCTTTTCAGAGCCAGCAGAGTTCAAAATAAGCAGTAATGCAAACTCAGTCAGAGACATAGATTTTCACTTGCAACTTTCTTAAACATATTTAACAGTGCATGAAATGTTGTCTAAAACAAAAAGAATGATGCATTTTAGTAGGTGGATCTGGTTTTATCACATTCTGAATTGAACGTTGAAAATGAGCTTTTCAGAGCCAGCAGAGGTCAAAATAAGCAGTTATGCAAACTCAGTCATAGACATAGATTTTCACTTGCAACTTTCTTAAACATATTTAACAGTGCAAGAAATGTTGTCAAAAACAAAAAGAATGATGCATTTTAGTGGCTGGATCTGGTTTTATCACATTCTGAATTGAACGTTGAAAATGAGCTTTTCAGAGCCAGCAGAGGTCAAAATAAGCAGTAATGCAAACTCAGTCATAGACATAGATTTTCACTTGCAACTTTCTTAAACATATTTAACAGTGCATGAAATGTTGTCTAAAACAAAAAGAATGATGCATTTTAGTGGCTGGATCTGGTTTTATCACATTCTGAATTGAACGTTGAAAATGAGCTTTTCAGAGCCAGCAGAGGTCAAAATAAGCAGTAATGCAAACTCAGTCATAGACATAGATTTTCACTTGCAACTTTCTTAAACATATTTAACAGTGCATGAAATGTTGTCTAAAACAAAAAGAATGATGCATTTTAGTGGCTGGATCTGGTTTTATCACATTCTGAATTGAACGTTGAAAATGAGCTTTTCAGAGCCAGCAGAGGTCAAAATAAGCAGTAATGCAAACTCAGTCATAGACATAGATTTTCACTTGCAACTTTCTTAAACATATTTAACAGTGCATGAAATGTTGTCTAAAACAAAAAGAATAATGCATTTTAGTGGCTGGATCTGGTTTTATCACATTCTGAATTGAACGTTGAAAATGAGCTTTTCAGAGCCCCAGCAGAGGTCAAAATAAGCAGTAATCTAAACTCAGTCATAGACATAGATTTTCACTTGCAACTTTCTTAAACATATTTAACAGTGCATGAAATGTTGTCTAAAACAAAAAGAATGATGCATTTTAGTGGCTGGATCTGGTTTTATCACATTCTGAATTGAACGTTGAAAATGAGCTTTTCAGAGCCAGCAGAGGTCAAAATAAGCAGTAATGCAAACTCAGTCATAGACATAGATTTTCACTTGCAACTTGCTTTAACATGTTTAACAGTGCATGAAATGTTGTCTAAAACAAAAAGAAAATGCTTTTTAGTGGCTGGATCTGGATTTATCACATTCTGAATTGAACGTAGAAAATGAGCTTTTCAGAGCCAGCAGAGATCAAAATAAGCAGTAATGCAAACTCAGTCATAGACATAGATTTTCACTTGCAACTTTCTTAAACATATTTAACAGTGCATGAAATGTTGTCTAAAACAAAAAGAATGATGCATTTTAGTGGCTGGATCTGGTTTTATCACATTCTGAATTGAACGTTGAAAATGAGCTTTTCAGAGCCAGCAGAGGTCAAAATAAGCAGTAATGCAAACTCAGTCATAGACATAGATTTTCACTTGCAACTTTCTTAAACATATTTAACAGTGCATGAAATGTTGTCTAAAACAAAAAGAATGATGCATTTTAGTGGCTGGATCTGGTTTTATCACATTCTGAATTGAACGTTGAAAATGAGCTTTTCAGAGCCCCAGCAGAGGTCAAAATAAGCAGTAATGCAAACTCAGTCATAGACATAGATTTTCACTTGCAACTTTCTTAAACATATTTAACAGTGCATGAAATGTTGTCTAAAACAAAAAGAATGATGCATTTTAGTGGCTGGATCTGGTTTTATCACATTCTGAATTGAACGTTGAAAATGAGCTTTTCAGAGCCAGCAGAGGTCAAAATAAGCAGTAATGCAAACTCAGTCAGAGACATAGATTTTCACTTGCAACTTTCTTAAACATATTTAACAGTGCATGAAATGTTGTCTAAAACAAAAAGAATGATGCAGTTTAGTGGCTGGATCTGGTTTTATCACATTCTGAATTGAACGTTGAAAATGAGCTTTTCAGAGCCCCAGCAGAGGTCAAAATAAGCAGTAATCTAAACTCAGTCATAGACATAGATTTTCACTTGCAACTTTCTTAAACATATTTAACAGTGCATGAAATGTTGTCTAAAACAAAAAGAATGATGCATTTTAGTGGCTGGATCTGGTTTTATCACATTCTGAATTGAACGTTGAAAATGAGCTTTTCAGAGCCAGCAGAGGTCAAAATAAGCAGTAATGCAAACTCAGTCATAGACATAGATTTTCACTTGCAACTTGCTTTAACATGTTTAACAGTGCATGAAATGTTGTCTAAAACAAAAAGAAAATGCTTTTTAGTGGCTGGATCTGGATTTATCACATTCTGAATTGAACGTAGAAAATGAGCTTTTCAGAGCCAGCAGAGATCAAAATAAGCAGTAATGCAAACTCAGTCATAGACATAGATTTTCACTTGCAACTTTCTTAAACATATTTAACAGTGCATGAAATGTTGTCTAAAACAAAAAGAATGATGCATTTTAGTGGCTGGATCTGGTTTTATCACATTCTGAATTGAACGTTGAAAATGAGCTTTTCAGAGCCAGCAGAGGTCAAAATAAGCAGTAATGCAAACTCAGTCATAGACATAGATTTTCACTTGCAACTTTCTTAAACATATTTAACAGTGCATGAAATGTTGTCTAAAACAAAAAGAATGATGCATTTTAGTGGCTGGATCTGGTTTTATCACATTCTGAATTGAACGTTGAAAATGAGCTTTTCAGAGCCCCAGCAGAGGTCAAAATAAGCAGTAATGCAAACTCAGTCATAGACATAGATTTTCACTTGCAACTTTCTTAAACATATTTAACAGTGCATGAAATGTTGTCTAAAACAAAAAGAATGATGCATTTTAGTGGCTGGATCTGGTTTTATCACATTCTGAATTGAACGTTGAAAATGAGCTTTTCAGAGCCAGCAGAGGTCAAAATAAGCAGTAATGCAAACTCAGTCATAGACATAGATTTTCACTTGCAACTTTCTTAAACATATTTAACAGTGCATGAAATGTTGTCTAAAACAAAAAGAATAATGCATTTTAGTGGCTGGATCTGGTTTTATCACATTCTGAATTGAACGTTGAAAATGAGCTTTTCAGAGCCCCAGCAGAGGTCAAAATAAGCAGTAATCTAAACTCAGTCATAGACATAGATTTTCACTTGCAACTTTCTTAAACATATTTAACAGTGCATGAAATGTTGTCTAAAACAAAAAGAATGATGCATTTTAGTGGCTGGATCTGGTTTTATCACATTCTGAATTGAACGTTGAAAATGAGCTTTTCAGAGCCAGCAGAGGTCAAAATAAGCAGTAATGCAAACTCAGTCATAGACATAGATTTTCACTTGCAACTTGCTTTAACATGTTTAACAGTGCATGAAATGTTGTCTAAAACAAAAAGAAAATGCTTTTTAGTGGCTGGATCTGGATTTATCACATTCTGAATTGAACGTAGAAAATGAGCTTTTCAGAGCCAGCAGAGATCAAAATAAGCAGTAATGCAAACTCAGTCATAGACATAGATTTTCACTTGCAACTTTCTTAAACATATTTAACAGTGCATGAAATGTTGTCTAAAACAAAAAGAATGATGCATTTTAGTGGCTGGATCTGGTTTTATCACATTCTGAATTGAACGTTGAAAATGAGCTTTTCAGAGCCAGCAGAGGTCAAAATAAGCAGTAATGCAAACTCAGTCATAGACATAGATTTTCACTTGCAACTTTCTTAAACATATTTAACAGTGCATGAAATGTTGTCTAAAACAAAAAGAATGATGCATTTTAGTGGCTGGATCTGGTTTTATCACATTCTGAATTGAACGTTGAAAATGAGCTTTTCAGAGCCCCAGCAGAGGTCAAAATAAGCAGTAATGCAAACTCAGTCATAGACATAGATTTTCACTTGCAACTTTCTTAAACATATTTAACAGTGCATGAAATGTTGTCTAAAACAAAAAGAATGATGCATTTTAGTGGCTGGATCTGGTTTTATCACATTCTGAATTGAACGTTGAAAATGAGCTTTTCAGAGCCCCAGCAGAGGTCAAAATAAGCAGTAATCTAAACTCAGTCATAGACATAGATTTTCACTTGCAACTTTCTTAAACATATTTAACAGTGCATGAAATGTTGTCTAAAACAAAAAGAATGATGCATTTTAGTGGCTGGATCTGGTTTTATCACATTCTGAATTGAACGTTGAAAATGAGCTTTTCAGAGCCAGCAGAGGTCAAAATAAGCAGTAATGCAAACTCAGTCATAGACATAGATTTTCACTTGCAACTTGCTTTAACATGTTTAACAGTGCATGAAATGTTGTCTAAAACAAAAAGAAAATGCTTTTTAGTGGCTGGATCTGGATTTATCACATTCTGAATTGAACGTAGAAAATGAGCTTTTCAGAGCCAGCAGAGATCAAAATAAGCAGTAATGCAAACTCAGTCATAGACATAGATTTTCACTTGCAACTTTCTTAAACATAATTAACAGTGCATGAAATGTTGTCTAAAACAAAAAGAATGATGCATTTTAGTGGCTGGATCTGGTTTTATCACATTCTGAATTGAACGTTGAAAATGAGCTTTTCAGAGCCAGCAGAGGTCAAAATAAGCAGTAATGCAAACTCAGTCATAGACATAGATTTTCACTTGCAACTTTCTTAAACATATTTAACAGTGCATGAAATGTTGTCTAAAACAAAAAGAATGATGCATTTTAGTGGCTGGATCTGGTTTTATCACATTCTGAATTGAACGTTGAAAATGAGCTTTTCAGAGCCCCAGCAGAGGTCAAAATAAGCAGTAATGCAAACTCAGTCATAGACATAGATTTTCACTTGCAACTTTCTTAAACATATTTAACAGTGCATGAAATGTTGTCTAAAACAAAAAGAATGATGCATTTTAGTGGCTGGATCTGGTTTTATCACATTCTGAATTGAACGTTAAAAATGAGCTTTTCAGAGCCAGCAGAGGTCAAAATAAGCAGTAATGCAAACTCAGTCAGAGACATAGATTTTCACTTGCAACTTTCTTAAACATATTTAACAGTGCATGAAATGTTGTCTAAAACAAAAAGAATGATGCATTTTAGTGGCTGGATCTGGTTTTATCACATTCTGAATTGAACGTTGAAAATGAGCTTTTCAGAGCCCCAGCAGAGGTCAAAATAAGCAGTAATCTAAACTCAGCCATAGACATAGATTTTCACTTGCAACTTTCTTAAACATATTTAACAGTGCATGAAATGTTGTCTGAAACAAAAAGAATGATGCATTTTAGTGGCTGGATCTGGTTTTATCACATTCTGAATTGAACGTTGAAAATGAGCTTTTCAGAGCAAGCAGAGGTCAAAATAAGCAGTAATGCAAACTCAGTCATAGACATAGATTTTCACTTGCAACTTGCTTTAACATGTTTAACAGTGCATGAAATGTTGTCTAAAACAAAAAGAAAATGCTTTTTAGTGGCTGGATCTGGATTTATCACATTCTGAATTGAACGTTGAAAATGAGCTTTTCAGAGCCAGCAGAGGTCAAAATAAGCAGTAATGCAAACTCAGTCATAGACATAGATTTTCACTTGCAACTTTCTTAAACATATTTAACAGTGCATGAAATGTTGTCTAAAACAAAAAGAATGATGCATTTTAGTGGCTGGATCTGGTTTTATCACATTCTGAATTGAACGTTGAAAATGAGCTTTTCAGAGCCAGCAGAGGTCAAAATAAGCAGTAATGCAAACTCAGTCAGAGACATAGATTTTCACTTGCAACTTTCTTAAACATATTTAACAGTGCATGAAATGTTGTCTAAAACAAAAAGAATGATGCATTTTAGTGGCTGGATCTGGATTTATCACATTCTGAATTGAACGTTGAAAATGAGCTTTTCAGAGCCCCAGCAGAGGTCAAAATAAGCAGTAATCTAAACTCAGCCATAGACATAGATTTTCACTTGCAACTTTCTTAAACATATTTAACAGTGCATGAAATGTTGTCTAAAACAAAAAGAATGATGCATTTTAGTAGCTGGATCTGGTTTTATCACATTCTGAATTGAACGTTGAAAATGAGCTTTTCAGAGCCAGCAGAGGTCAAAATAAGCAGTAATGCAAACTCAGTCATAGACATAGATTTTCACTTGCAACTTTCTTAAACATATTTAACAGTGCAAGAAAAGTTGTCTAAAACAAAAAGAATGATGCATTTTAGTGGCTGGATCTGGTTTTATCACATTCTGAATTGAACGTTGAAAATGAGCTTTTCAGAGCCAGCAGAGGTCAAAATAAGCAGTAATGCAAACTCAGTCAGAGACATAGATTTTCACTTGCAACTTTCTTAAACATATTTAACAGTGCATGAAATGTTGTCTAAAACAAAAAGAATGATGCATTTTAGTAGCAGGTTCTGGTTTTATCACATTCTGAATTGAACGTTGAAAATGAGCTTTTCAGAGCCAGCAAAGGTCAAAATAAGCAGTAATGCAAACTCAGTCATAGACATAGATTTTCACTTGCAACTTGCTTTAACATGTTTAACAGTGCATGAAATGTTGTCTAAAACAAAAAGAAAATGCTTTTTAGTGGCTGGATCTGGTTTTATCACATTCTGAATTGAACGTTGAAAATGAGCTTTTCAGAGCCAGCAGAGGTCAAAATAAGCAGTAATGCAAACTCAGTCATAGACATAGATTTTCACTTGCAACTTTCTTAAACATATTTAACAGTGCATGAAATGTTGTCTAAAACAAAAAAGAATGATGCATTTTAGTGGCTGGATCTGGTTTTATCACATTCTGAATTGAACTTTGAAAATGAGCTTTTCAGAGCCAGCAGAGGTCAAAATAAGCAGTAATGCAAACTCAGTCATAGACATAGATTTTCACTTGCAACTTTCTTAAACATATTAAACAGTGCATGAAATGTTGTCTAAAACAAAAAGAAAATGCATTTTAGTGGCTGGATCTGGTTTTATCACATTCTGAATTGAACGTTGAAATTGAGCTTTTCAGAGCCAGCAGAGGTCAAAATAAGCAGTAATGCAAACTCAGTCATAGACATAGATTTTCACTTGCAACTTGCTTTAACATGTTTAACAGTGCATGAAATGTTGTCTAAAACAAAAAGAAAATGCTTTTTTAGTGGCTGGATCTGGTTTTATCACATTCTGAATTGAACGTTGAAAATGAGCTTTTCAGAGCCAGCAGAGGTCAAAATAAGCAGTAATGCAAATTCAGTCATAGACATAGATTTTCACTTGCAACTTTCTTAAACATATTTAACAGTGCATGAAATGTTGTCTAAAACAAAAAGAATGATGCATTTTAGTGGCTGGATCTGGTTTTATCACATTCTGAATTGAACGTTGAAAATGAGCTTTTCAGAGCCAGCAGAGGTCAAAATAAGCAGTAATGCAAACTCAGTCATAGACATAGATTTTCACTTGCAACTTTCTTAAACATATTTAACAGTGCATGAAATGTTGTCTAAAACAAAAAGAATGATGCATTTTAGTGGCTGGATCTGGTTTTATCACATTCTGAATTGAACGTTGAAAATGAGCTTTTCAGTGCCCCAGCAGAGGTCAAAATAAGCAGTAATGCAAACTCAGTCATAGACATAGATTTTCACTTGCAACTTGCTTTAACATGTTTAACAGTGCATGAAATGTTGTCTAAAACAAAAAGAAAATGCTTTTTAGTGGCTGGATCTGGATTTATCACATTCTGAATTGAACGTAGAAAATGAGCTTTTCAGAGCCAGCAGAGATCAAAATAAGCAGTAATGCAAACTCAGTCATAGACATAGATTTTCACTTGCAACTTTCTTAAACATATTTAACAGTGCATGAAATGTTGTCTAAAACAAAAAGAATGATGCATTTTAGTGGCTGGATCTGGTTTTATCACATTCTGAATTGAACGTTGAAAATGAGCTTTTCAGAGCCAGCAGAGGTCAAAATAAGCAGTAATGCAAACTCAGTCATAGACATAGATTTTCACTTGCAACTTTCTTAAACATATTTAACAGTGCATGAAATGTTGTCTAAAACAAAAAGAATGATGCATTTTAGTGGCTGGATCTGGTTTTATCACATTCTGAATTGAACGTTGAAAATGAGCTTTTCAGAGCCCCAGCAGAGGTCAAAATAAGCAGTAATGCAAACTCAGTCATAGACATAGATTTTCACTTGCAACTTTCTTAAACATATTTAACAGTGCATGAAATGTTGTCTAAAACAAAAAGAATGATGCATTTTAGTGGCTGGATCTGGTTTTATCACATTCTGAATTGAACGTTGAAAATGAGCTTTTCAGAGCCAGCAGAGGTCAAAATAAGCAGTAATGCAAACTCAGTCAGAGACATAGATTTTCACTTGCAACTTTCTTAAACATATTTAACAGTGCATGAAATGTTGTCTAAAACAAAAAGAATGATGCATTTTAGTGGCTGGATCTGGTTTTATCACATTCTGAATTGAACGTTGAAAATGAGCTTTTCAGAGCCCCAGCAGAGGTCAAAATAAGCAGTAATCTAAACTCAGCCATAGACATAGATTTTCACTTGCAACTTTCTTAAACATATTTAACAGTGCATGAAATGTTGTCTAAAACAAAAAGAATGATGCATTTTAGTGGCTGGATCTGGTTTTATCACATTCTGAATTGAACGTTGAAAATGAGCTTTTCAGAGCCAGCAGAGGTCAAAATAAGCAGTAATGCAAACTCAGTCATAGACATAGATTTTCACTTGCAACTTGCTTTAACATGTTTAACAGTGCATGAAATGTTGTCTAAAACAAAAAGAAAATGCTTTTTAGTGGCTGGATCTGGATTTATCACATTCTGAATTGAACGTTGAAAATGAGCTTTTCAGAGCCAGCAGAGGTCAAAATAAGCAGTAATGCAAACTCAGTCATAGACATAGATTTTCACTTGCAACTTTCTTAAACATATTTAACAGTGCATGAAATGTTGTCTAAAACAAAAAGAATGATGCATTTTAGTGGCTGGATCTGGTTTTATCACATTCTGAATTGAACGTTGAAAATGAGCTTTTCAGAGCCAGCAGAGGTCAAAATAAGCAGTAATGCAAACTCAGTCAGAGACATAGATTTTCACTTGCAACTTTCTTAAACATATTTAACAGTGCATGAAATGTTGTCTAAAACAAAAAGAATGATGCATTTTAGTGGCTGGATCTGGTTTTATCACATTCTGAATTGAACGTTGAAAATGAGCTTTTCAGAGCCCCAGCAGAGGTCAAAATAAGCAGTAATCTAAACTCAGCCATAGACATAGATTTTCACTTGCAACTTTCTTAAACATATTTAACAGTGCATGAAATGTTGTCTAAAACAAAAAGAATGATGCATTTTAGTAGCTGGATCTGGTTTTATCACATTCTGAATTGAACGTTGAAAATGAGCTTTTCAGAGCCAGCAGAGGTCAAAATAAGCAGTAATGCAAACTCAGTCATAGACATAGATTTTCACTTGCAACTTTCTTAAACATATTTAACAGTGCAAGAAATGTTGTCTAAAACAAAAAGAATGATGCATTTTAGTGGCTGGATCTGGTTTTATCACATTCTGAATTGAACGTTGAAAATGAGCTTTTCAGAGCCAGCAGAGGTCAAAATAAGCAGTAATGCAAACTCAGTCAGAGACATAGATTTTCACTTGCAACTTTCTTAAACATATTTAACAGTGCATGAAATGTTGTTTAAAACAAAAAGAATGATGCATTTTAGTAGCAGGTTCTGGTTTTATCACATTCTGAATTGAACGTTGAAAATGAGCTTTTCAGAGCCAGCAGAGGTCAAAATAAGCAGTAATGCAAACTCAGTCATAGACATAGATTTTCACTTGCAACTTGCTTTAACATGTTTAACAGTGCATGAAATGTTGTCTAAAACAAAAAGAAAATGCTTTTTAGTGGCTGGATCTGGTTTTATCACATTCTGAATTGAACGTTGAAAATGAGCTTTTCAGAGCCAGCAGAGGTCAAAATAAGCAGTAATGCAAACTCAGTCATAGACATAGATTTTCACTTGCAACTTTCTTAAACATATTTAACAGTGCATGAAATGTTGTCTAAAACAAAAAAGAATGATGCATTTTAGTGGCTGGATCTGGTTTTATCACATTCTGAATTGAACTTTGAAAATGAGCTTTTCAGAGCCAGCAGAGGTCAAAATAAGCAGTAATGCAAACTCAGTCATAGACATAGATTTTCACTTGCAACTTTCTTAAACATATTAAACAGTGCATGAAATGTTGTCTAAAACAAAAAGAAAATGCATTTTAGTGGCTGGATCTGGTTTTATCACATTCTGAATTGAACGTTGAAATTGAGCTTTTCAGAGCCAGCAGAGGTCAAAATAAGCAGTAATGCAAACTCAGTCATAGACATAGATTTTCACTTGCAACTTGCTTTAACATGTTTAACAGTGCATGAAATGTTGTCTAAAACAAAAAGAAAATGCTTTTTTAGTGGCTGGATCTGGTTTTATCACATTCTGAATTGAACGTTGAAAATGAGCTTTTCAGAGCCAGCAGAGGTCAAAATAAGCAGTAATGCAAACTCAGTCATAGACATAGATTTTCACTTGCAACTTGCTTTAACATGTTTAACAGTGCATGAAATGTTGTCTAAAACAAAAAGAAAATGCTTTTTAGTGGCTGGATCTGGATTTATCACATTCTGAATTGAACGTTGAAAATGAGCTTTTCAGAGCCAGCAGAGGTCAAAATAAGCAGTAATGCAAACTCAGTCATAGACATAGATTTTCACTTGCAACTTTCTTAAAAATATTTAACAGTGCATGAAATGTTGTCTAAAACAAAAAGAATGATGCATTTTAGTGGCTGGATCTGGTTTTATCACATTCTGAATTGAACGTTGAAAATGAGCTTTTCAGAGCCAGCAGAGGTCAAAATAAGCAGTAATGCAAACTCAGTCAGAGACATAGATTTTCACTTGCAACTTTCTTAAACATATTTAACAGTGCATGAAATGTTGTCTAAAACAAAAAGAATGATGCATTTTAGTGGCTGGATCTGGTTTTATCACATTCTGAATTGAACGTTGAAAATGAGCTTTTCAGAGCCCCAGCAGAGGTCAAAATAAGCAGTAATCTAAACTCAGCCATAGACATAGATTTTCACTTGCAACTTTCTTAAACATATTTAACAGTGCATGAAATGTTGTCTAAAACAAAAAGAATGATGCATTTTAGTAGCTGGATCTGGTTTTATCACATTCTGAATTGAACGTTGAAAATGAGCTTTTCAGAGCCAGCAGAGGTCAAAATAAGCAGTAATGCAATCTCAGTCATAGACATAGATTTTCACTTGCAACTTTCTTAAACATATTTAACAGTGCAAGAAATGTTGTCTAAAACAAAAAGAATGATGCATTTTAGTGGCTGGATCTGGTTTTATCACATTCTGAATTGAACGTTGAAAATGAGCTTTTCAGAGCCAGCAGAGGTCAAAATAAGCAGTAATGCAAACTCAGTCAGAGACATAGATTTTCACTTGCAACTTTCTTAAACATATTTAACAGTGCATGAAATGTTGTCTAAAACAAAAAGAATGATGCATTTTAGTAGCAGGTTCTGGTTTTATCACATTCTGAATTGAACGTTGAAAATGAGCTTTTCAGAGCCAGCAGAGGTCAAAATAAGCAGTAATGCAAACTCAGTCATAGACATAGATTTTCACTTGCAACTTGCTTTAACATGTTTAACAGTGCATGAAATGTTGTCTAAAACAAAAAGAAAATGCTTTTTAGTGGCTGGATCTGGTTTTATCACATTCTGAATTGAACGTTGAAAATGAGCTTTTCAGAGCCAGCAGAGGTCAAAATAAGCAGTAATGCAAACTCAGTCATAGACATAGATTTTCACTTGCAACTTTCTTAAACATATTTAACAGTGCATGAAATGTTGTCTAAAACAAAAAAGAATGATGCATTTTAGTGGCTGGATCTGGTTTTATCACATTCTGAATTGAACTTTGAAAATGAGCTTTTCAGAGCCAGCAGAGGTCAAAATAAGCAGTAATGCAAACTCAGTCATAGACATAGATTTTCACTTGCAACTTTCTTAAACATATTAAACAGTGCATGAAATGTTGTCTAAAACAAAAAGAAAATGCATTTTAGTGGCTGGATCTGGTTTTATCACATTCTGAATTGAACGTTGAAATTGAGCTTTTCAGAGCCAGCAGAGGTCAAAATAAGCAGTAATGCAAACTCAGTCATAGACATAGATTTTCACTTGCAACTTGCTTTAACATGTTTAACAGTGCATGAAATGTTGTCTAAAACAAAAAGAATGATGCATTTTAGTGGCTGGATCTGGTTTTATCACATTCTGAATTGAACGTTGAAAATGAGCTTTTCAGAGCCAGCAGAGGTCAAAATAAGCAGTAATGCAAACTCAGTCAGAGACATAGATTTTCACTTGCAACTTTCTTAAACATATTTAACAGTGCATGAAATGTTGTCTAAAACAAAAAGAATGATGCATTTTAGTAGCAGGTTCTGGTTTTATCACATTCTGAATTGAACGTTGAAAATGAGCTTTTCAGAGCCAGCAGAGGTCAAAATAAGCAGTAATGCAAACTCAGTCATAGACATAGATTTTCACTTGCAACTTGCTTTAACATGTTTAACAGTGCATGAAATGTTGTCTAAAACAAAAAGAAAATGCTTTTTAGTGGCTGGATCTGGTTTTATCACATTCTGAATTGAACGTTGAAAATGAGCTTTTCAGAGCCAGCAGAGGTCAAAATAAGCAGTAATGCAAACTCAGTCATAGACATAGATTTTCACTTGCAACTTTCTTAAACATATTTAACAGTGCATGAAATGTTGTCTAAAACAAAAAAGAATGATGCATTTTAGTGGCTGGATCTGGTTTTATCACATTCTGAATTGAACTTTGAAAATGAGCTTTTCAGAGCCAGCAGAGGTCAAAATAAGCAGTAATGCAAACTCAGTCATAGACATAGATTTTCACTTGCAACTTTCTTAAACATATTAAACAGTGCATGAAATGTTGTCTAAAACAAAAAGAAAATGCATTTTAGTGGCTGGATCTGGTTTTATCACATTCTGAATTGAACGTTGAAATTGAGCTTTTCAGAGCCAGCAGAGGTCAAAATAAGCAGTAATGCAAACTCAGTCATAGACATAGATTTTCACTTGCAACTTGCTTTAACATGTTTAACAGTGCATGAAATGTTGTCTAAAACAAAAAGAAAATGCTTTTTTAGTGGCTGGATCTGGTTTTATCACATTCTGAATTGAACGTTGAAAATGAGCTTTTCAGAGCCAGCAGAGGTCAAAATAAGCAGTAATGCAAATTCAGTCATAGACATAGATTTTCACTTGCAACTTTCTTAAACATATTTAACAGTGCATGAAATGTTGTCTAAAACAAAAAGAATGATGCATTTTAGTGGCTGGATCTGGTTTTATCACATTCTGAATTGAACGTTGAAAATGAGCTTTTCAGAGCCAGCAGAGGTCAAAATAAGCAGTAATGCAAACTCAGTCATAGACATAGATTGTCACTTGCAACTTTCTTAAACATATTTAAAAGTGCATGAAATGTTGTCTAAAACAAAAAGAATGATGCATTTTAGTGGCTGGATCTGGTTTTATCACATTCTGAATTGAACGTTGAAAATGAGCTTTTCAGAGCCAGCAGAGGTCAAAATAAGCAGTAATGCAAACTCAGTCATAGACATAGATTTTCACTTGCAACTTTCTTAAACATATTTAACAGTGCATGAAATGTTGTCTAAAACAAAAAGAATGATGCATTTTAGTGGCTGGATCTGGTTTTATCACATTCTGAATTGAACGTTGAAAATGAGCTTTTCAGAGCCAGCAGAGGTCAAAATAAGCAGTAATGCAAACTCAGTCATAGACATAGATTTTCACTTGCAACTTTCTTAAACATATTTAACAGTGCATGAAATGTTGTCTAAAACAAAAAGAATGATGCATTTTAGTGGCTGGATCTGGTTTTATCACATTCTGAATTGAACGTTGAAAATGAGCTTTTCAGAGCCCCAGCAGAGGTCAAAATAAGCAGTAATGCAAACTCAGTCATAGACATAGATTTTCACTTGCAACTTGCTTTAACATGTTTAACAGTGCATGAAATGTTGTCTAAAACAAAAAGAAAATGCTTTTTAGTGGCTGGATCTGGATTTATCACATTCTGAATTGAACGTAGAAAATGAGCTTTTCAGAGCCAGCAGAGATCAAAATAAGCAGTAATGCAAACTCAGTCATAGACATAGATTTTCACTTGCAACTTTCTTAAACATATTTAACAGTGCATGAAATGTTGTCTAAAACAAAAAGAATGATGCATTTTAGTGGCTGGATCTGGTTTTATCACATTCTGAATTGAACGTTGAAAATGAGCTTTTCAGAGCCCCAGCAGAGGTCAAAATAAGCAGTAATGCAAACTCAGTCATAGACATAGATTTTCACTTGCAACTTTCTTAAACATATTTAACAGTGCATGAAATGTTGTCTAAAACAAAAAGAATGATGCATTTTAGTGGCTGGATCTGGTTTTATCACATTCTGAATTGAATGTTGAAAATGAGCTTTTCAGAGCCAGCAGAGGTCAAAATAAGCAGTAATGCAAACTCAGTCAGAGACATAGATTTTCACTTGCAACTTTCTTAAACATATTTAACAGTGCATGAAATGTTGTCTAAAACAAAAAGAATGATGCATTTTAGTGGCTGGATCTGGTTTTATCACATTCTGAATTGAACGTTGAAAATGAGCTTTTCAGAGCCCCAGCAGAGGTCAAAATAAGCAGTAATCTAAACTCAGCCATAGACATAGATTTTCACTTGCAACTTTCTTAAACATATTTAACAGTGCATGAAATGTTGTCTAAAACAAAAAGAATGATGCATTTTAGTGGCTGGATCTGGTTTTATCACATTCTGAATTGAACGTTGAAAATGAGCTTTTCAGAGCCAGCAGAGGTCAAAATAAGCAGTAATGCAAACTCAGTCATAGACATAGATTTTCACTTGCAACTTGCTTTAACATGTTTAACAGTGCATGAAATGTTGTCTAAAACAAAAAGAAAATGCTTTTTAGTGGCTGGATCTGGATTTATCACATTCTGAATTGAACGTTGAAAATGAGCTTTTCAGAGCCAGCAGAGGTCAAAATAAGCAGTAATGCAAACTCAGTCATAGACATAGATTTTCACTTGCAACTTTCTTAAACATATTTAACAGTGCATG
This sequence comes from Danio rerio, assembly GCF_052040795.2. Lineage (NCBI taxonomy): Eukaryota > Metazoa > Chordata > Actinopteri > Cypriniformes > Danionidae > Danio > Danio rerio. The sequence goes on along the minus strand of NC_141034.1, from coordinate 14,789,689 downwards.
AAATGTTGTCTAAAACAAAAAGAATGATGCATTTTAGTGGCTGGATCTGGTTTTATCACATTCTGAATTGAACGTTGAAAATGAGCTTTTCAGAGCCAGCAGAGGTCAAAATAAGCAGTAATGCAAACTCAGTCAGAGACATAGATTTTCACTTGCAACTTTCTTAAACATATTTAACAGTGCATGAAATGTTGTCTAAAACAAAAAGAATGATGCATTTTAGTGGCTGGATCTGGTTTTATCACATTCTGAATTGAACGTTGAAAATGAGCTTTTCAGAGCCCCAGCAGAGGTCAAAATAAGCAGTAATCTAAACTCAGCCATAGACATAGATTTTCACTTGCAACTTTCTTAAACATATTTAACAGTGCATGAAATGTTGTCTAAAACAAAAAGAATGATGCATTTTAGTAGCTGGATCTGGTTTTATCACATTCTGAATTGAACGTTGAAAATGAGCTTTTCAGAGCCAGCAGAGGTCAAAATAAGCAGTAATGCAAACTCAGTCATAGACATAGATTTTCACTTGCAACTTTCTTAAACATATTTAACAGTGCAAGAAATGTTGTCTAAAACAAAAAGAATGATGCATTTTAGTGGCTGGATCTGGTTTTATCACATTCTGAATTGAACGTTGAAAATGAGCTTTTCAGAGCCAGCAGAGGTCAAAATAAGCAGTAATGCAAACTCAGTCAGAGACATAGATTTTCACTTGCAACTTTCTTAAACATATTTAACAGTGCATGAAATGTTGTCTAAAACAAAAAGAATGATGCATTTTAGTAGCAGGTTCTGGTTTTATCACATTCTGAATTGAACGTTGAAAATGAGCTTTTCAGAGCCAGCAGAGGTCAAAATAAGCAGTAATGCAAACTCAGTCATAGACATAGATTTTCACTTGCAACTTGCTTTAACATGTTTAACAGTGCATGAAATGTTGTCTAAAACAAAAAGAAAATGCTTTTTAGTGGCTGGATCTGGTTTTATCACATTCTGAATTGAACGTTGAAAATGAGCTTTTCAGAGCCAGCAGAGGTCAAAATAAGCAGTAATGCAAACTCAGTCATAGACATAGATTTTCACTTGCAACTTTCTTAAACATATTTAACAGTGCATGAAATGTTGTCTAAAACAAAAAAGAATGATGCATTTTAGTGGCTGGATCTGGTTTTATCACATTCTGAATTGAACTTTGAAAATGAGCTTTTCAGAGCCAGCAGAGGTCAAAATAAGCAGTAATGCAAACTCAGTCATAGACATAGATTTTCACTTGCAACTTTCTTAAACATATTAAACAGTGCATGAAATGTTGTCTAAAACAAAAAGAAAATGCATTTTAGTGGCTGGATCTGGTTTTATCACATTCTGAATTGAACGTTGAAATTGAGCTTTTCAGAGCCAGCAGAGGTCAAAATAAGCAGTAATGCAAACTCAGTCATAGACATAGATTTTCACTTGCAACTTGCTTTAACATGTTTAACAGTGCATGAAATGTTGTCTAAAACAAAAAGAAAATGCTTTTTTAGTGGCTGGATCTGGTTTTATCACATTCTGAATTGAACGTTGAAAATGAGCTTTTCAGAGCCAGCAGAGGTCAAAATAAGCAGTAATGCAAATTCAGTCATAGACATAGATTTTCACTTGCAACTTTCTTAAACATATTTAACAGTGCATGAAATGTTGTCTAAAACAAAAAGAATGATGCATTTTAGTGGCTGGATCTGGTTTTATCACATTCTGAATTGAACGTTGAAAATGAGCTTTTCAGGAGCCAGCAGAGGTCAAAATAAGCAGTAATGCAAACTCAGTCAGAGACATAGATTGTCACTTGCAACTTTCTTAAACATATTTAAAAGTGCATGAAATGTTGTCTAAAACAAAAAGAATGATGCATTTTAGTGGCTGGATCTGGTTTTATCACATTCTGAATTGAACGTTGAAAATGAGCTTTTCAGAGCCAGCAGAGGTCAAAATAAGCAGTAATGCAAACTCAGTCATAGACATAGATTTTCACTTGCAACTTTCTTAAACATATTTAACAGTGCATGAAATGTTGTCTAAAACAAAAAGAATGATGCATTTTAGTGGCTGGATCTGGTTTTATCACATTCTGAATTGAACGTTGAAAATGAGCTTTTCAGAGCCAGCAGAGGTCAAAATAAGCAGTAATGCAAACTCAGTCATAGACATAGATTTTCACTTGCAACTTTCTTAAACATATTTAACAGTGCAAGAAATGTTGTCTAAAACAAAAAGAATGATGCATTTTTGTGGCTGGATCTGGTTTTATCACATTCTGAATTGAACGTTGAAAATGAGCTTTTCAGAGCCAGCAGAGGTCAAAATAAGCAGTAATGCAAACTCAGTCAGAGACATAGATTTTCACTTGCAACTTTCTTAAGCATATTTAACCAGAGATGTATAAAGTACTAGAGACCCATACTTAAGTAAAAGTACAAGTACTCAATCAAAAATTGACTTGAGTAGAAGTAGAAGTGCTCTTTAAGCACCATACTTAAGTGGAAGTAGTAAAGTATTCAACATTTTTTGTACTTAAGTATTGCAAGTAGTTTATTTCAAAATTTACTACTCAAGTACTGAAAGTAAAAGTACAAGTATTGTGTAATGTAGTTATTAAAGAAAGCAGTCAAAATACACTAATTGTTTTGTTTATTTTAAATATCTTTTTTGGGGCACGTGATTACGCAGAACAAAAAGAAACAGGGCTTACGATACTGTTTTTCTCTGTAAATAGTTTCTATGGTACAAGAACTCACATCGTCAGGCCCTTTTACCAGAAAAACCCTTCACTGATGAGATAATTTAGCATGTTCACTCACATACATACTCTCTCTCTCGCGCGCGCAGCAAAGCAAAGCATTTAATGCGCGCAAGCAAACTAAATCCTGTTGCACTAATTCACTTGATTTTGATTTTATTGTAAAAAAAACAAAAACAAGAAAGCGTGTATATTACTGTTAAATGATAATCTGAAATATTTTATGGCTTACGGCTATGGTTTAGTATTCAAAATGTTTTTTTTTTTATAATGTTTTTAATTAAATTGGTCTTACACTTAATATTTTCTGTAGTATATTTATTAATTCTGGTACTTTTACCATAAACCAACTTCTCAACCATTTAGTAGAGGCTGATATTTTAGAAATTATGGGATGTGTTGAAAAAAATGCATTGATTGTGTTAACTAGGGACATTAGGAGGTAAGATATACAATAAAGAATTCTATTGCTTTTGTCTTGGTGTGACTTGGTGTGAGAATTTTGTTCTTTAATACAGCAGTCAGATATATGAACTGTGCCCTTAATTTGACCTGCTCAAAGAAAACACACTTTCTGAATGTATCAAACAAAACTCATGCACAGAAGACAGCATGAACATTTACAGCTAATAAACTCATGTGGATTTTATCCCGCCTCCTTTTTGAGCGCTGACAGGCGAGGTATTGCACGCCAATGATTGGTTATTGTCCTGAACAGAAAGGGATTTAGAAATGAAAGCGTTGTTCAGCCATGGCGGGAAGAATGCGCGATTATCACAGGTAATAGACACAGTGGAGAAAACCTGCGCATCAGACACGCTCGTGTCTGAATCTACAGCTTTATCAGCCAAGAAGAGAGGAAAAGTTACCTTACAAAAAGGCCAGCGGGTCAAATGTCCAAAGTGAGAGAGAGAGAGAGAGGCAGAGGTGAAGTTTTACAACATTTCTCCCTAATAGTGAAATAGGGGCTCGTGTGTTTTGCCGCCTTCACTCGCCCTCGCGCCGTCCTCCGCCATAATATTGAGACCATTGCGACATCGCGCATAGGAGATAAATGACGTCATCACGTAATCACCGGTTATGATCTATTACTGAACTGATATCGATCATTTTGACACCCCTAGTAACGAGTAACGATGCAGCACATAAAAAATCTATCGGAGTAAAAGTATAAAACTCATGGAAAATATGTACTTGAGTAAAAGTGGAAGTAGGAGAAAAAAACAATACTCCAGTAAAGTACAGATACTGCCTTTTAGTACTTAAGTACAGTAGTGAAGTAGTTCTACTTCGTTACTATACATCTCTGTATTTAACAGTGCATGAAATGTTGTCTAAAACAAAAAGAATGATGCATTTTAGTAGCTGGATCTGGTTTTATCACATTCTGAATTGAACGTTGAAAATGAGCTTTTCAGAGCCAGCAGAGGTCAAAATAAGCAGTAATGCAAACTCAGTCATAGACATAGATTTTCACTTGCAACTTGCTTTAACATGTTTAACAGTGCATGGAATGTTGTCTAAAACAAAAAGAAAATGCTTTTTAGTGGCTGGATCTGGTTTTATCACATTCTGAATTGAACGTTGAAAATGAGCTTTTCAGAGCCAGCAGAGGTCAAAATAAGCAGTAATGCAAACTCAGTCATAGACATAGATTTTCACTTGCAACTTTCTTAAACATATTTAACAGTGCATGAAATGTTGTCTAAAACAAAAAGAATGATGCATTTTAGTAGCTGGATCTGGTTTTATCACATTCTGAATTGAACCTTGAAAATGAGCTTTTCAGAGCCAGCAGAGGTCAAAATAAGCAGTAATGCAAACTCAGTCAGAGACATAGATTTTCACTTGCAACTTGCTTTAACATGTTTAACAGTGCATGAAATGTTGTCTAAAACAAAAAGAATGATGCATTTTAGTAGCTGGATCTGGTTTTATCACATTCTGAATTGAACGTTGAAAATGAGCTTTTCAGAGCCAGCAGAGGTCAAATTAAAGCAGTAATGCAAACTCAGTCATAGACATAGATTTTCACTTGCAACTTGCTTTAACATGTTTAACAGTGCATGAAATGTTGTCTAAAACAAAAAGAAAATGCTTTTTAGTGGCTGGATCTGGTTTTATCACATTCTGAATTGAACGTTGAAAATGAGCTTTTCAGAGCCCCAGCAGAGGTCAAAATAAGCAGTAATCTAAACTCAGTCATAGACATAGATTTTCACTTGCAACTTTCTTAAACATATTAAACAGTGCATGAAATGTTGTCTAAAACAAAAAGAAAATGCATTTTAGTGGCTGGATCTGGTTTTATCACATTCTGAATTGAACGTTGAAATTGAGCTTTTCAGAGCCAGCAGAGGTCAAAATAAGCAGTAATGCAAACTCAGTCATAGACATAGATTTTCACTTGCAACTTGCTTTAACATGTTTAACAGTGCATGAAATGTTGTCTAAAACAAAAAGAAAATGCTTTTTTAGTGGCTGGATCTGGTTTTATCACATTCTGAATTGAACGTTGAAAATGAGCTTTTCAGAGCCAGCAGAGGTCAAAATAAGCAGTAATGCAAATTCAGTCATAGACATAGATTTTCACTTGCAACTTTCTTAAACATATTTAACAGTGCATGAAATGTTGTCTAAAACAAAAAGAATGATGCATTTTAGTGGCTGGATCTGGTTTTATCACATTCTGAATTGAACGTTGAAAATGAGCTTTTCAGAGCCAGCAGAGGTCAAAATAAGCAGTAATGCAAACTCAGTCATAGACATAGATTTTCACTTGCAACTTTCTTAAACATATTTAACAGTGCATGAAATGTTGTCTAAAACAAAAAGAATGATGCATTTTAGTGGCTGGATCTGGTTTTATCACATTCTGAATTGAACGTTGAAAATGAGCTTTTCAGAGCCAGCAGAGGTCAAAATAAGCAGTAATGCAAACTCAGTCATAGACATAGATTTTCACTTGCAACTTTCTTAAACATATTTAACAGTGCAAGAAATGTTGTCTAAAACAAAAAGAATGATGCATTTTTGTGGCTGGATCTGGTTTTATCACATTCTGAATTGAACGTTGAAAATGAGCTTTTCAGAGCCAGCAGAGGTCAAAATAAGCAGTAATGCAAACTCAGTCAGAGACATAGATTTTCACTTGCAACTTTCTTAAGCATATTTAACAGTGCATGAAATGTTGTCTAAAACAAAAAGAATGATGCATTTTAGTAGCTGGATCTGGTTTTATCACATTCTGAATTGAACGTTGAAAATGAGCTTTTCAGAGCCAGCAGAGGTCAAAATAAGCAGTAATGCAAACTCAGTCATAGACATAGATTTTCACTTGCAACTTGCTTTAACATGTTTAACAGTGCATGAAATGTTGTCTAAAACAAAAAGAAAATGCTTTTTAGTGGCTGGATCTGGTTTTATCACATTCTGAATTGAACGTTGAAAATGAGCTTTTCAGAGCCAGCAGAGGTCAAAATAAGCAGTAATGCAAACTCAGTCATAGACATAGATTTTCACTTGCAACTTTCTTAAACATATTTAACAGTGCATGAAATGTTGTCTAAAACAAAAAGAATGATGCATTTTAGTAGCTGGATCTGGTTTTATCACATTCTGAATTGAACCTTGAAAATGAGCTTTTCAGAGCCAGCAGAGGTCAAAATAAGCAGTAATGCAAACTCAGTCAGAGACATAGATTTTCACTTGCAACTTGCTTTAACATGTTTAACAGTGCATGAAATGTTGTCTAAAACAAAAAGAATGATGCATTTTAGTAGCTGGATCTGGTTTTATCACATTCTGAATTGAACGTTGAAAATGAGCTTTTCAGAGCCAGCAGAGGTCAAATTAAAGCAGTAATGCAAACTCAGTCATAGACATAGATTTTCACTTGCAACTTGCTTTAACATGTTTAACAGTGCATGAAATGTTGTCTAAAACAAAAAGAAAATGCTTTTTAGTGGCTGGATCTGGTTTTATCACATTCTGAATTGAACGTTGAAAATGAGCTTTTCAGAGCCAGCAGAGGTCAAAATAAGCAGTAATGCAATCTCAGTCATAGACATAGATTTTCACTTGCAACTTTCTTAAACATATTTAACAGTGCAAGAAATGTTGTCTAAAACAAAAAGAATGATGCATTTTAGTGGCTGGATCTGGTTTTATCACATTCTGAATTGAACGTTGAAAATGAGCTTTTCAGAGCCAGCAGAGGTCAAAATAAGCAGTAATGCAAACTCAGTCAGAGACATAGATTTTCACTTGCAACTTTCTTAAACATATTTAACAGTGCATGAAATGTTGTCTAAAACAAAAAGAATGATGCATTTTAGTAGCAGGTTCTGGTTTTATCACATTCTGAATTGAACGTTGAAAATGAGCTTTTCAGAGCCAGCAGAGGTCAAAATAAGCAGTAATGCAAACTCAGTCATAGACATAGATTTTCACTTGCAACTTGCTTTAACATGTTTAACAGTGCATGAAATGTTGTCTAAAACAAAAAGAAAATGCTTTTTAGTGGCTGGATCTGGTTTTATCACATTCTGAATTGAACGTTGAAAATGAGCTTTTCAGAGCCAGCAGAGGTCAAAATAGGCAGTAATGCAAACTCAGTCATAGACATAGATTTTCACTTGCAACTTTCTTAAACATATTTAACAGTGCATGAAATGTTGTCTAAAACAAAAAAGAATGATGCATTTTAGTGGCTGGATCTGGTTTTATCACATTCTGAATTGAACTTTGAAAATGAGCTTTTCAGAGCCAGCAGAGGTCAAAATAAGCAGTAATGCAAACTCAGTCATAGACATAGATTTTCACTTGCAACTTTCTTAAACATATTTAACAGTGCATGAAATGTTGTCTAAAACAAAAAGAAAATGCATTTTAGTGGCTGGATCTGGTTTTATCACATTCTGAATTGAACGTTGAAATTGAGCTTTTCAGAGCCAGCAGAGGTCAAAATAAGCAGTAATGCAAACTCAGTCATAGACATAGATTTTCACTTGCAACTTGCTTTAACATGTTTAACAGTGCATGAAATGTTGTCTAAAACAAAAAGAATGATGCATTTTAGTGGCTGGATCTGGTTTTATCACATTCTGAATTGAACGTTGAAAATGAGCTTTTCAGAGCCAGCAGAGGTCAAAATAAGCAGTAATGCAAACTCAGTCAGAGACATAGATTTTCACTTGCAACTTTCTTAAACATATTTAACAGTGCATGAAATGTTGTCTAAAACAAAAAGAATGATGCATTTTAGTAGCAGGTTCTGGTTTTATCACATTCTGAATTGAACGTTGAAAATGAGCTTTTCAGAGCCAGCAGAGGTCAAAATAAGCAGTAATGCAAACTCAGTCATAGACATAGATTTTCACTTGCAACTTGCTTTAACATGTTTAACAGTGCATGAAATGTTGTCTAAAACAAAAAGAAAATGCTTTTTAGTGGCTGGATCTGGTTTTATCACATTCTGAATTGAACGTTGAAAATGAGCTTTTCAGAGCCAGCAGAGGTCAAAATAAGCAGTAATGCAAACTCAGTCATAGACATAGATTTTCACTTGCAACTTTCTTAAACATATTTAACAGTGCATGAAATGTTGTCTAAAACAAAAAAGAATGATGCATTTTAGTGGCTGGATCTGGTTTTATCACATTCTGAATTGAACTTTGAAAATGAGCTTTTCAGAGCCAGCAGAGGTCAAAATAAGCAGTAATGCAAACTCAGTCATAGACATAGATTTTCACTTGCAACTTTCTTAAACATATTAAACAGTGCATGAAATGTTGTCTAAAACAAAAAGAAAATGCATTTTAGTGGCTGGATCTGGTTTTATCACATTCTGAATTGAACGTTGAAATTGAGCTTTTCAGAGCCAGCAGAGGTCAAAATAAGCAGTAATGCAAACTCAGTCATAGACATAGATTTTCACTTGCAACTTGCTTTAACATGTTTAACAGTGCATGAAATGTTGTCTAAAACAAAAAGAAAATGCTTTTTTAGTGGCTGGATCTGGTTTTATCACATTCTGAATTGAACGTTGAAAATGAGCTTTTCAGAGCCAGCAGAGGTCAAAATAAGCAGTAATGCAAATTCAGTCATAGACATAGATTTTCACTTGCAACTTTCTTAAACATATTTAACAGTGCATGAAATGTTGTCTAAATCAAAAAGAATGATGCATTTTAGTGGCTGGATCTGGTTTTATCACATTCTGAATTGAACGTTGAAAATGAGCTTTTCAGAGCCAGCAGAGGTCAAAATAAGCAGTAATGCAAACTCAGTCATTGACATAGATTGTCACTTGCAACTTTCTTAAACATATTTAAAAGTGCATGAAATGTTGTCTAAAACAAAAAGAATGATGCATTTTAGTGGCTGGATCTGGTTTTATCACATTCTGAATTGAACGTTGAAAATGAGCTTTTCAGAGCCAGCAGAGGTCAAAATAAGCAGTAATGCAAACTCAGTCATAGACATAGATTTTCACTTGCAACTTTCTTAAACATATTTAACAGTGCATGAAATGTTGTCTAAAACAAAAAGAATGATGCATTTTAGTGGCTGGATCTGGTTTTATCACATTCTGAATTGAACGTTGAAAATGAGCTTTTCAGAGCCAGCAGAGGTCAAAATAAGCAGTAATGCAAACTCAGTCATAGACATAGATTTTCACTTGCAACTTTCTTAAACATATTTAACAGTGCATGAAATGTTGTCTAAAACAAAAAGAATGATGCATTTTAGTGGCTGGATCTGGTTTTATCACATTCTGAATTGAACGTTGAAAATGAGCTTTTCAGAGCCCCAGCAGAGGTCAAAATAAGCAGTAATGCAAACTCAGTCATAGACATAGATTTTCACTTGCAACTTGCTTTAACATGTTTAACAGTGCATGAAATGTTGTCTAAAACAAAAAGAAAATGCTTTTTAGTGGCTGGATCTGGATTTATCACATTCTGAATTGAACGTAGAAAATGAGCTTTTCAGAGCCAGCAGAGATCAAAATAAGCAGTAATGCAAACTCAGTCATAGACATAGATTTTCACTTGCAACTTTCTTAAACATATTTAACAGTGCATGAAATGTTGTCTAAAACAAAAAGAATGATGCATTTTAGTGGCTGGATCTGGTTTTATCACATTCTGAATTGAACGTTGAAAATGAGCTTTTCAGAGCCAGCAGAGGTCAAAATAAGCAGTAATGCAAACTCAGTCATAGACATAGATTTTCACTTGCAACTTTCTTAAACATATTTAACAGTGCATGAAATGTTGTCTAAAACAAAAAGAATGATGCATTTTAGTGGCTGGATCTGGTTTTATCACATTCTGAATTGAACGTTGAAAATGAGCTTTTCAGAGCCCCAGCAGAGGTCAAAATAAGCAGTAATGCAAACTCAGTCATAGACATAGATTTTCACTTGCAACTTTCTTAAACATATTTAACAGTGCATGAAATGTTGTCTAAAACAAAAAGAATGATGCATTTTAGTGGCTGGATCTGGTTTTATCACATTCTGAATTGAACGTTGAAAATGAGCTTTTCAGAGCCAGCAGAGGTCAAAATAAGCAGTAATGCAAACTCAGTCAGAGACATAGATTTTCACTTGCAACTTTCTTAAACATATTTAACAGTGCATGAAATGTTGTCTAAAACAAAAAGAATGATGCATTTTAGTGGCTGGATCTGGTTTTATCACATTCTGAATTGAACGTTGAAAATGAGCTTTTCAGAGCCCCAGCAGAGGTCAAAATAAGCAGTAATCTAAACTCAGCCATAGACATAGATTTTCACTTGCAACTTTCTTAAACATATTTAACAGTGCATGAAATGTTGTCTAAAACAAAAAGAATGATGCATTTTAGTGGCTGGATCTGGTTTTATCACATTCTGAATTGAACGTTGAAAATGAGCTTTTCAGAGCCAGCAGAGGTCAAAATAAGCAGTAATGCAAACTCAGTCATAGACATAGATTTTCACTTGCAACTTGCTTTAACATGTTTAACAGTGCATGAAATGTTGTCTAAAACAAAAAGAAAATGCTTTTTAGTGGCTGGATCTGGATTTATCACATTCTGAATTGAACGTTGAAAATGAGCTTTTCAGAGCCAGCAGAGGTCAAAATAAGCAGTAATGCAAACTCAGTCATAGACATAGATTTTCACTTGCAACTTTCTTAAACATATTTAACAGTGCATGAAATGTTGTCTAAAACAAAAAGAATGATGCATTTTAGTGGCTGGATCTGGTTTTATCACATTCTGAATTGAACGTTGAAAATGAGCTTTTCAGAGCCAGCAGAGGTCAAAATAAGCAGTAATGCAAACTCAGTCAGAGACATAGATTTTCACTTGCAACTTTCTTAAACATATTTAACAGTGCATGAAATGTTGTCTAAAACAAAAAGAAAATGCTTTTTTAGTGGCTGGATCTGGTTTTATCACATTCTGAATTGAACGTTGAAAATGAGCTTTTCAGAGCCAGCAGAGGTCAAAATAAGCAGTAATGCAAATTCAGTCATAGACATAGATTTTCACTTGCAACTTTCTTAAACATATTTAACAGTGCATGAAATGTTGTCTAAATCAAAAAGAATGATGCATTTTAGTGGCTGGATCTGGTTTTATCACATTCTGAATTGAACGTTGAAAATGAGCTTTTCAGAGCCAGCAGAGGTCAAAATAAGCAGTAATGCAAACTCAGTCATTGACATAGATTGTCACTTGCAACTTTCTTAAACATATTTAAAAGTGCATGAAATGTTGTCTAAAACAAAAAGAATGATGCATTTTAGTGGCTGGATCTGGTTTTATCACATTCTGAATTGAACGTTGAAAATGAGCTTTTCAGAGCCAGCAGAGGTCAAAATAAGCAGTAATGCAAACTCAGTCATAGACATAGATTTTCACTTGCAACTTGCTTTAACATGTTTAACAGTGCATGAAATGTTGTCTAAAACAAAAAGAAAATGCTTTTTAGTGGCTGGATCTGGATTTATCACATTCTGAATTGAACGTTGAAAATGAGCTTTTCAGAGCCAGCAGAGGTCAAAATAAGCAGTAATGCAAACTCAGTCATAGACATAGATTTTCACTTGCAACTTTCTTAAACATATTTAACAGTGCATGAAATGTTGTCTAAAACAAAAAGAATGATGCATTTTAGTGGCTGGATCTGGTTTTATCACATTCTGAATTGAACGTTGAAAATGAGCTTTTCAGAGCCAGCAGAGGTCAAAATAAGCAGTAATGCAAACTCAGTCAGAGACATAGATTTTCACTTGCAACTTTCTTAAACATATTTAACAGTGCATGAAATGTTGTCTAAAACAAAAAGAAAATGCTTTTTTAGTGGCTGGATCTGGTTTTATCACATTCTGAATTGAACGTTGAAAATGAGCTTTTCAGAGCCAGCAGAGGTCAAAATAAGCAGTAATGCAAATTCAGTCATAGACATAGATTTTCACTTGCAACTTTCTTAAACATATTTAACAGTGCATGAAATGTTGTCTAAATCAAAAAGAATGATGCATTTTAGTGGCTGGATCTGGTTTTATCACATTCTGAATTGAACGTTGAAAATGAGCTTTTCAGAGCCAGCAGAGGTCAAAATAAGCAGTAATGCAAACTCAGTCATTGACATAGATTGTCACTTGCAACTTTCTTAAACATATTTAAAAGTGCATGAAATGTTGTCTAAAACAAAAAGAATGATGCATTTTAGTGGCTGGATCTGGTTTTATCACATTCTGAATTGAACGTTGAAAATGAGCTTTTCAGAGCCAGCAGAGGTCAAAATAAGCAGTAATGCAAACTCAGTCATAGACATAGATTTTCACTTGCAACTTTCTTAAACATATTTAACAGTGCATGAAATGTTGTCTAAAACAAAAAGAATGATGCATTTTAGTGGCTGGATCTGGTTTTATCACATTCTGAATTGAACGTTGAAAATGAGCTTTTCAGAGCCAGCAGAGGTCAAAATAAGCAGTAATGCAAACTCAGTCATAGACATAGATTTTCACTTGCAACTTTCTTAAACATATTTAACAGTGCATGAAATGTTGTCTAAAACAAAAAGAATGATGCATTTTAGTGGCTGGATCTGGTTTTATCACATTCTGAATTGAACGTTGAAAATGAGCTTTTCAGAGCCCCAGCAGAGGTCAAAATAAGCAGTAATGCAAACTCAGTCATAGACATAGATTTTCACTTGCAACTTGCTTTAACATGTTTAACAGTGCATGAAATGTTGTCTAAAACAAAAAGAAAATGCTTTTTAGTGGCTGGATCTGGATTTATCACATTCTGAATTGAACGTAGAAAATGAGCTTTTCAGAGCCAGCAGAGATCAAAATAAGCAGTAATGCAAACTCAGTCATAGACATAGATTTTCACTTGCAACTTTCTTAAACATATTTAACAGTGCATGAAATGTTGTCTAAAACAAAAAGAATGATGCATTTTAGTGGCTGGATCTGGTTTTATCACATTCTGAATTGAACGTTGAAAATGAGCTTTTCAGAGCCAGCAGAGGTCAAAATAAGCAGTAATGCAAACTCAGTCATAGACATAGATTTTCACTTGCAACTTTCTTAAACATATTTAACAGTGCATGAAATGTTGTCTAAAACAAAAAGAATGATGCATTTTAGTGGCTGGATCTGGTTTTATCACATTCTGAATTGAACGTTGAAAATGAGCTTTTCAGAGCCCCAGCAGAGGTCAAAATAAGCAGTAATGCAAACTCAGTCATAGACATAGATTTTCACTTGCAACTTTCTTAAACATATTTAACAGTGCATGAAATGTTGTCTAAAACAAAAAGAATGATGCATTTTAGTGGCTGGATCTGGTTTTATCACATTCTGAATTGAACGTTGAAAATGAGCTTTTCAGAGCCAGCAGAGGTCAAAATAAGCAGTAATGCAAACTCAGTCAGAGACATAGATTTTCACTTGCAACTTTCTTAAACATATTTAACAGTGCATGAAATGTTGTCTAAAACAAAAAGAATGATGCATTTTAGTGGCTGGATCTGGTTTTATCACATTCTGAATTGAACGTTGAAAATGAGCTTTTCAGAGCCCCAGCAGAGGTCAAAATAAGCAGTAATCTAAACTCAGCCATAGACATAGATTTTCACTTGCAACTTTCTTAAACATATTTAACAGTGCATGAAATGTTGTCTAAAACAAAAAGAATGATGCATTTTAGTGGCTGGATCTGGTTTTATCACATTCTGAATTGAACGTTGAAAATGAGCTTTTCAGAGCCAGCAGAGGTCAAAATAAGCAGTAATGCAAACTCAGTCATAGACATAGATTTTCACTTGCAACTTGCTTTAACATGTTTAACAGTGCATGAAATGTTGTCTAAAACAAAAAGAAAATGCTTTTTAGTGGCTGGATCTGGATTTATCACATTCTGAATTGAACGTTGAAAATGAGCTTTTCAGAGCCAGCAGAGGTCAAAATAAGCAGTAATGCAAACTCAGTCATAGACATAGATTTTCACTTGCAACTTTCTTAAACATATTTAACAGTGCATGAAATGTTGTCTAAAACAAAAAGAATGATGCATTTTAGTGGCTGGATCTGGTTTTATCACATTCTGAATTGAACGTTGAAAATGAGCTTTTCAGAGCCAGCAGAGGTCAAAATAAGCAGTAATGCAAACTCAGTCAGAGACATAGATTTTCACTTGCAACTTTCTTAAACATATTTAACAGTGCATGAAATGTTGTCTAAAACAAAAAGAATGATGCATTTTAGTGGCTGGATCTGGTTTTATCACATTCTGAATTGAACGTTGAAAATGAGCTTTTCAGAGCCCCAGCAGAGGTCAAAATAAGCAGTAATCTAAACTCAGCCATAGACATAGATTTTCACTTGCAACTTTCTTAAACATATTTAACAGTGCATGAAATGTTGTCTAAAACAAAAAGAATGATGCATTTTAGTAGCTGGATCTAGTTTTATCACATTCTGAATTGAACGTTGAAAATGAGCTTTTCAGAGCCAGCAGAGGTCAAAATAAGCAGTAATGCAAACTCAGTCATAGACATAGATTTTCACTTGCAACTTTCTTAAACATATTTAACAGTGCAAGAAATGTTGTCTAAAACAAAAAGAATGATGCATTTTAGTGGCTGGATCTGGTTTTATCACATTCTGAATTGAACGTTGAAAATGAGCTTTTCAGAGCCAGCAGAGGTCAAAATAAGCAGTAATGCAAACTCAGTCAGAGACATAGATTTTCACTTGCAACTTTCTTAAACATATTTAACAGTGCATGAAATGTTGTCTAAAACAAAAAGAATGATGCATTTTAGTAGCAGGTTCTGGTTTTATCACATTCTGAATTGAACGTTGAAAATGAGCTTTTCAGAGCCAGCAGAGGTCAAAATAAGCAGTAATGCAAACTCGGTCATAGACATAGATTTTCACTTGCAACTTGCTTTAACATGTTTAACAGTGCATGAAATGTTGTCTAAAACAAAAAGAAAATGCTTTTTAGTGGCTGGATCTGGTTTTATCACATTCTGAATTGAACGTTGAAAATGAGCTTTTCAGAGCCAGCAGAGGTCAAAATAAGCAGTAATGCAAACTCAGTCATAGACATAGATTTTCACTTGCAACTTTCTTAAACATATTTAACAGTGCATGAAATGTTGTCTAAAACAAAAAAGAATGATGCATTTTAGTGGCTGGATCTGGTTTTATCACATTCTGAATTGAACTTTGAAAATGAGCTTTTCAGAGCCAGCAGAGGTCAAAATAAGCAGTAATGCAAACTCAGTCATAGACATAGATTTTCACTTGCAACTTTCTTAAACATATTAAACAGTGCATGAAATGTTGTCTAAAACAAAAAGAAAATGCATTTTAGTGGCTGGATCTGGTTTTATCACATTCTGAATTGAACGTTGAAATTGAGCTTTTCAGAGCCAGCAGAGGTCAAAATAAGCAGTAATGCAAACTCAGTCATAGACATAGATTTTCACTTGCAACTTGCTTTAACATGTTTAACAGTGCATGAAATGTTGTCTAAAACAAAAAGAAAATGCTTTTTTAGTGGCTGGATCTGGTTTTATCACATTCTGAATTGAACGTTGAAAATGAGCTTTTCAGAGCCAGCAGAGGTCAAAATAAGCAGTAATGCAAATTCAGTCATAGACATAGATTTTCACTTGCAACTTTCTTAAACATATTTAACAGTGCATGAAATGTTGTCTAAAACAAAAAGAATGATGCATTTTAGTGGCTGGATCTGGTTTTATCACATTCTGAATTGAACGTTGAAAATGAGCTTTTCAGGAGCCAGCAGAGGTCAAAATAAGCAGTAATGCAAACTCAGTCAGAGACATAGATTGTCACTTGCAACTTTCTTAAACATATTTAAAAGTGCATGAAATGTTGTCTAAAACAAAAAGAATGATGCATTTTAGTGGCTGGATCTGGTTTTATCACATTCTGAATTGAACGTTGAAAATGAGCTTTTCAGAGCCAGCAGAGGTCAAAATAAGCAGTAATGCAAACTCAGTCATAGACATAGATTTTCACTTGCAACTTTCTTAAACATATTTAACAGTGCATGAAATGTTGTCTAAAACAAAAAGAATGATGCATTTTAGTGGCTGGATCTGGTTTTATCACATTCTGAATTGAACGTTGAAAATGAGCTTTTCAGAGCCAGCAGAGGTCAAAATAAGCAGTAATGCAAACTCAGTCATAGACATAGATTTTCACTTGCAACTTTCTTAAACATATTTAACAGTGCAAGAAATGTTGTCTAAAACAAAAAGAATGATGCATTTTTGTGGCTGGATCTGGTTTTATCACATTCTGAATTGAACGTTGAAAATGAGCTTTTCAGAGCCAGCAGAGGTCAAAATAAGCAGTAATGCAAACTCAGTCAGAGACATAGATTTTCACTTGCAACTTTCTTAAGCATATTTAACAGTGCATGAAATGTTGTCTAAAACAAAAAGAATGATGCATTTTAGTAGCTGGATCTGGTTTTATCACATTCTGAATTGAACGTTGAAAATGAGCTTTTCAGAGCCAGCAGAGGTCAAAATAAGCAGTAATGCAAACTCAGTCATAGACATAGATTTTCACTTGCAACTTGCTTTAACATGTTTAACAGTGCATGGAATGTTGTCTAAAACAAAAAGAAAATGCTTTTTAGTGGCTGGATCTGGTTTTATCACATTCTGAATTGAACGTTGAAAATGAGCTTTTCAGAGCCAGCAGAGGTCAAAATAAGCAGTAATGCAAACTCAGTCATAGACATAGATTTTCACTTGCAACTTTCTTAAACATATTTAACAGTGCATGAAATGTTGTCTAAAACAAAAAGAATGATGCATTTTAGTAGCTGGATCTGGTTTTATCACATTCTGAATTGAACCTTGAAAATGAGCTTTTCAGAGCCAGCAGAGGTCAAAATAAGCAGTAATGCAAACTCAGTCAGAGACATAGATTTTCACTTGCAACTTGCTTTAACATGTTTAACAGTGCATGAAATGTTGTCTAAAACAAAAAGAATGATGCATTTTAGTAGCTGGATCTGGTTTTATCACATTCTGAATTGAACGTTGAAAATGAGCTTTTCAGAGCCAGCAGAGGTCAAATTAAAGCAGTAATGCAAACTCAGTCATAGACATAGATTTTCACTTGCAACTTGCTTTAACATGTTTAACAGTGCATGAAATGTTGTCTAAAACAAAAAGAAAATGCTTTTTAGTGGCTGGATCTGGTTTTATCACATTCTGAATTGAACGTTGAAAATGAGCTTTTCAGAGCCCCAGCAGAGGTCAAAATAAGCAGTAATCTAAACTCAGTCATAGACATAGATTTTCACTTGCAACTTTCTTAAACATATTAAACAGTGCATGAAATGTTGTCTAAAACAAAAAGAAAATGCATTTTAGTGGCTGGATCTGGTTTTATCACATTCTGAATTGAACGTTGAAATTGAGCTTTTCAGAGCCAGCAGAGGTCAAAATAAGCAGTAATGCAAACTCAGTCATAGACATAGATTTTCACTTGCAACTTGCTTTAACATGTTTAACAGTGCATGAAATGTTGTCTAAAACAAAAAGAAAATGCTTTTTTAGTGGCTGGATCTGGTTTTATCACATTCTGAATTGAACGTTGAAAATGAGCTTTTCAGAGCCAGCAGAGGTCAAAATAAGCAGTAATGCAAATTCAGTCATAGACATAGATTTTCACTTGCAACTTTCTTAAACATATTTAACAGTGCATGAAATGTTGTCTAAAACAAAAAGAATGATGCATTTTAGTGGCTGGATCTGGTTTTATCACATTCTGAATTGAACGTTGAAAATGAGCTTTTCAGAGCCAGCAGAGGTCAAAATAAGCAGTAATGCAAACTCAGTCATAGACATAGATTGTCACTTGCAACTTTCTTAAACATATTTAAAAGTGCATGAAATGTTGTCTAAAACAAAAAGAATGATGCATTTTAGTGGCTGGATCTGGTTTTATCACATTCTGAATTGAACGTTGAAAATGAGCTTTTCAGAGCCAGCAGAGGTCAAAATAAGCAGTAATGCAAACTCAGTCATAGACATAGATTTTCACTTGCAACTTTCTTAAACATATTTAACAGTGCATGAAATGTTGTCTAAAACAAAAAGAATGATGCATTTTAGTGGCTGGATCTGGTTTTATCACATTCTGAATTGAACGTTGAAAATGAGCTTTTCAGAGCCAGCAGAGGTCAAAATAAGCAGTAATGCAAACTCAGTCATAGACATAGATTTTCACTTGCAACTTTCTTAAACATATTTAACAGTGCAAGAAATGTTGTCTAAAACAAAAAGAATGATGCATTTTTGTGGCTGGATCTGGTTTTATCACATTCTGAATTGAACGTTGAAAATGAGCTTTTCAGAGCCAGCAGAGGTCAAAATAAGCAGTAATGCAAACTCAGTCAGAGACATAGATTTTCACTTGCAACTTTCTTAAGCATATTTAACAGTGCATGAAATGTTGTCTAAAACAAAAAGAATGATGCATTTTAGTAGCTGGATCTGGTTTTATCACATTCTGAATTGAACGTTGAAAATGAGCTTTTCAGAGCCAGCAGAGGTCAAAATAAGCAGTAATGCAAACTCAGTCATAGACATAGATTTTCACTTGCAACTTGCTTTAACATGTTTAACAGTGCATGAAATGTTGTCTAAAACAAAAAGAAAATGCTTTTTAGTGGCTGGATCTGGTTTTATCACATTCTGAATTGAACGTTGAAAATGAGCTTTTCAGAGCCAGCAGAGGTCAAAATAAGCAGTAATGCAAACTCAGTCATAGACATAGATTTTCACTTGCAACTTTCTTAAACATATTTAACAGTGCATGAAATGTTGTCTAAAACAAAAAGAATGATGCATTTTAGTAGCTGGATCTGGTTTTATCACATTCTGAATTGAACCTTGAAAATGAGCTTTTCAGAGCCAGCAGAGGTCAAAATAAGCAGTAATGCAAACTCAGTCAGAGACATAGATTTTCACTTGCAACTTGCTTTAACATGTTTAACAGTGCATGAAATGTTGTCTAAAACAAAAAGAATGATGCATTTTAGTAGCTGGATCTGGTTTTATCACATTCTGAATTGAACGTTGAAAATGAGCTTTTCAGAGCCAGCAGAGGTCAAATTAAAGCAGTAATGCAAACTCAGTCATAGACATAGATTTTCACTTGCAACTTGCTTTAACATGTTTAACAGTGCATGAAATGTTGTCTAAAACAAAAAGAAAATGCTTTTTAGTGGCTGGATCTGGTTTTATCACATTCTGAATTGAACGTTGAAAATGAGCTTTTCAGAGCCAGCAGAGGTCAAAATAAGCAGTAATGCAAATTCAGTCATAGACATAGATTTTCACTTGCAACTTTCTTAAACATATTTAACAGTGCATGAAATGTTGTCTAAAACAAAAAGAATGATGCATTTTAGTGGCTGGATCTGGTTTTATCACATTCTGAATTGAACGTTGAAAATGAGCTTTTCAGAGCCAGCAGAGGTCAAAATAAGCAGTAATGCAAACTCAGTCATAGACATAGATTTTCACTTGCAACTTTCTTAAACATATTTAACAGTGCATGAAATGTTGTCTAAAACAAAAAGAATGATGCATTTTAGTACCTGGATCTGGTTTTATCACATTCTGAATTGAACGTTGAAAATGAGCTTTTCAGAGCCAGCAGAGGTCAAAATAAGCAGTAATGCAAACTCAGTCATAGACATAGATTTTCACTTGCAACTTTCTTAAACATATTTAATAGTGCATGAAATGTTGTCTAAAACAAAAAAGAATGATGCATTTTAGTGGCTGGATCTGGTTTTATCACATTCTGAATTGAACGTTGAAAATGAGCTTTTCAGAGCCAGCAGAGGTCAAAATAAGCAGTAATGCAAACTCAGTCATAGACATAGATTTTCACTTGCAACTTTCTTAAACATATTTAACAGTGCAAGAAATGTTGTCTAAAACAAAAAGAATGATGCATTTTAGTGGCTGGATCTGGTTTTATCACATTCTGAATTGAACGTTAAAAATGAGCTTTTCAGAGCCAGCAGAGGTCAAATTAAAGCAGTAATGCAAACTCAGTCAGAGACATAGATTTTCACTTGCAACTTTCTTAAACATATTTAACAGTGCATGAAATGTTGTCTAAAACAAAAAGAATGATGCATTTTAGTGGCTGGATCTGGTTTTATCACATTCTGAATTGAACGTTAAAAATGAGCTTTTCAGAGCCAGCAGAGGTCAAAATAAGCAGTAATGCAAACTCAGTCAGAGACATAGATTTTCACTTGCAACTTTCTTAAACATATTTAACAGTGCATGAAATGTTGTCTAAAACAAAAAGAATGATGCATTTTAGTAGCTGGATCTGGTTTTATCACATTCTGAATTGAACGTTGAAAATGAGCTTTTCAGAGCCAGCAGAGGTCAAAATAAGCAGTAATGCAAACTCAGTCATAGACATAGATTTTCACTTGCAACTTTCTTAAACATATTTAACAGTGCAAGAAATGTTGTCTAAAACAAAAAGAATGATGCATTTTTGTGGCTGGATCTGGTTTTATCACATTCTGAATTGAACGTTGAAAATGAGCTTTTCAGAGCCAGCAGAGGTCAAAATAAGCAGTAATGCAAACTCAGTCAGAGACATAGATTTTCACTTGCAACTTTCTTAAGCATATTTAACAGTGCATGAAATGTTGTCTAAAACAAAAAGAATGATGCATTTTAGTAGCTGGATCTGGTTTTATCACATTCTGAATTGAACGTTGAAAATGAGCTTTTCAGAGCCAGCAGAGGTCAAAATAAGCAGTAATGCAAACTCAGTCATAGACATAGATTTTCACTTGCAACTTGCTTTAACATGTTTAACAGTGCATGAAATGTTGTCTAAAACAAAAAGAAAATGCTTTTTAGTGGCTGGATCTGGTTTTATCACATTCTGAATTGAACGTTGAAAATGAGCTTTTCAGAGCCAGCAGAGGTCAAAATAAGCAGTAATGCAAACTCAGTCATAGACATAGATTTTCACTTGCAACTTTCTTAAACATATTTAACAGTGCATGAAATGTTGTCTAAAACAAAAAGAATGATGCATTTTAGTAGCTGGATCTGGTTTTATCACATTCTGAATTGAACCTTGAAAATGAGCTTTTCAGAGCCAGCAGAGGTCAAAATAAGCAGTAATGCAAACTCAGTCAGAGACATAGATTTTCACTTGCAACTTGCTTTAACATGTTTAACAGTGCATGAAATGTTGTCTAAAACAAAAAGAATGATGCATTTTAGTAGCTGGATCTGGTTTTATCACATTCTGAATTGAACGTTGAAAATGAGCTTTTCAGAGCCAGCAGAGGTCAAATTAAAGCAGTAATGCAAACTCAGTCATAGACATAGATTTTCACTTGCAACTTGCTTTAACATGTTTAACAGTGCATGAAATGTTGTCTAAAACAAAAAGAAAATGCTTTTTAGTGGCTGGATCTGGTTTTATCACATTCTGAATTGAACGTTGAAAATGAGCTTTTCAGAGCCAGCAGAGGTCAAAATAAGCAGTAATGCAAATTCAGTCATAGACATAGATTTTCACTTGCAACTTTCTTAAACATATTTAACAGTGCATGAAATGTTGTCTAAAACAAAAAGAATGATGCATTTTAGTGGCTGGATCTGGTTTTATCACATTCTGAATTGAACGTTGAAAATGAGCTTTTCAGAGCCAGCAGAGGTCAAAATAAGCAGTAATGCAAACTCAGTCATAGACATAGATTTTCACTTGCAACTTTCTTAAACATATTTAACAGTGCATGAAATGTTGTCTAAAACAAAAAGAATGATGCATTTTAGTACCTGGATCTGGTTTTATCACATTCTGAATTGAACGTTGAAAATGAGCTTTTCAGAGCCAGCAGAGGTCAAAATAAGCAGTAATGCAAACTCAGTCATAGACATAGATTTTCACTTGCAACTTTCTTAAACATATTTAATAGTGCATGAAATGTTGTCTAAAACAAAAAAGAATGATGCATTTTAGTGGCTGGATCTGGTTTTATCACATTCTGAATTGAACGTTGAAAATGAGCTTTTCAGAGCCAGCAGAGGTCAAAATAAGCAGTAATGCAAACTCAGTCATAGACATAGATTTTCACTTGCAACTTTCTTAAACATATTTAACAGTGCAAGAAATGTTGTCTAAAACAAAAAGAATGATGCATTTTAGTGGCTGGATCTGGTTTTATCACATTCTGAATTGAACGTTAAAAATGAGCTTTTCAGAGCCAGCAGAGGTCAAATTAAAGCAGTAATGCAAACTCAGTCAGAGACATAGATTTTCACTTGCAACTTTCTTAAACATATTTAACAGTGCATGAAATGTTGTCTAAAACAAAAAGAATGATGCATTTTAGTGGCTGGATCTGGTTTTATCACATTCTGAATTGAACGTTAAAAATGAGCTTTTCAGAGCCAGCAGAGGTCAAAATAAGCAGTAATGCAAACTCAGTCAGAGACATAGATTTTCACTTGCAACTTTCTTAAACATATTTAACAGTGCATGAAATGTTGTCTAAAACAAAAAGAATGATGCATTTTAGTAGCTGGATCTGGTTTTATCACATTCTGAATTGAACGTTAAAAATGAGCTTTTCAGAGCCAGCAGAGGTCAAAATAAGCAGTAATGCAAACTCAGTCATAGACATAGATTTTTACTTGCAACTTTCTTAAACATATTTAACAGTGCAAGAAATGTTGTCTAAAACAAAAAGAATGATGCATTTTAGTGGCTGGATCTGGTTTTATCACATTCTGAATTGAACGTTAAAAATGAGCTTTTCAGAGCCAGCAGAGGTCAAAATAAGCAGTAATGCAAACTCAGTCAGAGACATAGATTTTCACTTGCAACTTTCTTAAACATATTTAACAGTGCATGAAATGTTGTCTAAAACAAAAAGAATGATGCATTTTAGTGGCTGGATCTGGTTTTATCACATTCTGAATTGAACGTTAAAAATGAGCTTTTCAGAGCCAGCAGAGGTCAAAATAAGCAGTAATGCAAACTCAGTCAGAGACATAGATTTTCACTTGCAACTTTCTTAAACATATTTAACAGTGCATGAAATGTTGTCTAAAACAAAAAGAATGATGCATTTTAGTAGCTGGATCTGGTTTTATCACATTCTGAATTGAACGTTAAAAATGAGCTTTTCAGAGCCAGCAGAGGTCAAAATAAGCAGTAATGCAAACTCAGTCATAGACATAGATTTTTACTTGCAACTTTCTTAAACATATTTAACAGTGCAAGAAATGTTGTCTAAAACAAAAAGAATGATGCATTTTAGTGGCTGGATCTGGTTTTATCACATTCTGAATTGAACGTTGAAAATGAGCTTTTCAGAGCCAGCAGAGGTCAAAATAAGCAGTAATGCAAACTCAGTCAGAGACATAGATTTTCATTTGCAACTTTCTTAAACATATTTAACAGTGCATGAAATGTTGTCTAAAACAAAAAGAATTATGCATTTTAGTAGCAGGATCTGGTTTTATCACATTCTGAATTGAACGTTGAAAATGAGCTTTTCAGAGCCAGCAGAGGTCAAAATAAGCAGTAATGCAAACTCAGTCATAGACATAGATTTTCACTTGCAACTTGCTTTAACATGTTTAACAGTGCATGAAATGTTGTCTAAAACAAAAAGAAAATGCTTTTTAGTGGCTGGATCTGGTTTTATCACATTCTGAATTGAACGTTGAAAATGAGCTTTTCAGAGCCAGCAGAGGTCAAAATAAGCAGTAATGCAAACTCAGTCATAGACATAGATTTTCACTTGCAACTTGCTTTAACATATTTAACAGTGCATGAAATGTTGTCTAAAACAAAAAGAAAATGCTTTTTAGTGGCTGGATCTGGTTTTATCACATTCTGAATTGAACGTTGAAAATGAGCTTTTCAGAGCCAGCAGAGGTCAAAATAAGCAGTAATGCAAACTCAGTCATAGACATAGATTTTCACTTGCAACTTTCTTAAACATATTTAGCAGTGCATGAAATGTTGTCTAAAACAAAAAGAATGATGCATTTTAGTGGCTGGATCTGGTTTTATCACATTCTGAATTGAACGTTGAAAATGAGCTTTTCAGAGCCAGCAGAGGTCAAAATAAGCAGTAATGCAAACTCAGTCATAGACATAGATTTTCACTTGCAACTTGCTTTAACATATTTAACAGTGCATGAAATGTTGTCTAAAACAAAAAGAAAATGCTTTTTAGGTGCTGGATCAGGTTTTATCACATTCTGACTTGAACGTTGAAAATGAGCTTTTCAGAGCCAGCAGAGGTCAAAATAAGCAGTAATGCAAACTCAGTCATAGACATAGATTTTCACTTGCAACTCTCTTAAACATATTTAACAGTGCATAAAATGTTGTCTTAAACAAAAAGAATGATGCATTTTAGTGGCTGGATCTGGTTTCATCACATTCTGAATTGAACGTTGAAAATGAGCTTTTCAGAGCCAGCAGAGGTCAAAATAAGCAGTAATGCAAACTCAGTCAGAGACATAGATTTTCACTTGCAACTTGCTTTAACATGTTTAACAGTGCATGAAATGTTGTCTAAAACAAAAAGAATGATGCATTTTAGTAGCTGGATCTGGTTTTATCACATTCTGAATTGAACGTTGAAAATGAGCTTTTCAGAGCCAGCAGAGGTCAAAATAAGCAGTAATGCAAACTCAGTCATAGACATAGATTTTCACTTGCAACTTGCTTTAACATATTTAACAGTGCATGAAATGTTGTCTAAAACAAAAAGAAAATGCTTTTTAGTGGCTGGATCTGGTTTTATCACATTCTGAATTGAACGTTGAAAATGAGCTTTTCAGAGCCAGCAGAGGTCAAAATAAGCAGTAATGCAAACTCAGTCATAGACATAGATTTTCACTTGCAACTTTCTTAAACATATTTAACAGTGCATGAAATGTTGTCTAAAACAAAAAGAATGATGCATTTTAGTGGCTGGATCTGGTTTTATCACATTCTGAATTGAACGTTGAAAATGAGCTTTTTTACAGCCAGCAGAGGTCAAAATAAGCAGTAATGCAAACTCAGTCATAGACATAGATTTTCACTTGCAACTTGCTTTAACATATTTAACAGTGCATGAAATGTTGTCTAAAACAAAAAGAAAATGCTTTTTAGTGGCTGGATCTGGTTTTATCACATTCTGAATTGAACGTTGAAAATGAGCTTTTCAGAGCCAGCAGAGGTCAAAATAAGCAGTAATGCAAACTCAGTCATAGACATAGATTTTCACTTGCAACTTTCTTAAACATATTTAACAGTGCATGAACTGTTGTCTAAAACAAAAAGAATGATGCATTTTAATGGCTGGATCTGGTTTTATCACATTCTGAATTGAACGTTGAAAATGAGCTTTTTTAGAGCCAGCAGAGGTCAAAATAAGCAGTAATGCAAACTCAGTCAGAGACATAGATTTTCACTTGCAACTTGCTTTAACATGTTTACAGTGCATGAAATGTTGTCTAAAAAAAAAGAAAATGCTTTTTAGTGGCTGGATCTGGTTTTATCACATTCTGAATTGAACGTTGAAAATGAGCTTTTCAGAGCCAGCAGAGGTCAAAATAAGCAGTAATGCAAACTCAGTCATAGACATAGATTTTCACTTGCAACTCTCTTAAACATATTTAACAGTGCATGAAATGTTGTCTTAAACAAAAAGAATGATGCATTTTAGTGGCTGGATCTGGTTTTATCACATTCTGAATTGAACGTTGAAAATGAGCTTTTCAGAGCCAGCAGAGGTCAAAATAAGCAGTAATGCAAACTCAGTCAGAGACATAGATTTTCACTTGCAACTTGCTTTAACATGTTTAACAGTGCATGAAATGTTGTCTAAAACAAAAAGAATGATGCATTTTAGTAGCTGGATCTGGTTTTATCACATTCTGAATTGAACGTTGAAAATGAGCTTTTCAGAGCCAGCAGAGGTCAAAATAAGCAGTAATGCAAACTCAGTCATAGACATAGATTTTCACTTGCAACTTGCTTTAACATATTTAACAGTGCATGAAATGTTGTCTAAAACAAAAAGAAAATGCTTTTTAGTGGCTGGATCTGGTTTTATCACATTCTGAATTGAACGTTGAAAATGAGCTTTTCAGAGCCAGCAGAGGTCAAAATAAGCAGTAATGCAAACTCAGTCATAGACATAGATTTTCACTTGCAACTTTCTTAAACATATTTAACAGTGCATGAAATGTTGTCTAAAACAAAAAGAATGATGCATTTTAGTGGCTGGATCTGGTTTTATCACATTCTGAATTGAACGTTGAAAATGAGCTTTTTTACAGCCAGCAGAGGTCAAAATAAGCAGTAATGCAAACTCAGTCATAGACATAGATTTTCACTTGCAACTTGCTTTAACATATTTAACAGTGCATGAAATGTTGTCTAAAACAAAAAGAAAATGCTTTTTAGTGGCTGGATCTGGTTTTATCACATTCTGAATTGAACGTTGAAAATGAGCTTTTCAGAGCCAGCAGAGGTCAAAATAAGCAGTAATGCAAACTCAGTCATAGACATAGATTTTCACTTGCAACTTTCTTAAACATATTTAACAGTGCATGAAATGTTGTCTAAAACAAAAAGAATGATGCATTTTAGTGGCTGGATCTGGTTTTATCACATTCTGAATTGAACGTTGAAAATGAGCTTTTTTACAGCCAGCAGAGGTCAAAATAAGCAGTAATGCAAACTCAGTCATAGACATAGATTTTCACTTGCAACTTGCTTTAACATATTTAACAGTGCATGAAATGTTGTCTAAAACAAAAAGAAAATGCTTTTTAGTGGCTGGATCTGGTTTTATCACATTCTGAATTGAACGTTGAAAATGAGCTTTTCAGAGCCAGCAGAGGTCAAAATAAGCAGTAATGCAAACTCAGTCATAGACATAGATTTTCACTTGCAACTTTCTTAAACATATTTAACAGTGCATGAACTGTTGTCTAAAACAAAAAGAATGATGCATTTTAATGGCTGGATCTGGTTTTATCACATTCTGAATTGAACGTTGAAAATGAGCTTTTTTAGAGCCAGCAGAGGTCAAAATAAGCAGTAATGCAAACTCAGTCAGAGACATAGATTTTCACTTGCAACTTGCTTTAACATGTTTACAGTGCATGAAATGTTGTCTAAAAAAAAAGAAAATGCTTTTTAGTGGCTGGATCTGGTTTTATCACATTCTGAATTGAACGTTGAAAATGAGCTTTTCAGAGCCAGCAGAGGTCAAAATAAGCAGTAATGCAAACTCAGTCATAGACATAGATTTTCACTTGCAACTCTCTTAAACATATTTAACAGTGCATGAAATGTTGTCTTAAACAAAAAGAATGATGCATTTTAGTGGCTGGATCTGGTTTTATCACATTCTGAATTGAACGTTGAAAATGAGCTTTTCAGAGCCAGCAGAGGTCAAAATAAGCAGTAATGCAAACTCAGTCAGAGACATAGATTTTCACTTGCAACTTGCTTTAACATGTTTAACAGTGCATGAAATGTTGTCTAAAACAAAAAGAATGATGCATTTTAGTAGCTGGATCTGGTTTTATCACATTCTGAATTGAACGTTGAAAATGAGCTTTTCAGAGCCAGCAGAGGTCAAAATAAGCAGTAATGCAAACTCAGTCATAGACATAGATTTTCACTTGCAACTTGCTTTAACATATTTAACAGTGCATGAAATGTTGTCTAAAACAAAAAGAAAATGCTTTTTAGTGGCTGGATCTGGTTTTATCACATTCTGAATTGAACGTTGAAAATGAGCTTTTCAGAGCCAGCAGAGGTCAAAATAAGCAGTAATGCAAACTCAGTCATAGACATAGATTTTCACTTGCAACTTTCTTAAACATATTTAACAGTGCATGAAATGTTGTCTAAAACAAAAAGAATGATGCATTTTAGTGGCTGGATCTGGTTTTATCACATTCTGAATTGAACGTTGAAAATGAGCTTTTTTACAGCCAGCAGAGGTCAAAATAAGCAGTAATGCAAACTCAGTCATAGACATAGATTTTCACTTGCAACTTGCTTTAACATATTTAACAGTGCATGAAATGTTGTCTAAAACAAAAAGAAAATGCTTTTTAGTGGCTGGATCTGGTTTTATCACATTCTGAATTGAACGTTGAAAATGAGCTTTTCAGAGCCAGCAGAGGTCAAAATAAGCAGTAATGCAAACTCAGTCATAGACATAGATTTTCACTTGCAACTTTCTTAAACATATTTAACAGTGCATGAACTGTTGTCTAAAACAAAAAGAATGATGCATTTTAATGGCTGGATCTGGTTTTATCACATTCTGAATTGAACGTTGAAAATGAGCTTTTTTAGAGCCAGCAGAGGTCAAAATAAGCAGTAATGCAAACTCAGTCATAGACATAGATTTTCACTTGCAACTTGCTTTAACATGTTTAACAGTGCATGGAATGTTGTCTAAAACAAAAATAAAATGCTTTTTTGTGGCTGGATCTGGTTTTATCAAATTCTGAATTGAACGTTGAAAATGAGCTTTTCAGAGCCAGCAGAGGTCAAAATAAGCAGTAATGCAAACTCAGTCATAGACATAGATTTTCACTTGCAACTTGCTTTAATATGTTTACAGTGCATGAAATGTTGTCTAAAACAAAAAGAATGATGCATTTTAGTAGCTGGATCTGGTTTTATCACATTCTGAATTGAACGTTGAAAATGAGCTTTTCAGAGCCAGCAGAGGTCAAAATAAGCAGTAATGCAAACTCAGTCATAGACATAGATTTTCACTTGCAACTTGCTTTAACATGTTTAACAGTGGAATGTTGTCTAAAACAAAAAGAATTATGCATTTTAGTAGCTGGATCTGGTTTTATCACATTCTGAATTGAACGTTGAAAATGAGCTTTTCAGAGCCAGCAGAGGTCAAAATAAGCAGTAATGCAAACTCAGTCATAGACATAGATTTCCACTTGCAACTTGCTTTAACATGTTTAACAGTGCATGAAATGTTGTCTAAAACAAAAAGAAAATGCTTTTTAGTGTCTGGATCTGGTTTTATCACATTCTGAATTGAACGTTGAAAATGAGCTTTTCAGAGCCAGCAGAGGTCAAAATAAGCAGTAATGCAAACTCAGTCAGAGACATAGATTTTCACTTGCAACTTGCTTTAACATGTTTAACAGTGCATGAAATGTTGTCTAAAACAATAAGAATGATGCATTTTAGTAGCTGGATCTGGTTTTATCACATTCTGAATTGAACGTTGAAAATGAGCTTTTCAGAGCCAGCAGAGGTCAAATTAAAGCAGTAATGCAAACTCAGTCATAGACATAGATTTTCACTTGCAACTTGCTTTAACGTGTTTAACAGTGCATGAAATGTTGTCTAAAACAAAAAGAAAATGCTTTTTAGTGGCTGGATCTGGTTTTATTACATTCTGAATTGAACGTTGAAAATGATCTTTTCAGAGCCAGCAGAGGTCAAAATAAGCAGTAATGCAAATTCAGTCATAGACATGGATTTTCACTTGCAACTTTCTTAAACATATTTAACAGTGCAAGAAATGTTGTCTAAAACAAAAAGAATGATGCATTTTAGTGGCTGGATCTGGTTTTATAACATTCTGAATTGAACGTTGAAAATGAGCTTTTCAGAGCCAGCAGAGGTCAAAATAAGCAGTAATGCAAACTCAGTCATAGACATAGATTTTCACTTGCAACTTTCTTAAACATATTTAACAGTGCATGAAATGTTGTCTAAAACAAAAAGAATGATGCATTTTAGTGGCTGGATCTGTTTTTATCACATTCTGAATTGAACGTTGAAAATGAGCTTTTCAGAGCCAGCAGAGGTCAAAATAAGCAGTAATGCAAACTCAGTCAGAGACATAGATTTTCACTTGCAACTTGCTTTAACATGTTTAACAGTGCATGAAATGTTGTCTAAAACAAAAAGAATGATGTATTTTAGTAGCTGGATCTGGTTTTATCACATTCTGAAGTGAACGTTGAAAATGAGCTTTTCAGAGCCAGCAGAGGTCAAAATAAGCAGTAATGCAAACTCAGTCATAGACATAGATTTTCACTTGCAACTTGCTTTAACATATTTAACAGTGCATGAAATGTTGTCTAAAACAAAAAGAAAATGCTTTTTAGTGGCTGGATCTGGTTTTATCACATTCTGAATTGAACATTGAAAATGAGCTTTTCAGAGCCAGCAGAGGTCAAAATAAGCAGTAATGCAAACTCAGTCATAGACATAGATTTTCACTTGCAACTTTCTTAAACATATTTAGCAGTGCATGAAATGTTGTCTAAAACAAAAAGAATGATGCATTTTAGTGGCTGGATCTGGTTTTATCACATTCTGAATTGAACGTTGAAAATGTTGTCTAAAACAAAAAGAAAATGCTTTTTAGTGGCTGGATCTGGTTTTATCACATTCTGAATTGAACGTTGAAAATGAGCTTTTCAGAGCCAGCAGAGGTCAAAATAAGCAGTAATGCAAACTCAGTCATAGACATAGATTTTCACTTGCAACTTTCTTAAACATATTTAACAGTGCATGAAATGTTGTCTAAAACAAAAAGAATGATGCATTTTAGTGGCTGGATCTGGTTTTATCACATTCTGAATTGAACGTTGAAAATGAGCTTTTTTAGAGCCAGCAGAGGTCAAAATAAGCAGTAATGCAAACTCAGTCATAGACATAGATTTTCACTTGCAACTTGCTTTAACATGTTTAACAGTGCATGGAATGTTGTCTAAAACAAAAATAAAATGCTTTTTTGTGGCTGGATCTGGTTTTATCAAATTCTGAATTGAACGTTGAAAATGAGCTTTTCAGAGCCAGCAGAGGTCAAAATAAGCAGTAATGCAAACTCAGTCAGAGACATAGATTTTCACTTGCAACTTGCTTTAACATGTTTAACAGTGCATGGAATGTTGTCTAAAACAAAAAGAAAATGCTTTTTAGTAGCTGGATCTGGTTTTATCACATTCTGAATTGAACGTTGAAAATGAGCTTTTCAGAGCCAGCAGAGGTCAAAATAAGCAGTAATGCAAACTCAGTCATAGACATAGATTTTCACGTGCAACTTTCTTAAACATATTTAACAGTGCATGAAATGTTGTCTAAAACAAAAAGAATGATGCATTTTAGTGGCTGGATCTGGTTTTATCACATTCTGAATTGAACGTTAAAAATGAGCTTTTTTAGAGCCAGCAGAGGTAAAATAAGCAGTAATGCAAACTCAGTCATAGACATAGATTTTCACTTGCAACTTGCTTTAACATGTTTAACAGTGCATGGAATGTTGTCTAAAACAAAAATAAAATGCTTTTTTGTGGCTGGATCTGGTTTTATCAAATTCTGAATTGAACGTTGAAAATGAGCTTTTCAGAGCCAGCAGAGGTCAAAATAAGCAGTAATGCAAACTCAGTCATAGACATAGATTTTCACTTGCAACTTGCTTTAACATGTTTACAGTGCATGAAATGTTGTCTAAAACAAAAAGAATGATGCATTTTAGTAGCTGGATCTGGTTTTATCACATTCTGAATTGAACGTTGAAAATGAGCTTTTCAGAGCCAGCAGAGGTCAAAATAAGCAGTAATGCAAACTCAGTCATAGACATAGATTTTCACTTGCAACTTTCTTAAACATGTTTACAGTGCATGAAATGTTGTCTAAAACAAAAAGAATGATGCATTTTAGTAGCTGGATCTGGTTTTATCACATTCTGAATTGAACGTTGAACATGAGCTTTTCAGAGCCAGCAAAGGTCAAAATAAGCAGTAATGCAAACTCAGTCATAGACATAGATTTTCACTTGCAACTTTCTTAAACATATTTAACAGTGCAAGAAATGTTGTCTAAAACAAAAAGAATGATGCATTTTAGTAGCTGGATCTGGTTTTATCACATTCTGAATTGAACGTTGAAAATGAGCTTTTCAGAGCCAGCAGAGGTCAAAATAAGCAGTAATGCAAACTCAATCAGAGACATAGATTTTCACTTGCAACTTGCTTTAACATGTTTAACAGTGCATGAAATGTTGTCTAAAACAAAAAGAATGATGCATTTTAGTAGCTGGATCTGGTTTTATCACATTCTGAATTGAACGTTGAAAATGAGCTTTTCAGAGCCAGCAGAGGTCAAAATAAGCAGTAATGCAAACTCAGTCATAGACATAGATTTTCACTTGCAACTTGCTTTAACATATTTAACAGTGCATGAAATGTTGTCTAAAACAAAAAGAAAATGCTTTTTAGTGGCTGGATCTGGTTTTATCACATTCTGAATTGAACGTTGAAAATGAGCTTTTCAGAGCCAGCAGAGGTCAAAATAAGCAGTAATGCAAACTCAGTCATAGACATAGATTTTCACTTGCAACTTTCTTAAACATATTTAACAGTGCATGAAATGTTGTCTAAAACAAAAAGAATGATGCATTTTAGTGGCTGGATCTGGTTTTATCACATTCTGAATTGAACGTTAAAAATGAGCTTTTTTAGAGCCAGCAGAGGTAAAATAAGCAGTAATGCAAACTCAGTCATAGACATAGATTTTCACTTGCAACTTGCTTTAACATGTTTAACAGTGCATGGAATGTTGTCTAAAACAAAAATAAAATGCTTTTTTGTGGCTGGATCTGGTTTTATCAAATTCTGAATTGAACGTTGAAAATGAGCTTTTCAGAGCCAGCAGAGGTCAAAATAAGCAGTAATGCAAACTCAGTCATAGACATAGATTTTCACTTGCAACTTGCTTTAACATGTTTACAGTGCATGAAATGTTGTCTAAAACAAAAAGAATGATGCATTTTAGTAGCTGGATCTGGTTTTATCACATTCTGAATTGAACGTTGAAAATGAGCTTTTCAGAGCCAGCAGAGGTCAAAATAAGCAGTAATGCAAACTCAGTCATAGACATAGATTTTCACTTGCAACTTTCTTAAACATATTTAACAGTGCAAGAAATGTTGTCTAAAACAAAAAGAATGATGCATTTTAGTAGCTGGATCTGGTTTTATCACATTCTGAATTGAACGTTGAAAATGAGCTTTTCAGAGCCAGCAGAGGTCAAAATAAGCAGTAATGCAAACTCAGTCATAGACATAGATTTTCACTTGCAACTTGCTTTAACATATTTAACAGTGCATGAAATGTTGTCTAAAACAAAAAGAAAATGCTTTTTAGTGGCTGGATCTGGTTTTATCACATTCTGAATTGAACGTTGAAAATGAGCTTTTCAGAGCCAGCAGAGGTCAAAATAAGCAGTAATGCAAACTCAGTCATAGACATAGATTTTCACTTGCAACTTTCTTAAACATATTTAACAGTGCATGAAATGTTGTCTAAAACAAAAAGAATGATGCATTTTAGTGGCTGGATCTGGTTTTATCACATTCTGAATTGAACGTTGAAAATGAGCTTTTTTAGAGCCAGCAGAGGTAAAATAAGCAGTAATGCAAACTCAGTCATAGACAAAGATTTTCACTTGCAACTTGCTTTAACATGTTTAACAGTGCATGGAATGTTGTCTAAAACAAAAATAAAATGCTTTTTTGTGGCTGGATCTGCTTTATCAAATTCTGAATTGAACGTTGAAAATGAGCTTTTCAGAGCCAGCAGAGGTCAAAATAAGCAGTAATGCAAACTCAGTCATAGACATAGATTTTCACTTGCAACTTGCTTTAACATGTTTACAGTGCATGAAATGTTGTCTAAAACAAAAAGAATGATGCATTTTAGTAGCTGGATCTGGTTTTATCACATTCTGAATTGAACGTTGAAAATGAGCTTTTCAGAGCCAGCAGAGGTCAAAATAAGCAGTAATGCAAACTCAGTCATAGACATAGATTTTCACTTGCAACTTGCTTTAACATGTTTACCAGTGCATGGAATGTTGTCTAAAACAAAAAGAACGATGCATTTTAGTAGCTGGATCTGGTTTTATCACATTCTGAATTGAACGTTGAAAATGAGCTTTTCAGAACCAGCAGAGGTCAAAATAAGCAGTAATGCAAGCTCAGTCATAGACATAGATTTTCACTTGCAACTTGCTTTAACATGTTTAACAGTGCATGAAATGTTGTCTAAAACCAAAAGAAAATGCTTTTTAGTGGCTGGATCTGGTTTTATCACATTCTGAATTGAACGTTGAACATGAGCTTTTCAGAGCCAGCAGAGGTCAAAATAAGCAGTAATGCAAATTCAGTCTTAGAAATAGATTTTCACTTGCAACTTTCTTAAACATATTTAACAGTGCATGAAATGTTGTCTAAAACAAAAAGAATGATGCATTTTAGTAGCTGGATCTGGTTTTATCACATTCTGAATTGAACGTTGAAAATGAGCTTCTCAGAGCCAGCAGAGGTCAAAATAAGCAGTAATGCAAACTCAGTCATAGACATAGATTTTCACTTGCAACTTTCTTAAACATATTTAACAGTGCAAGAAATGTTGTCTAAAACAAAAAGAATGATGCATTTTAGTGGCTGGATCTGGTTTTATCACATTCTGAATTGAACGTTAAAAATGAGCTTTTCAGAGCCAGCAGAGGTCAAAATAAGCAGTAATGCAAACTCAGTCAGAGACATAGATTTTCACTTGCAACTTTCTTAAACATATTTAACAGTGCATGAAATGTTGTCTAAAACAAAAAGAATAATGCATTTTAGTAGCTGGATCTGGTTTTATCACATTCTGAATTGAACGTTGAAAATGAGCTTTTCAGAGCCAGCAGAGGTCAAAATAAGCAGTAATGCAAACTCAGTCATAGACATAGATTTTCACTTGCAACTTGCTTTAACATATTTAACAGTGCATGAAATGTTGTCTAAAACAAAAAGAAATTGCTTTTTAGTGGCTGGATCTGGTTTTATCACATTCTGAATTGAACGTTGAAAATGAGCTTTTCAGAGCCAGCAGAGGTCAAAATAAGCAGTAATGCAAACTCAGTCATAGACATAGATTTTCACTTGCAACTTTCTTAAACATATTTAACAGTGCAAGAAATGTTGTCTAAAACAAAAAGAATGATGCCTTTTAGTGGCTGGATCTGGTTTTATCACATTCTGAATTGAACGTTAAAAATGAGCTTTTCAGAGCCAGCAGAAGTCAAAATAAGCAGTAATGCAAACTCAGTCAGAGACATAGATTTTCACTTGCAACTTTCTTAAACATATTTAACAGTGCATGAAATGTTGTCTAAAACAAAAAGAATGATGCATTTTAGTAGCTGGATCTGGTTTTATCACATTCTGAATTGAACGTTGAAAATGAGCTTTTCAGAGCCAGCAGAGGTCAAAATAAGCAGTAATGCAAACTCAGTCATAGACATAGATTTTCACTTGCAACTTTCTTAAACATATTTAACAGTGCAAGAAATGTTGTCTAAAACAAAAAGAATGATGCATTTTAGTGGCTGGATCTGGTTTTATCACATTCTGAACTGAACGTTGAAAATGAGCTTTTCAGAGCCAGCAGAGGTCAAAATAAGCAGTAATGCAAACTCAGTCATAGACATAGATTTTCACTTGCAACTTGCTTTAACATATTTAACAGTGCATGAAATGTTGTCTAAAACAAAAAGAAAATGCTTTTTAGTGGCTGGATCTGGTTTTATCACATTCTGAATTGAACGTTGAAAATGAGCTTTTCAGAGCCAGCAGAGGTCAAAATAAGCAGTAATGCAAACTCAGTCATAGACATAGATTTTCACTTGCAACTTTCTTAAACATATTTAACAGTGCATGAAATGTTGTCTAAAACAAAAAGAATGATGCATTTTAGTGGCTGGATCTGGTTTTATCACATTCTGAATTGAACGTTGAAAATGAGCTTTTCAGAGCCAGCAGAGGTCAAAATAAGCAGTAATGCAAACTCAGTCAGAGACATAGATTTTCACTTGCAACTTGCTTTAACATGTTTAACAGTGCATGAAATGTTGTCTAAAACAAAAAGAATGATGCATTTTAGTAGCTGGATCTGGTTTTATCACATTCTGAATTGAACGTTGAAAATGAGCTTTTCAGAGCCAGCAGAGGTCAAAATAAGCAGTAATGCAAACTCAGTCATAGACATAGATTTTCACTTGCAACTTGCTTTAACATATTTAACAGTGCATGAAATGTTGTCTAAAACAAAAAGAAAATGCTTTTTAGTGGCTGGATCTGGTTTTATCACATTCTGAATTGAACGTTGAAAATGAGCTTTTCAGAGCCAGCAGAGGTCAAAATAAGCAGTAATGCAAACTCAGTCATAGACATAGATTTTCACTTGCAACTTTTCTAAACATATTTAACAGTGCATGAAATGTTGTCTAAAACAAAAAGAATTATGCATTTTAGTGGCTGAATCTGGTTTTATCACATTCTGAATTGAACGTTGAAAATGAGCTTTTTTAGAGCCAGCAGAGGTCAAAATAAGCAGTAATGCAAACTCAGTCATAGACATAGATTTTCACTTGCAACTTGCTTTAACATGTTTAACAGTGCATGGAATGTTGTCTAAAACAAAAATTAAATGCTTTTTTGTGGCTGGATCTGGTTTTATCAAATTTTGAATTGAACGTTGAAAATGAGCTTTTCAGAGCCAGCAGAGGTCAAAATAAGCAGTAATGCAAACTCAGTCATAGACATAGATTTTCACTTGCAACTTGCTTTAACATGTTTACAGTGCATGAAATGTTGTCTAAAACAAAAAGAATGATGCATTTTAGTAGCTGGATCTGGTTTTATCACATTCTGAATTGAACGTTGAAAATGAGCTTTTCAGAGCCAGCAGAGGTCAAAATAAGCAGTAATGCAAACTCAGTCATAGACATAGATTTTCACTTGCAACTTTCTTAAACATGTTTACAGTGCATGAAATGTTGTCTAAAACAAAAAGAATGATGCATTTTAGTAGCTGGATCTGGTTTTATCACATTCTGAATTGAACGTTGAACATGAGCTTTTCAGAGCCAGCAGAGGTCAAAATAAGCAGTAATGCAAACTCAGTCATAGACATAGATTTTCACTTGCAACTTTCTTAAACATATTTAACAGTGCAAGAAATGTTGTCTAAAACAAAAAGAATGATGCATTTTAGTAGCTGGATCTGGTTTTATCACATTCTGAATTGAACGTTGAAAATGAGCTTCTCAGAGCCAGCAGAGGTCAAAATAAGCAGTAATGCAAACTCAGTCAGAGACATAGATTTTCACTTGCAACTTGCTTTAACATGTTTAACAGTGCATGAAATGTTGTCTAAAACAAAAAGAATGATGCATTTTAGTAGCTGGATCTGGTTTTATCACATTCTGAATTGAACGTTGAAAATGAGCTTTTCAGAGCCAGCAGAGGTCAAAATAAGCAGTAATGAAAACTCAGTCATAGACATAGATTTTCACTTGCAACTTGCTTTAACATATTTAACAGTGCATGAAATGTTGTCTAAAACAAAAAGAAAACGCTTTTTAGTGGCTGGATCTGGTTTTATCACATTCTGAATTGAACGTTGAAAATGAGCTTTTCAGAGCCAGCAGAGGTCAAAATAAGCAGTAATGCAAACTCAGTCATAGACATAGATTTTCACTTGCAACTTTCTTAAACATATTTAACAGTGCATGAAATGTTGTCTAAAACAAAAAGAATGATGCATTTTAGTGGCTGGATCTGGTTTTATCACATTCTGAATTGAACGTTGAAAATGAGCTTTTCAGAGCCAGCAGAGGTCAAAATAAGCAGTAATGCAAACTCAGTCAGAGACATAGATTTTCACTTGCAACTTGCTTTAACATGTTTAACAGTGCAAGAAATGTTGTCTAAAACAAAAAGAATGATGCATTTTAGTAGCTGGATCTGGTTTTATCAAATTCTGAATTGAACGTTGAAAATGAGCTTTTCAGAGCCAGCAGAGGTCAAAATAAGCAGTAATGCAAACTCAGTCATAGACATAGATTTTCACTTGCAACTTGCTTTAACATGTTTACAGTGCATGAAATGTTGTCTAAAACAAAAAGAATGATGCATTTTAGTAGCTGGATCTGGTTTTATCACATTCTGAATTGAACGTTGAAAATGAGCTTTTCAGAGCCAGCAGAGGTCAAAATAAGCAGTAATGCAAACTCAGTCATAGACATAGATTTTCACTTGCAACTTTCTTAAACATGTTTACAGTGCATGAAATGTTGTCTAAAACAAAAAGAATGATGCATTTTAGTAGCTGGATCTGGTTTTATCACATTCTGAATTGAACGTTGAACATGAGCTTTTCAGAGCCAGCAGAGGTCAAAATAAGCAGTAATGCAAACTCAGTCAGAGACATAGATTTTCACTTGCAACTTGCTTTAACATGTTTAACAGTGCATGAAATGTTGTCTAAAACAAAAAGAATGATGCATTTTAGTAGCTGGATCTGGTTTTATCACATTCTGAATTGAACGTTGAAAATGAGCTTTTCAGAGCCAGCAGAGGTCAAAATAAGCAGTAATGCAAACTCAGTCATAGACATAGATTTTCACTTGCAACTTGCTTTAACATATTTAACAGTGCATGAAATGTTGTCTAAAACAAAAAGAAAATGCTTTTTAGTGGCTGGATCTGGTTTTATCACATTCTGAATTGAACGTTGAAAATGAGCTTTTCAGAGCCAGCAGAGGTCAAAATAAGCAGTAATGCAAACTCAGTCATAGACATAGATTTTCACTTGCAACTTTCTTAAACATATTTAACAGTGCATGAAATGTTGTCTAAAACAAAAAGAATGATGCATTTTAGTGGCTGGATCTGGTTTTATCACATTCTGAATTGAACGTTGAAAATGAGCTTTTCAGAGCCAGCAGAGGTCAAAATAAGCAGTAATGCAAACTCAGTCAGAGACATAGATTTTCACTTGCAACTTGCTTTAACATGTTTAACAGTGCAAGAAATGTTGTCTAAAACAAAAAGAATGATACATTTTAGTAGCTGGATCTGGTTTTATCACATTCTGAATTGAACGTTGACAATGAGCTTTTCAGAGCCAGCAGAGGTCAAAATAAGCAGTAATGCAAACTCAGTCAGAGACATAGATTTTCACTTGCAACTTGCTTTAACATGTTTAACAGTGCATGAAATGTTGTCTAAAACAAAAAGAATGATGCATTTTAGTAGCTGGATCTGGTTTTATCACATTCTGAATTGAACGTTGAAAATGAGCTTTTCAGAGCCAGCAGAGGTCAAAATAAGCAGTAATGCAAACTCAGTCATAGACATAGATTTTCACTTGCAACTTGCTTTAACATATTTAACAGTGCATGAAATGTTGTCTAAAACAAAAAGAAAATGCTTTTTAGTGGCTGGATCTGGTTTTATCACATTCTGAATTGAACGTTGAAAATGAGCTTTTCAGAGCCAGCAGAGGTCAAAATAAGCAGTAATGCAAACTCAGTCATAGACATAGATTTTCACTTGCAACTTTCTTAAACATATTTAACAGTGCATGAAATGTTGTCTAAAACAAAAAGAATGATGCATTTTAGTGGCTGGATCTGGTTTTATCACATTCTGAATTGAACGTTAAAAATGAGCTTTTTTAGAGCCAGCAGAGGTAAAATAAGCAGTAATGCAAACTCAGTCATAGACATAGATTTTCACTTGCAACTTGCTTTAACATGTTTAACAGTGCATGGAATGTTGTCTAAAACAAAAATAAAATGCTTTTTTGTGGCTGGATCTGGTTTTATCAAATTCTGAATTGAACGTTGAAAATGAGCTTTTCAGAGCCAGCAGAGGTCAAATGATGCATTTTAGTGGCTGGATCTGGTTTTATCACATTCTGAATTGAACGTTGAAAATGAGCTTTTTTAGAGCCAGCAGAGGTAAAATAAGCAGTAATGCAAACTCAGTCATAGACATAGATTTTCACTTGCAACTTGCTTTAACATGTTTAACAGTGCATGGAATGTTGTCTAAAACAAAAATAAAATGCTTTTTTGTGGCTGGATCTGGTTTTATCAAATTCAGAATTGAACGTTGAAAATGAGCTTTTCAGAGCCAGCAGAGGTCAAAATAAGCAGTAATGCAAACTCAGTCATAGACATAGATTTCCACTTGCAACTTGCTTTAACATGTTTACAGTGCATGAAATGTTGTCTAAAACAAAAAGAATGATGCATTTTAGTAGCTGGATCTGGTTTTATCACATTCTGAATTGAACGTTGAAAATGAGCTTTTCAGAGCCAGCAGAGGTCAAAATAAGCAGTAATGCAAACTCAGTCATAGACATAGATTTTCACTTGCAACTTGCTTTAACATGTTTAACAGTGCATGAAATGTTGTCTAAAACAAAAAGAAAATGCTTTTTAGTGGCTGGATCTGGTTTTATCACATTCTGAATTGAACGTTGAAAATGAGCTTTTCAGAGCCAGCAGAGGTCAAAATAAGCAGTAATGCAAATTCAGTCATAGAAATAGATTTTCACTTGCAACTTTCTTAAACATATTTAACAGTGCATGAAATGTTGTCTAAAACAAAAAGAATGATGCATTTTAGTGGCTGGATCTGGTTTTATCACATTCTGAATTGAACGTTGAAAATGAGCTTTTCAGAGCCAGCAGAGGTCAAAATAAGCAGTAATGCAAACTCAGTCATAGACATAGATTTTCACTTGCAACTTTCTTAAACATATTTAACAATGCAAGAAATGTTGTCTAAAACAAAAAGAATGATGCATTTTAGAGGCTGGATCTGGTTTTATCACATTCTGAATTGAACGTTGAAAATGAGCTTTTCAGAGCCAGCAGAGG
The DNA here is from genome assembly GCF_052040795.2 of Danio rerio. Lineage (NCBI taxonomy): Eukaryota > Metazoa > Chordata > Actinopteri > Cypriniformes > Danionidae > Danio > Danio rerio. Next base: position 14,748,524 of record NC_141034.1, on the reverse strand, counting down.
TCAAAATAAGCAGTAATGCAAACTCAGTCATAGACATAGATTTTCACTTGCAACTTTCTTAAACATATTTAACAGTGCATGAAATGTTGTCTAAAACAAAAAGAATGATGCATTTTAGTGGCTGGATCTGGTTTTATCACATTCTGAATTGAACGTTGAAAATGAGCTTTTCAGAGCCAGCAGAGGTCAAAATAAGCAGTAATGCAAACTCAGTCATAGACATAGATTTTCACTTGCAACTTTCTTAAACATGTTTACAGTGCATGAAATGTTGTCTAAAACAAAAAGAATGATGCATTTTAGTAGCTGGATCTGGTTTTATCACATTCTGAATTGAACGTTGAACATGAGCTTTTCAGAGCCAGCAGAGGTCAAAATAAGCAGTAATGCAAACTCAGTCATAGACATAGATTTTCACTTGCAACTTTCTTAAACATATTTAACAGTGCAAGAAATGTTGTCTAAAACAAAAAGAATGATGCATTTTAGTAGCTGGATCTGGTTTTATCACATTCTGAATTGAACGTTGAAAATGAGCTTCTCAGAGCCAGCAGAGGTCAAAATAAGCAGTAATGCAAACTCAGTCAGAGACATAGATTTTCACTTGCAACTTGCTTTAACATGTTTAACAGTGCATGAAATGTTGTCTAAAACAAAAAGAATGATGCATTTTAGTAGCTGGATCTGGTTTTATCACATTCTGAATTGAACGTTGAAAATGAGCTTTTCAGAGCCAGCAGAGGTCAAAATAAGCAGTAATGCAAACTCAGTCATAGACATAGATTTTCACTTGCAACTTGCTTTAACATATTTAACAGTGCATGAAATGTTGTCTAAAACAAAAAGAAAACGCTTTTTAGTGGCTGGATCTGGTTTTATCACATTCTGAATTGAACGTTGAAAATGAGCTTTTCAGAGCCAGCAGAGGTCAAAATAAGCAGTAATGCAAACTCAGTCATAGACATAGATTTTCACTTGCAACTTTCTTAAACATATTTAACAGTGCATGAAATGTTGTCTAAAACAAAAAGAATGATGCATTTTAGTGGCTGGATCTGGTTTTATCACATTCTGAATTGAACGTTGAAAATGAGCTTTTCAGAGCCAGCAGAGGTCAAAATAAGCAGTAATGCAAACTCAGTCATAGACATAGATTTTCACTTGCAACTTGCTTTAACATGTTTACAGTGCATGAAATGTTGTCTAAAACAAAAAGAATGATGCATTTTAGTAGCTGGATCTGGTTTTATCACATTCTGAATTGAACGTTGAAAATGAGCTTTTCAGAGCCAGCAGAGGTCAAAATAAGCAGTAATGCAAACTCAGTCATAGACATAGATTTTCACTTGCAACTTTCTTAAACATGTTTACAGTGCATGAAATGTTGTCTAAAACAAAAAGAATGATGCATTTTAGTAGCTGGATCTGGTTTTATCACATTCTGAATTGAACGTTGAACATGAGCTTTTCAGAGCCAGCAGAGGTCAAAATAAGCAGTAATGCAAACTCAGTCAGAGACATAGATTTTCACTTGCAACTTGCTTTAACATGTTTAACAGTGCATGAAATGTTGTCTAAAACAAAAAGAATGATGCATTTTAGTAGCTGGATCTGGTTTTATCACATTCTGAATTGAACGTTGAAAATGAGCTTTTCAGAGCCAGCAGAGGTCAAAATAAGCAGTAATGCAAACTCAGTCAGAGACATAGATTTTCACTTGCAACTTGCTTTAACATATTTAACAGTGCATGAAATGTTGTCTAAAACAAAAAGAAAATGCTTTTTAGTGGCTGGATCTGGTTTTATCACATTCTGAATTGAACGTTGAAAATGAGCTTTTCAGAGCCAGCAGAGGTCAAAATAAGCAGTAATGCAAACTCAGTCATAGACATAGATTTTCACTTGCAACTTTCTTAAACATATTTAACAGTGCATGAAATGTTGTCTAAAACAAAAAGAATGATGCATTTTAGTGGCTGGATCTGGTTTTATCACATTCTGAATTGAACGTTGAAAATGAGCTTTTCAGAGCCAGCAGAGGTCAAAATAAGCAGTAATGCAAACTCAGTCAGAGACATAGATTTTCACTTGCAACTTGCTTTAACATGTTTAACAGTGCAAGAAATGTTGTCTAAAACAAAAAGAATGATACATTTTAGTAGCTGGATCTGGTTTTATCACATTCTGAATTGAACGTTGACAATGAGCTTTTCAGAGCCAGCAGAGGTCAAAATAAGCAGTAATGCAAACTCAGTCAGAGACATAGATTTTCACTTGCAACTTGCTTTAACATGTTTAACAGTGCATGAAATGTTGTCTAAAACAAAAAGAATGATGCATTTTAGTAGCTGGATCTGGTTTTATCACATTCTGAATTGAACGTTGAAAATGAGCTTTTCAGAGCCAGCAGAGGTCAAAATAAGCAGTAATGCAAACTCAGTCATAGACATAGATTTTCACTTGCAACTTGCTTTAACATATTTAACAGTGCATGAAATGTTGTCTAAAACAAAAAGAAAATGCTTTTTAGTGGCTGGATCTGGTTTTATCACATTCTGAATTGAACGTTGAAAATGAGCTTTTCAGAGCCAGCAGAGGTCAAAATAAGCAGTAATGCAAACTCAGTCATAGACATAGATTTTCACTTGCAACTTTCTTAAACATATTTAACAGTGCATGAAATGTTGTCTAAAACAAAAAGAATGATGCATTTTAGTGGCTGGATCTGGTTTTATCACATTCTGAATTGAACGTTAAAAATGAGCTTTTTTAGAGCCAGCAGAGGTAAAATAAGCAGTAATGCAAACTCAGTCATAGACATAGATTTTCACTTGCAACTTGCTTTAACATGTTTAACAGTGCATGGAATGTTGTCTAAAACAAAAATAAAATGCTTTTTTGTGGCTGGATCTGGTTTTATCAAATTCTGAATTGAACGTTGAAAATGAGCTTTTCAGAGCCAGCAGAGGTCAAATGATGCATTTTAGTGGCTGGATCTGGTTTTATCACATTCTGAATTGAACGTTGAAAATGAGCTTTTTTAGAGCCAGCAGAGGTAAAATAAGCAGTAATGCAAACTCAGTCATAGACATAGATTTTCACTTGCAACTTGCTTTAACATGTTTAACAGTGCATGGAATGTTGTCTAAAACAAAAATAAAATGCTTTTTTGTGGCTGGATCTGGTTTTATCAAATTCAGAATTGAACGTTGAAAATGAGCTTTTCAGAGCCAGCAGAGGTCAAAATAAGCAGTAATGCAAACTCAGTCATAGACATAGATTTCCACTTGCATCTTGCTTTAACATGTTTACAGTGCATGAAATGTTGTCTAAAACAAAAAGAATGATGCATTTTAGTAGCTGGATCTGGTTTTATCACATTCTGAATTGAACGTTGAAAATGAGCTTTTCAGAGCCAGCAGAGGTCAAAATAAGCAGTAATGCAAACTCAGTCAGAGACATAGATTTTCACTTGCAACTTTCTTAAACATATTTAAAAGTGCATGAAATGTTGTCTAAAACAAAAAGAATGATGCATTTTAGTAGCTGGATCTGGTTTTATCACATTCTGAATTGAACGTTGAAAATGAGCTTTTCAGAGCCAGCAGAGGTCAAAATAAGCAGTAATGCAAACTCAGTCATAGACATAGATTTTCACTTGCAACTTGCTTTAACATATTTAACAGTGCATGAAATGTTGTCTAAAACAAAAAGAAATTGCTTTTTAGTGGCTGGATCTGGTTTTATCACATTCTGAATTGAACGTTGAAAATGAGCTTTTCAGAGCCAGCAGAGGTCAAAATAAGCAGTAATGCAAACTCAGTCATAGACATAGATTTTCACTTGCAACTTTCTTAAACATATTTAACAGTGCAAGAAATGTTGTCTAAAACAAAAAGAATGATGCCTTTTAGTGGCTGGATCTGGTTTTATCACATTCTGAATTGAACGTTGAAAATGAGCTTTTCAGAGCCAGCAGAGGTCAAAATAAGCAGTAATGCAAACTCAGTCAGAGACATAGATTTTCACTTGCAACTTGCTTTAACATGTTTAACAGTGCAAGAAATGTTGTCTAAAACAAAAAGAATGATACATTTTAGTAGCTGGATCTGGTTTTATCACATTCTGAATTGAACGTTGACAATGAGCTTTTCAGAGCCAGCAGAGGTCAAAATAAGCAGTAATGCAAACTCAGTCAGAGACATAGATTTTCACTTGCAACTTGCTTTAACATGTTTAACAGTGCATGAAATGTTGTCTAAAACAAAAAGAATGATGCATTTTAGTAGCTGGATCTGGTTTTATCACATTCTGAATTGAACGTTGAAAATGAGCTTTTCAGAGCCAGCAGAGGTCAAAATAAGCAGTAATGCAAACTCAGTCATAGACATAGATTTTCACTTGCAACTTGCTTTAACATATTTAACAGTGCATGAAATGTTGTCTAAAACAAAAAGAAAATGCTTTTTAGTGGCTGGATCTGGTTTTATCACATTCTGAATTGAACGTTGAAAATGAGCTTTTCAGAGCCAGCAGAGGTCAAAATAAGCAGTAATGCAAACTCAGTCATAGACATAGATTTTCACTTGCAACTTTCTTAAACATATTTAACAGTGCATGAAATGTTGTCTAAAACAAAAAGAATGATGCATTTTAGTGGCTGGATCTGGTTTTATCACATTCTGAATTGAACGTTAAAAATGAGCTTTTTTAGAGCCAGCAGAGGTAAAATAAGCAGTAATGCAAACTCAGTCATAGACATAGATTTTCACTTGCAACTTGCTTTAACATGTTTAACAGTGCATGGAATGTTGTCTAAAACAAAAATAAAATGCTTTTTTGTGGCTGGATCTGGTTTTATCAAATTCTGAATTGAACGTTGAAAATGAGCTTTTCAGAGCCAGCAGAGGTCAAATGATGCATTTTAGTGGCTGGATCTGGTTTTATCACATTCTGAATTGAACGTTGAAAATGAGCTTTTTTAGAGCCAGCAGAGGTAAAATAAGCAGTAATGCAAACTCAGTCATAGACATAGATTTTCACTTGCAACTTGCTTTAACATGTTTAACAGTGCATGGAATGTTGTCTAAAACAAAAATAAAATGCTTTTTTGTGGCTGGATCTGGTTTTATCAAATTCAGAATTGAACGTTGAAAATGAGCTTTTCAGAGCCAGCAGAGGTCAAAATAAGCAGTAATGCAAACTCAGTCATAGACATAGATTTCCACTTGCAACTTGCTTTAACATGTTTACAGTGCATGAAATGTTGTCTAAAACAAAAAGAATGATGCATTTTAGTAGCTGGATCTGGTTTTATCACATTCTGAATTGAACGTTGAAAATGAGCTTTTCAGAGCCAGCAGAGGTCAAAATAAGCAGTAATGCAAACTCAGTCATAGACATAGATTTTCACTTGCAACTTGCTTTAACATGTTTAACAGTGCATGAAATGTTGTCTAAAACAAAAAGAAAATGCTTTTTAGTGGCTGGATCTGGTTTTATCACATTCTGAATTGAACGTTGAAAATGAGCTTTTCAGAGCCAGCAGAGGTCAAAATAAGCAGTAATGCAAATTCAGTCATAGAAATAGATTTTCACTTGCAACTTTCTTAAACATATTTAACAGTGCATGAAATGTTGTCTAAAACAAAAAGAATGATGCATTTTAGTGGCTGGATCTGGTTTTATCACATTCTGAATTGAACGTTGAAAATGAGCTTTTCAGAGCCAGCAGAGGTCAAAATAAGCAGTAATGCAAACTCAGTCATAGACATAGATTTTCACTTGCAACTTTCTTAAACATATTTAACAATGCAAGAAATGTTGTCTAAAACAAAAAGAATGATGCATTTTAGAGGCTGGATCTGGTTTTATCACATTCTGAATTGAACGTTGAAAATGAGCTTTTCAGAGCCAGCAGAGGTCAAAATAAGCAGTAATGCAAACTCAGTCATAGACATAGATTTTCACTTGCAACTTTCTTAAACATATTTAACAGTGCATGAAATGTTGTCTAAAACAAAAAGAATGATGCATTTTAGTGGCTGGATCTGGTTTTATCACATTCTGAATTGAACGTTGAAAATGAGCTTTTCAGAGCCAGCAGAGGTCAAAATAAGCAGTAATGCAAACTCAGTCATAGACATAGATTTTCACTTGCAACTTTCTTAAACATGTTTACAGTGCATGAAATGTTGTCTAAAACAAAAAGAATGATGCATTTTAGTAGCTGGATCTGGTTTTATCACATTCTGAATTGAACGTTGAACATGAGCTTTTCAGAGCCAGCAGAGGTCAAAATAAGCAGTAATGCAAACTCAGTCATAGACATAGATTTTCACTTGCAACTTTCTTAAACATATTTAACAGTGCAAGAAATGTTGTCTAAAACAAAAAGAATGATGCATTTTAGTAGCTGGATCTGGTTTTATCACATTCTGAATTGAACGTTGAAAATGAGCTTCTCAGAGCCAGCAGAGGTCAAAATAAGCAGTAATGCAAACTCAGTCAGAGACATAGATTTTCACTTGCAACTTGCTTTAACATGTTTAACAGTGCATGAAATGTTGTCTAAAACAAAAAGAATGATGCATTTTAGTAGCTGGATCTGGTTTTATCACATTCTGAATTGAACGTTGAAAATGAGCTTTTCAGAGCCAGCAGAGGTCAAAATAAGCAGTAATGCAAACTCAGTCATAGACATAGATTTTCACTTGCAACTTGCTTTAACATATTTAACAGTGCATGAAATGTTGTCTAAAACAAAAAGAAAACGCTTTTTAGTGGCTGGATCTGGTTTTATCACATTCTGAATTGAACGTTGAAAATGAGCTTTTCAGAGCCAGCAGAGGTCAAAATAAGCAGTAATGCAAACTCAGTCATAGACATAGATTTTCACTTGCAACTTTCTTAAACATATTTAACAGTGCATGAAATGTTGTCTAAAACAAAAAGAATGATGCATTTTAGTGGCTGGATCTGGTTTTATCACATTCTGAATTGAACGTTGAAAATGAGCTTTTCAGAGCCAGCAGAGGTCAAAATAAGCAGTAATGCAAACTCAGTCAGAGACATAGATTTTCACTTGCAACTTGCTTTAACATGTTTAACAGTGCAAGAAATGTTGTCTAAAACAAAAAGAATGATGCATTTTAGTAGCTGGATCTGGTTTTATCAAATTCTGAATTGAACGTTGAAAATGAGCTTTTCAGAGCCAGCAGAGGTCAAAATAAGCAGTAATGCAAACTCAGTCATAGACATAGATTTTCACTTGCAACTTGCTTTAACATGTTTACAGTGCATGAAATGTTGTCTAAAACAAAAAGAATGATGCATTTTAGTAGCTGGATCTGGTTTTATCACATTCTGAATTGAACGTTGAAAATGAGCTTTTCAGAGCCAGCAGAGGTCAAAATAAGCAGTAATGCAAACTCAGTCATAGACATAGATTTTCACTTGCAACTTTCTTAAACATGTTTACAGTGCATGAAATGTTGTCTAAAACAAAAAGAATGATGCATTTTAGTAGCTGGATCTGGTTTTATCACATTCTGAATTGAACGTTGAACATGAGCTTTTCAGAGCCAGCAGAGGTCAAAATAAGCAGTAATGCAAACTCAGTCAGAGACATAGATTTTCACTTGCAACTTGCTTTAACATGTTTAACAGTGCATGAAATGTTGTCTAAAACAAAAAGAATGATGCATTTTAGTAGCTGGATCTGGTTTTATCACATTCTGAATTGAACGTTGAAAATGAGCTTTTCAGAGCCAGCAGAGGTCAAAATAAGCAGTAATGCAAACTCAGTCATAGACATAGATTTTCACTTGCAACTTGCTTTAACATATATAACAGTGCATGAAATGTTGTCTAAAACAAAAAGAAAATGCTTTTTAGTGGCTGGATCTGGTTTTATCACATTCTGAATTGAACGTTGAAAATGAGCTTTTCAGAGCCAGCAGAGGTCAAAATAAGCAGTAATGCAAACTCAGTCATAGACATAGATTTTCACTTGCAACTTTCTTAAACATATTTAACAGTGCATGAAATGTTGTCTAAAACAAAAAGAATGATGCATTTTAGTGGCTGGATCTGGTTTTATCACATTCTGAATTGAACGTTGAAAATGAGCTTTTCAGAGCCAGCAGAGGTCAAAATAAGCAGTAATGCAAACTCAGTCAGAGACATAGATTTTCACTTGCAACTTGCTTTAACATGTTTAACAGTGCAAGAAATGTTGTCTAAAACAAAAAGAATGATACATTTTAGTAGCTGGATCTGGTTTTATCACATTCTGAATTGAACGTTGACAATGAGCTTTTCAGAGCCAGCAGAGGTCAAAATAAGCAGTAATGCAAACTCAGTCAGAGACATAGATTTTCACTTGCAACTTGCTTTAACATGTTTAACAGTGCATGAAATGTTGTCTAAAACAAAAAGAATGATGCATTTTAGTAGCTGGATCTGGTTTTATCACATTCTGAATTGAACGTTGAAAATGAGCTTTTCAGAGCCAGCAGAGGTCAAAATAAGCAGTAATGCAAACTCAGTCATAGACATAGATTTTCACTTGCAACTTGCTTTAACATATTTAACAGTGCATGAAATGTTGTCTAAAACAAAAAGAAAATGCTTTTTAGTGGCTGGATCTGGTTTTATCACATTCTGAATTGAACGTTGAAAATGAGCTTTTCAGAGCCAGCAGAGGTCAAAATAAGCAGTAATGCAAACTCAGTCATAGACATAGATTTTCACTTGCAACTTTCTTAAACATATTTAACAGTGCATGAAATGTTGTCTAAAACAAAAAGAATGATGCATTTTAGTGGCTGGATCTGGTTTTATCACATTCTGAATTGAACGTTAAAAATGAGCTTTTTTAGAGCCAGCAGAGGTAAAATAAGCAGTAATGCAAACTCAGTCATAGACATAGATTTTCACTTGCAACTTGCTTTAACATGTTTAACAGTGCATGGAATGTTGTCTAAAACAAAAATAAAATGCTTTTTTGTGGCTGGATCTGGTTTTATCAAATTCTGAATTGAACGTTGAAAATGAGCTTTTCAGAGCCAGCAGAGGTCAAATGATGCATTTTAGTGGCTGGATCTGGTTTTATCACATTCTGAATTGAACGTTGAAAATGAGCTTTTTTAGAGCCAGCAGAGGTAAAATAAGCAGTAATGCAAACTCAGTCATAGACATAGATTTTCACTTGCAACTTGCTTTAACATGTTTAACAGTGCATGGAATGTTGTCTAAAACAAAAATAAAATGCTTTTTTGTGGCTGGATCTGGTTTTATCAAATTCAGAATTGAACGTTGAAAATGAGCTTTTCAGAGCCAGCAGAGGTCAAAATAAGCAGTAATGCAAACTCAGTCATAGACATAGATTTCCACTTGCAACTTGCTTTAACATGTTTACAGTGCATGAAATGTTGTCTAAAACAAAAAGAATGATGCATTTTAGTAGCTGGATCTGGTTTTATCACATTCTGAATTGAACGTTGAAAATGAGCTTTTCAGAGCCAGCAGAGGTCAAAATAAGCAGTAATGCAAACTCAGTCAGAGACATAGATTTTCACTTGCAACTTTCTTAAACATATTTAAAAGTGCATGAAATGTTGTCAAAAACAAAATGAATGATGCATTTTAGTAGCTGGATCTGGTTTTATCACATTCTGAATTGAACGTTGAAAATGAGCTTTTCAGAGCCAGCAGAGGTCAAAATAAGCAGTAATGCAAACTCAGTCATAGACATAGATTTTCACTTGCAACTTGCTTTAACATATTTAACAGTGCATGAAATGTTGTCTAAAACAAAAAGAAATTGCTTTTTAGTGGCTGGATCTGGTTTTATCACATTCTGAATTGAACGTTGAAAATGAGCTTTTCAGAGCCAGCAGAGGTCAAAATAAGCAGTAATGCAAACTCAGTCATAGACATAGATTTTCACTTGCAACTTTCTTAAACATATTTAACAGTGCAAGAAATGTTGTCTAAAACAAAAAGAATGATGCCTTTTAGTGGCTGGATCTGGTTTTATCACATTCTGAATTGAACGTTAAAAATGAGCTTTTCAGAGCCAGCAGAAGTCAAAATAAGCAGTAATGCAAACTCAGTCAGAGACATAGATTTTCACTTGCAACTTTCTTAAACATATTTAACAGTGCATGAAATGTTGTCTAAAACAAAAAGAATGATGCATTTTAGTAGCTGGATCTGGTTTTATCACATTCTGAATTGAACGTTGAAAATGAGCTTTTCAGAGCCAGCAGAGGTCAAAATAAGCAGTAATGCAAACTCAGTCATAGACATAGATTTTCACTTGCAACTTTCTTAAACATATTTAACAGTGCAAGAAATGTTGTCTAAAACAAAAAGAATGATGCATTTTAGTGGCTGGATCTGGTTTTATCACATTCTGAATTGAACGTTGAAAATGAGCTTTTCAGAGCCAGCAGAGGTCAAAATAAGCAGTAATGCAAACTCAGTCATAGACATAGATTTTCACTTGCAAGAGAGAATTATGATAGGGTACCTGTCAAAAAGTTTGATGGATTGTAGTCCCGCCCCTAAGGCGGGACTTCCGGTCTAAGCCCCGCCCCTTTTATATAAACTTTATAATTCCGGTAATTAGATTCTTATCGGTTTAATATAAAAAAATAATTCCGGTAATTAGATTTTTATCAGACTAGTTAAATTATTGATTCCGGTAATTAGATTTTTATCAGACTGAAATAAAATTATTATTATAATAATATCGGTAATTAAATTAATGTTATTAGAACCATTATTTTATATTTTTAGTTATTTGACTAAATTATATTATTATATTACAATATATTATATTATATTAGGTTATATAAAATTTATATTTTATTAAATAAAATTATGTATTGTATTATATTATATCATATTAAGTTATATTAAATCATTATTTTAACTTATATTATAATTATATCATGTTATATAATATTATTATATCATATTATTATAATATGTATATTTATATTAAATTTAATTATATTATATATCATTATTATTCTATTCTATTCTATTCTATTATATTATATAATTACATTATTATATTATATTATATTATATTATATTATATTATATTATATTATATTATATTATATTATATTATAATTAATAAACTATTAACATAAACATTTCTTTATGTTCATACCGATGTTTCCTCTGTGTGTCAGTCTGGGCCTGAGCGTGTGAGTGATGATAAGGAAAACTTTGAATAACATCCCGTCAACTGCTTGTGAAAGATAGATTTATATCAGATGTAGAATATGTATATCTGATTGTATGTGGTGGGTGTCTCCCACTAAATACTATATGTTGTTAGGTGATTAGAAAGTGTGTTGATATCTATATATCCACATCCAGTCAACTGTATGCATATGTATGTGTGTGTGTGTGTGTGTGTGTGTCTGTGTGTGTGTGTGTACGTGTGCGCGCACTCGAGCGAACTTGGGTCTGGCTTTGTATGTTTGAATACATGACACATTATTTACTAAATATGTTCATTAATAGGTTATGTTGTTTTTTTACATTATTACTACATTAATACATATTTAAAGACACACAAACATTTTAATGTATCTTTGTCTGACTATTAAATTCAAATATGTTTACAATATTTTTTTGTCGGCTTAGCCCCTTTATTAATCCGCGGTCGCCACAGCGGAATGAGTCGCTAACTTATCCAGCAAGTTTTTACGCAGCGGACCCCCTTCCAGCCGCAACCCATCTCTGGGAAAATGTTTACAATATTAATCCAGTAAATAACACATCTTAATCTTTATTGACAATAAATTGTCACACCTTTTAAAACAACGTTATCTAAAATGTAATATTCTAAAATGTTGAAAAACACAGATGTAAATTCAAGTTGTCTTTATAATTAATGAAAACTTTTATTATGAAAAACAATTTGAAATGAAAGTTTTTCCTTTGACTAACATGTTTTCAATTTATTTACATGCATGACCTGTAATTTATGGCACACATTGTAATACAGTTAATCCAAAGCCTAATGTTTTGAGCACTGGTCATCACTGATGTTGGTTTAAAAAATCAACATAAAATATTTACTAAAAAGGACTTATCACTCTTTAGACATTATTGTTATTTCTGTTTCAAAAGATAAATAAAATGTAATTTTATTACAATAAATTGTAGTAATTGCATTACTAGACAACTTAGTTACTGAATTTTAAATTCAAACTGTTTTTAATTCATTGCAAATACTTGATCATATAAAGAGAAATATGTATATTATTCAGAATAATGGAATAACACTGATATTTATTTTAAGAAAAATTGGCTCTCAGTTTATCTAAAAACAGTACAGCTCCAGCCCTTAGTTAAATCTACTTAATGTTTTATAGTAAAATTTTCTAGTTTAACTACTGAACACTATTTACATGTTCATACAATAGTGGCAAATCTAGTAAGTTTACAAATTTGTCAAAATTAGTCAAGTTTACAAATAGTTCTTGAAAGTAGACTGATTACTTTTTTACAGGGTAAATGATGCTTTTCTTCTACAAATACACTTAATCAAGATTTTTGTCACTACACGCAATTTGTTGGGAGTGTATATGTTTCTTTAAACAATGTTTTTTTTTACTGCCAAACACATTTTCAAATGATCAAACTAAAATCTAACGGAATGTTTTTTCACTCTGAATATAAAAGCTTTATCTGTGCATTTCACTTGGAAAAGTGATGTTTAAAATACTATTCATTAAACTTACTGCATGACTGGAGTTTTATTTTTACAAACCAATAGCATTGACCTAATTCAAGCTTTTGATTTTCCACTCTGTAGCAGTTTTTCAACACAAAATGTAAACGTTTTATGCATGTGCTAAAAATCTGTAATTTTGCACCACTGTCAGAGTTTGTATGTAACAAAGCATACATGTTTTTAAAACTGTCAGTTTTCAAAAGTTACTTAACGTTGTCCCCTTTCTTCTGGAGTTTTTAGGAACAACGATGTTACATTTGGAGGGAAAGAAAAAAAAAAGTGATGTTTTGAAATACATTGGTTACACCAATATGGTGTAATGGTTAGAATTTCTGGGTTTCATCCAGACGGCCAGGGCTCAACGCCTGATTTTTTAATGCTTTTTAACCTCTAAAGTGTCCCAAGTAACATTAATAACAACACTTAGCCACAATTATTTGTATCGTAGTTGAATGCTATACTCAATACTGCCAGCAAAACACAATAATAACAAAGAGTAAACACTTTTTTTATTTTAAGTATACTTTGCAGTAAACTTTAATCCATTAGTAAGTTTATTTTATCAACCTTCTGATGCAGAATGTTTTGAAACATTTAATTATGTTTTTATGACCACGGGGATCTCACCAAAATATTTGACCTAATTGAAGTAATCAGTGCTGCAGTTTTTAAACACAAAATGTCTTTGCAAACTTTTTTGCGTATGTGTTAAAAGTCTAATTTTACACAACTCTTATAGCGTCCGTTACAATGCATACAGTAAATGTCACAATAACCATTTCTACTGCCAATTATCTTTTGGTGTCTAATTCTTCACAATATTTTTTTCACGAGAACTATGAATCTACAAAGGCAAGGCAAGACAAGGCAAGTTTATTTCTATAGCACATTTCATACACAGTGGTAATTCAAAGTGCTTTACATGAACAGGAATAAAAGAGACAAGTATAAGAAAAATAAAAACAAATAATGAAAAATATAAAAAATGATAAAAACAGATCAAATGTGTTAAAACAAGTTATAAAAGAATGAAAAAGAAGAGAAAAACATAATAGTGCGATCTGTCAATAGTGCGATCTGTCTACAAAACTAAAAGAATAGTTGCCACTAAATCTACATTAATATCTTGTTCAACAGTGTCTAATGTACTGTGTATTAAAAATGTATTCTTTTGAACTGTCATGAAAGTTTGAGTTTAGAATGTTTTGGTTTTAAACCAGAGACAACCAACAATATTATGTATACCTTTTGTTCAAATACTTTTTCAAATGAAAGATAAATTCTGAAATTGTATGTCAGTGCATCTTTAAAACTAAATTGGGCAAAAAAAATTTAGGTTGTCTTTCTAAACTGACTACAAAACCGTTATACATGAGCACTGGGTATTATTGGGTTGACTTAAACGTTAACCAATTTTAATAAATGTTCTACATTTTATACATTTGCTTTAAACAAGTGACCAGTCCTTGACACACTATGCAACATTCTAATTTTCTAAATATTTAAATATACATTTGGCATAAATACAGGGCTTTAATCAGTTTCGACAATGTTTCTATGATTTGTTTCACACCATCATGTTTTGCACCTAGCTCAATTTTTAACTTTTTTACAGGAAAGGCATAGACACTTGAGTTGATAAACTTTTATTTCAAGTAAATATACACTGAAATAGAGAAGTACATAATGAACAAACATGGATTGCATTACAATAATAAAGACAAATTAACTAAGAAAAAAAAATACATATATACAGTCATACATTGAAGAAAAAACAGGGTACACCAGAACAATAAAGACATTACTGATTATTACCAAACAACAAAGAAATGCTGCTAAAAGCATTCTGTCATGTTCTAGTATGTGGCTGGTCATAACTTCCACAATCTCAGCAATATTTGTTATTTTGTTTTGTGAAACCAGTGACACACAAATATCTATTATATATGTAGACATAAACAGAACCTGCGTTACCCCAGCTCATCACTCAATTCAGTCAGCACCTTCAGAATTTTTGTAATGGTGGCACAGACAGCACCATTGCTATGAAAACACAGGTGTGTCAAATGATTTATCGTATCGGCCCATGAGTTTAAGGTCCCTCTCACAACGTCCATTTCTCTCTTGAGATTTTTCACACGTTTGCCATCTCCTGTACAATCATGTTTAGAATCACACGCATAATTAATGATCTTCTCCAGAAGAAAAGCCGTATGGTCCCTATAATGCTGTTTAAACATGTCGTCCACAATAGACCTTATTTGACAATCAAAAACAGGGTTGCACTCGTACTCAGGCCTTTCATGCGCATTACCGTCAGTATTTTGAGAACAATAGCAATCAACCATCTTTGCATGGTGGCTGTCAGAAAAATTTCTGAAAATATTTTTAAGAAAACCTTTTTTTTTTTAATCACAATACAAAGTTTGTCCCATAATCTGTGTAGATCATATAAAGTAGTACCTTAAAGATGCGGCCTGTGTCCTTAAACAGCGATAGTTCAGCCCTAATAGTTCGGTGCAAACAAGACCAAAGTAGGGACTGTAGTCCTCAAAGATAGTACCTTTTTATGTCTTTACTCTTCTTTTTACTCCTGATCAACTGGTTCTTGTAGAAAGCTTTAGGATCAGTGATTGTAGCCAGAAGCATTACTCCTTGGTAGCTAGAAGTAATAATGGTGCGCTTTATCTACACATTCAAACAGGCCCGCCTTCACTCACGGGGCGGTACTATGAACATCTGCTATGGTGTCATAAAACTCATGATAGTTGACATCTTGTCTTTTATTTAAGACATAGGCGTGATGATGTAGGGATACCTATTTTAAAAATAAAAATACAGAGTCATACCGTAAATATATTCACAATGAAAGATTTTAGAGATCTAATATTATAGATTTTTTACATTTCATGGAAGTTTTAGGTTGACAAAATATAATGCACAGCTGAAGTCATCTCAAAACTCATTGCCAAAATGGACAATACAATTAATTTGAATGTTTTTAAGCAAATATGTACAGTCTTTTCAACATTATTCTGCAGTTTGAATTGTTCAATACAATTGTTTATTTGGATTCCTATTAGGGCTCAAAGCAGTCACATATTTAACTGAAATTTACATCTTTCATGATAGTGTTCTTTTTCAAAGAATGATTGAGAAGAAATAGGATTACATCTACACTTGCATATTCATTTTGGAATTTAAGTGAAACATACTTGTAAGAAAATACAATTAAATTTATGAAATAACCCATATTCCATAACTTATTACAATGCCTTTGAGGTCAAGAAAGAGATCAAGTTTAGGACCCATTACCTCATAATTGGTTATTAGATAAAAGTTATTTTAAAAAGTCAAGTTTGGTTAAAAACCTAGGCTTTCTTAAATTTGTTCTGTTAAAACATAAAGAAATTTTAAAAATCAAGTTATGCATTATACGTTCTGGAGATATATAAACATACACTTTACCATCAGATAATCTACGAATAACAATATTCAACAATTTTATACAAAGGGTACCAAAACCGTTTGCTTATGTTTGTTGCAGAGTAGCAATTTTTTTTTTTTTATGTTATGTGATACTAAATCTATTTTCTGGCCTATAATTTTAGTCATATACTTATGATAAAGTTGAAATAAAAAGCTGATACATTTAGTTAAACATCATGTGCTTGACATTTTGGTAAATAGTTAAAACTTCTGATTGTACTAATAAATATTTAGCATTTTGAAAGGTAAATATGTGTCAGGGTATGTAAAGCTGACACCTCTAACTTGTTTGGTTGAGATTTGTGGAATGTTTCCACAAATTGAAATATTAAAGTGTTTTTCTTATTCACTATTCTGCAACTTTGATGCAACATTGTAAAAGTGTTAGAAATATACAAAAGTACATGTCATGCTGTTTTGTAAAAACAGACAGTCATATCAGTAAAGAACTGCACTTCCTGAGACAAACATTTTGTTTTGCTGTAAATCTATAATGTTTTAGTTTGTCTGACAGGATGTAAGCATACAACTTACATATAACTGACTTTTTGTACGGCAATCTTTCGATGAACATGTTTACATTATATTGTGACATTTTTAGAGTGGTCTTTGAAATAGATACAATATCACAGATGTAAAGTACTCGAACAATGTTTGAACAATGTTAGCTGATTGCTGTACTTAAGTACTACTTTTATGATTTGTACCCTACTTGAGTACAATTAAAATTAATGTTTACTTTTACTTCATTACTTTTTTAAAAACAGTATTTTTTTTTACAACTTTCAATTTTATTTATACTCAAAAAAGTTCCTCACTCCTAACAAAACGACAAAGCTGCTTAAATGAATGTTATTTACTTTGTAATTGACATTCATTTCAATATTCCATCAAACTGGTCAGACATGCTCTTCGATTGTTTAGAAGTCATGTCCTGTCACATTGAGCTCGACAATACACCAACCCCAGTAAGTCTGCTATCAGTACACTTCTGTTAAGCAGTTCATAAGAAAATATACATTTAGTCCTCTGCCTGTGTACACATCCACATAAATTTATTTAGATGCCGCACAGAAATAAACTTAAACCTCACTTAAGTATATTTAAACTTATACAAACAGAAAGCGTTTAGTTATGTGTCCTATGCTTGGTCATTGTTTTACGCGTACAATTTTATTACAGTACGTGTTCTAAGTACATTTGGTTAGTAGTTATTTTGACACCCTTTGATTAATTGGGCATGTTATTTTTCTACATAATGTTATAGACACATGTATTAAGACAGAGAATAAATTTGTTTGAGTCGACTTAACTGAAATGAACTGCGAACATGTCAAATCTTTATAAAAGACAGTAATTTTATAATAACATAAATTTAACTGCTTACTTCAGTGAGAAAAATATTAAAATGAAATCACAAAAACATAAAAAGTATACATGCAGCTAGACAAAGAGCCTGTATAATTCAATGCAATTAATTATTTGCTATCTTGAAATGCCATATTTTGAAATACTAAATTTGTTATATTTGAATTGTAAATAATTTGTACTACAGCATATTCTCTTGGGTATTTAATGTACTTTTATGGGCTATATTTGATTAGCAACAAGTATACTTTGACCATATGACTGTGTAAGTTCATTACATGGTTGAATAATGTTTGAAGCTTTTGTTATTTTTATTACAATTATTTTTATAATTTTTTAATAATGTTTATAATTTTTATTAAATTATAAACATTTTCAAAATCCACAGGTAATCTAAAACTGCACTACAACTGCATCTAAAAATGCTCTGCGGTTACTTCAGTTGTTTTCTAAATTGGTTTCTACAAATTGCATGACATGTTTTCAATAACACACTATCCCTTGTGGTAACTGCTTTGTGTACTACTAGTTAACCAAGGCTACACTAGTTGTACTCTTGCAAGTTTCCAGACACTAGAGTACTATGGACACTGTATCACTAAAAATTATAACGCTAAATTGTTTGGAAAGTCACACCTGTGGTGCAAATGTTGAAGCATTGAGCATGCAGCACTGACAGGTCTCATATGGATGGTTTAAGTGGAGACATAAATGCATCATTTCATTGTATCATTCCATCACAAACTATTTATCTACTACAAGTATAAGTACACTACTACTATTCTTGACAGGATGTATAAATAAAAATGTTATAGTTAGCTACTTGTGTGCTTAATGTTTACTGCTGTCACACTTGAAATTATACTTTACAGTATACTCTATACTAAAAAAAACACAGTAAACATGTAAATATTGACAGTATTCAGGTCTTTTGTCTAGCTGCATGTTTACTTTTTATGTTTTTGTGATTTCATTTTAATATTTTTCTCACTGAAGTAAGCAGTTAAATTTATGTTATTATAAAATTACTGTCTTTTATAAAGATTTGACATGTTCGCAGTTCATTTCAGTTAAGTCGACTCAAACAAATTTATTCTCTGTCTTAATACATGTGTCTATAACATTATGTAGAAAAATAACATGCCCAATTAATCAAAGGGTGTCAAAATAACTACTAACCAAATGTACTTAGAACACGTACTGTAATAAAATTGTACGCGTAAAACAATGACCAAGCATACTGTAGGACAAATAACTAAACGCTTTCTGTTTGTATGAGTTTAAATATACTTAAGTGAGGTTTAAGTTTATTTCTGTGCGGCATCTAAATAAATTTATGTGGATGTGTACACAGGCAGAGGACTAAATGTATATTTTCTTATGAACTGCTTAACAGAAGTGTACTGATAGCAGACTTACTGGGGTTGGTGTATTGTCGAGCTCAATGTGACAGGACATGACTTCTAAACAATCGAAGAGCATGTCTGACCAGTTTGATGGAATATTGAAATGAATGTCAATTACAAAGTAAATAACATTCATTTAAGCAGCTTTGTCGTTTTGTTAGGAGTGAGGAACTTTTTTGAGTATAAATAAAATTGAAAGTTGTAAAAAAAAATACTGTTTTTAAAAAAGTAATGAAGTAAAAGTAAACATTAATTTTAATTGTACTCAAGTAGGGTACAAATCATAAAAGTAGTACTTAAGTACAGCAATCAGCTAACATTGTTCAAACATTGTTCGAGTACTTTACATCTGTGATATTGTATCTATTTCAAAGACCACTCTAAAAATGTCACAATATAATGTAAACATGTTCATCGAAAGATTGCCGTACAAAAAGTCAGTTATATGTAAGTTGTATGCTTACATCCTGTCAGACAAACTAAAACATTATAGAT